>NC_135962.1:6519754-6819754 GCF_053455715.1 Rhinoraja longicauda | reverse complement strand
GGGGTATGGGGAGAAGGCAGGAACGGGGTACTGATTGAGAATGATCAGCCATGATCACATTGAATGGCGGTGCGTACAGGTTCGAAGGGCCGAATGGCCTCCTCCTGCACCTATTGTCTATTGTCTATTGTAAAACTCTCGTTTGTTTGTTTCCTTGCTCCTGAATTACAGCCAAAACGGTGCACGATAGCGCGACAATTTTAGGCCCACCTTACTCACCGTCGTCCCTTTGGTGCTAATGGAAGATGTTTCATTGAAATAGGTGTTATATTTTTTAATGTTATTCACATTTTTTAGTTTAAATCTATGATTTCTATAGTACATCTGTAGAAGTTGGTAAGATTCCGAAGAAACTTACCAAATTTCCTCAGTTTTGAAATGAAATGAATTGAATTGAATAAAATTTATTGGCCAAGTATGTGTACATACAAGGAATTTGCCTTGGTGCTTTGCTCGTAAGTAACAACAAGACATACAGTAAACAATTGAGAATGAAACATTATAATTTACACATGTGAAGAATGAAATAACATACCAGAGTAAAAGGAGACTACAGACTTTTGGTTGTTGAGTGGAGCTTCTGCTCGTGGGGAAAAAAGCTGTTTTTATGTCTGGCTGTGGCTGCTTTGACAGTCCGGAGTCGCCTTCCAGAGGGAAGTGCTTCAAAGAGTTTGTGGCCAGGGTGAGAGGGGTCAGAGATGATCTTGCCCGCTCGCTTCCTGGCCCTTGCAGTGTACAGTTCGTCAATGGGGGGAAGGTTGCAGCCAACAACCTTCTCAGCTGTGCGAACAATCCGTTGGCAGCCTCCGGATGTCGTGCTTGGTGGCTGAGCCAAATCAGACCATGATGGAGAAGGTGAGGACAGACTCTATGATGGCAGTATCAAGCTGGGCCATCATTGCCTGAGGCAGGTTGTGTTTTCTGATGAACTCGAGGCGTTGTTGTGCTTTTTTTAGCTGTAGCTTCAATGTGGTTGGTCCAGGCCAGATTGTTGGTCGTATTTACGCCTGGGAATTTGAAGACTTCAATCATTTCTACTTTGGCACGATCGATGCTGGTTGGATTATGTAGTCCACCGTGCTTCCGGAAGTGAATAGAAAGCTCCATCATCTTCCTGACATTGAAGGAGACATTAAGCATCCCATCTCCTTTCATTAAGACATTAAGCTTCCCATCTCCTTTCTGTACTCCGTTTGTACAGATGTCACCTGCAATTTTGTAGATGGAGTTCGATGAGAGTTTGGCCTCACAGTCGTGAGAGCGTCGGAAGTATAGTAGGGGGCTGAGGACACATGTTGGTGAGGCATCAGTGTTGAGAATTATCGTGGAGGTTGCCTTGTCGCCTATGGTCACTGACAGGGGTCTGTGACTGTGGTCTGTGAGCAAATGTCGGCCCCATATCTGAGGAAGGATGTGCTGGCTCTGGAGAGGGTCCAGAGGAGGCTTACAAGAATGATCCCAGGAATGAGTGGGTTGGCATATGATGTGCGTTTGACAGCACTGGGCCTGTACTCGCTGGAGTTTAGAAGGTTGAGGGGGGGACCTCATTGAAAGTTACAGAATAATGAAAGGCATGGATAGAGTGGATGTGGAGAGGATGTTTCCACTGGTGGGAGAGTCTAGGACCAGAGGTCACAGCCTCAGAATAAAAGGGCGCTCTTTTAGAAAGGAGGTGAGGAGGAACTTCGTTAGTCAGAGGGTAGCAACTCATTGCCACAGCGGGCTGTGGAGGCCAAGTCAGTGGATATTTTTAAGGCAAAGATAGGCAAATTCTTGATTAGAACAGGTGTCAAGGGTTATGGGAAAGCAGGAAAATGAGATTAGGAGGCAGAGATCAGCCATGATTGGATGACAGAGTGGACTCTATAACGTGTGAACTATGTGTCAGAAAGGCGAGGATCCAGTGACAAAGGGGGGCGCTGACTTCTATGTCCAAGAGGCTTTGCTTGAGTTCGGATAGGTGTACAGTGTTAAAGACGGAGGAGGTACAGTCAATAAATAGGTCTGAAATAGGTGTCCTTGTTAACCTGGTGTTCCGGAGATGAACTTAGGGCCAAACAGTTGGCATCTACTGTGGACCCGTTGTGACGGTAGACGGATTGCAGTGGTCAGAAGTTCAGAAATGGGGATTTTCAATGCCTTTCGCAACTCCTCAGGAAATGAAGCAGCCAGTTTCTGCATGGTGCAAGACTTGGACATGTTCCGAAACAAAGCAGCAACATCTCACATTGTGCCAGTGCGGCTTACAGCCCAGTGGTATGAACAAGGAACATTCCATCTTCAGTAGGCCCACATGGAGTCACACGGAGCCAGCGCTGCCCTCGCCTCTGCAGTCCGTCTGTCTTTTGTGTTTTTTGTTGTTTTTGTCTGAATTGTAGTTTTAATATGGTGTCGTGTTTGTATGTTATGTGGGGGGGGGGGGGGGTGGGAGGGAAGGGGAACTGTAACATTCTCTCTCCCGAACGGAGACGCGACCTTTGTTTCTGTGTCGTGTCTCCGTTCCCGCTGCGGCCTACCACCGGCCATGCACCTGGGACCACCTGGGCTCTGGTTTGCAGAGCCCGTGGCCCGGACTCACCACCTGTGGCGCTGGTTGCCTGCGGATGCTGCGGGAGCGGCTGCGACTCGTCTCCGGAGGCTTCGGCGCGGGCCGCGTGGATGTCGGAAGCCCGCAGGCCCCAGGATGGGGGCCGACATCGGGAGCTCCGGCAGCGGCAGCGTCTTCGCCCGCCCCGAATCGCGGCGCTTGGGTCGGCCCGCCGCGGACCTTTCACCGTCCGGCGCGGCCTGAAATAGGCCGCGGGATTTTCTCCGCCCGGCGGGGGCTTCAATGTCGGGAGCCCCGACCGCCCCGACGTGGCAACTACAACAGCCTGACCGCGGGAGAAGACGGCAGGGAAGAGAAAAAGACCTTCTGGCCTTCCATCACAGTGAGGAGGTGACTGGAGGAGACTCACTGTGATGGATGTTTCTTTTGTTTGGTGTTAGTTTATGATTGTATGTGTTATTGCATTTTTATTGATTATTCTTATTGGTCTTATTGTTGAACTGCGGGTAATGTTTCATTTCACTGCACATTTATGTGTATGTGACAAATAAACGACTATTGACTATCCTTGGACTTCCCTTCCCGCTCACACTCTTCCCAGAGACGCCTCCCAGGAGGCCGCTGAGAAACCGGGCGGTGGAGGCCCGCCGGACAGAGCCGGCGCCTGCGGCCAACGGAGCCCGCGGCCATTGGAGCCTCACGGGTCGACTGGGACAGGGGTCGGCGCCACGGAGGCATCTGGTGGACGTGGGGAGATCGTTGAGGGCGCCGGCGGTCGAGGACAGGCCACTTGGGAGTGGGAGGACGTGCCGCCGGTGTGGGGGGACCCGGTGTGGGGGAACAAAGGTGGACTTGGTGCGGGATAGTTTGTAACTTTGTCAGCGCCCTTTATGTGGCGATTATTGCATGCCTTGGATATGCACGCAAATAATTTAATTGTGGCTTGTCACCTGTGGCAATAAAGTTTTCATTCATCTGCCCACCCAGTTTTCTTCTCCCTTTGATCCCCTCCTCCTACCTTGATTACTTCCGCCCATCATCACCTTCTACACCCTTTGCATCCGCAGACGCTGTTTGACCCACTGGGTTTTCCCAACATTCTCCTTTTTGTTCCAGATTCCCATGTCCACCGTTGCTTTTCCCTTTATGGGCAACAAATGCTGTCTTTGCCAGCGATGGCCAGATCCCTAAAACTGAAATTTGGGAAGGAGCTTTTGGGAAATCTGGTGCTAGTGAAAAGCAATAAACAATTGCTGGTCTCTCTTGAGACCGAGTCTGGGGAAACGGAAACGAGGGATATAAACGGTGATGTAGAGAGATATAGAACAAAAGAATGAAAGGTATGCAAAAAAGTAACGATGATAAAGGATAAACGATGATAAATCTATTGCATCCGCTGCTCCAGATGTCAACTTATTTACATCGGCGAAACCAAGCGCAGGCTCGGCGATCGCTTCGCTCAACACCTGCGCTCGGTCCGCGTTGGCCAAACTGGTCTCCCGGTGGCCGAGCACTTCAACTCCCCCTCCCATTCCCAGTCTGACCTTTCTGTCATGGGCCTCCTCCAGTGCCATAGTGAGGCCCACCGGAAATTGGAGGAACAGCACCTCATATTTCGCCTGGGCAGCTTGCAGCCCAGTGGTATGAACATTGACTTCTCCAACTTTAGATAGTTCCTCTGTCCCTCTCTTCCCCTCCCCCTTCCCAGATCTCCCACTGTCTTCCTGTCTCCACCTATATCCTTCCTTTGTCCCGCCCCCCCTGACATCAGTCTGAAGAAGGGTCTCGACCTGAAACGTCACCCATTCCTTCTCTCCCGAGATGCTGCCTGACCTGCTGAGTTACTCCAGCATTTTGTGAATAAATACCTTTGATTTGTACCAGCATCTGCAGTTATGTTAAGTGAGAACGAATACAACAGGAAGACGACTTTGAAGCGAGCTGGCTGGCTTTCCCCTGATTCAGTCTGAAGAAGGGTCTCGACCCGAAATGTCACCCATTCCTTTTCTCCAGAGATACTGTCTGACCCGCTGAGTTACTCCAGTTTTTTGTGCCTACCTTCAGTTTAAACCAGCATCTGCAGTTCCTTCCTACACACACAGGTCTCTCTTTCTCCCTCCCATCGCGAAGGCAGCAGCAAACGAGGAAACTGCCAATGTTTGCAACTGGAAGCTATTAGTGAGGTGATGATTAATACAATGAAAATCTCCTGATGTACAACACAGGAAATGATAAGCGCTGAAGAATCTTTTTGTTTCAGGAAACCAGCTTCCTCCGAGACATTGCGAGATATCGCAAGAAGATAATTAAAAAGGATGGAATTCCAAAGAGCACATGTGTGAGTCAACGGATGAGACAAAAATAAAGTGTCACGATGATGCAGCTAGTAGAGATGTCGTCTCAGAGCTCCAGTGCCTCTGGTTGAAACGTGACCTCTGGTGCTGACTGAGTGGAGTTTGCACGGTCTCCCTGTGACAGCATGGGATTCCCCTGGGTGTCCTAGAGTGATACAGTGTGGAAACAGGCCCTTCGGCCCAACTTGCCCACACTGGCCAACAATGTCCCAGCTACACTAATCCCACCTGCCCGCGTTTGGCCCATACCCCTGGCAGTGGAGGAGGCCCAGGACAGAAAGGTCAGATTGGGAATGGGAGGGGGAGTTGAAGTGCTGAGTGTAATCAGGGCCAAGGTCAGAGGATCAAAAATCAGGACAAGTGGCCAAAACCTTCATCAATGCATAGACAGAAGGCCCATCCTACAGAGAAAGTAGATTCTCTGAATATGCAAGGAGGTTTTCTTGGTAAATGGAGTTAGCGTTCCAGGTAATATGTTATTCACAGCAGGAAGAAGCTAATTGAACGACAAGGGCTGATAAATGTGCAGACTCCATGGTTCAAATCTCTGGTCAGCCGCACATGGCTTCAGTCACCAGCTCTGCCCCAGGTGAGCACACTGAGGAGCAACTCTTCCTTCACAAACCTGAGTGCTATTCAAGGATGCCCCCGTTAAACTCCCATACATACGCACACAGTGCTGTGTTCAGGGTTTTAGCGCGTATTCAAATTTAATGTGTGAAGGAAGGAACTGCAGATGCTGGTTTAAACCAAAGGTAGAAGCGGCACGGTGGCGCAGCGGTAGAGTTGCTGCCTTACAGCGCCGGAGACCCGGGTTCGATCCCGACTACGAGTGTCGTCTGTACGGAGTTTGTACGTTCTCCCCTTAACCGCGTGGGATTTCTCCGAGATCTTCGGTTTCCTCCCACAGTCCAAAGACTCCAAAGTTAGATAGAGCTCTTAATAAGAGTGGAGTCAGGGGTTATGGGGAGAGGGCAGGAGCCCTGATTGTGGATGTTCAGCCATGATCACATTGAATGGCGGTGCTGGCTCGAAGGGCCGAATGGCCTACTCCTGCACCTATTGTCTATTGACATACAGGTTTGTAGGTTAATTGGCTTGGTATAAATGTAAATTGTCCCTGGTGTGTGTGGGATAGTGTTAATGTGCGGGGATCGCTGGTTGGCTCCGTGCTCTGTGGGTCGAAGGGCCCGTTTCCGCGCTGTATCTCTAAAACTAAAACTAAAACTAAATACTAAAACTAGACTCAAAAAGCTGGGGTAACTCAGAGTGTCAGACAGCATCTCTGGAGAATAGAAATTGGTGACTTCTTTTTTTTTTTTTACAATAGCTGCAGGAGGCCATTCGGCCCTTCGAGCCAGCACCGCCATTCAATGTGATCATGGCTGATCATTCTCAATCAGTACCCCGCTCCTGCCTTCTCCCCATACCCCCTGACTCTGCTATCCTTAAGAGCTCTATCTAGCTCTCTCTTCGGGTCGTGACCCTTCTTTAGACTTAAAATTTAATACTTGAGCAAAACTGGTTGAGAGATGTGATATAAAATAAACATACTGCTTTATCAGGCATTTAAATAACCGTGGTTTACTCAATGATGCAACACTATTCTTTGCTCAATGCGATGCTTGTTGAGTAAGAGGTACATGACGTATGTATTGATGTAGTCTCTGAAAGGTGTAGGACATTGGAGCATGGCCTTCGAATCTGCTCTGCCATTCACTGAGATCGTAACTGACCTCAATCTGCTCCATTTTCCTGCACCTTGCAATTTCCTTAATAACCAAAAATGTATCTTTCTCTGCTTCGAATGAATAGTCATAAGCCTCCACATCCCCACACACCCACCCCCTTGCCCAGCAAAGTATTCCGCCCTTTTGAGCGAAAAAGAAATTGTCCTAAACAGTTTACTTCCTGGTTAAGAACATAGTTTGAAACTCGTGTAGGAAAGAACTGCAGATGTTGGTTTAAATCGAAGAAAGGCACAAAATGCTGGAGTAACTCAGCGGGACAGGCAGCATCTCTGGACAGAAGGAAAGGGCGACGTTTCGGGTGGAGACCCTTCGTCACTGATGAAGCGTCTCGACCCGAAACGTCTCCTATTCCTTCTCTCCAGAGATGCTGCCTGACCCACTGAGTTACTCCAGCATTTTGTGTCTACCTTCAATTTGAACCAGCATCTGCAGTTATTTTCCTATACAATACTCCAGTTGTGGTCTCACCATGGCCACATGCCGATGAAATAAGAATTTCTACTCTTGTACTGAAACCATGACCTCAAAAGGGTTTAAGTAGCATTTATCTCCCTGGTAGCTTGCTGCACCTGTATGTTGGCCAAGAACATTCAGGTCCTCCTGAATATCAAAATTATCCAATTTCTCACCTTTTAGCAAATATTCTACGATATAAACGCACTCCTTAGGTTTACCTCATTAAATGTTGTGTACAGATGCTGCTTGCTTTACCCTTCCAAAATGGATATTTTGCTATCTCTGTTCCTCATTCTCACACACTCTTGCCAGTTTTAATATTTACTGGGGACTTTGTGCACCAAAGTGAATGATCTCACATGTTTCCACATTCAATGCCATCTGCCATGATCTCACACCCTCACTTAACTCATCCATACCCTCTTGAAGTCTCTTTACATCGTTCTTCTCCATCCTTGAAGCTGGTTGTGCCTGGGAAGAGGGCAGCTTGAAGCTGTGACAAAGTCTTCTCCTTTGGCAGTCCCTGGAGATTAAGGTTAAATTGCTTGCTCTCGAGTTCTGTGCGTTCCAAGATGGCTGAGAGGGGGTGCCAACGTGGGAATCACAAACACAAAACAGGTGAAGCAGGATCAGCTGGGCAGGTGGTTGAGCAGTTTGAAAGAGAGTGCTTTCCCGCAGCCACTCCTGCATAGATTTCTGTGTGATTTCAATAAACTAAGGTGAAGTTTTCACTGTACCTCGGTACACGTGACAATAAACTAAACTGAAGTTGCCAGTAGCATCCCAATGCTCTTACTCCACTTTGAGTGGCCATGGGCCTAGGATTCCACAGAATAAGTGATGAAGTGGCAACATTTCAAGAAGGCTTTGATGATATCTTTGAATTAGTAACGAGGGCAAATGCAATGCTCACATTTATTTCAAGAGGGCTAGAATACAAAAACAGGGATGCAACGCTGAGGACTTACAAGGCGCTGGTCAGGCAGCATTTGGAATATTGTGAGCAATTGTGGGCCCCATATCTGAGGAAGGATGAGCCGGCCCTGGAGAGGGTCCAGAGGAGGTTTACAAGAATGATCCCGGGAATGAGTGGGTTAACATACGATGAGCATTTGACAGCACTGGGCCTGTACTTGCTGGAGTTTAGAAGGATGAGGGGGGACTCATTGAAACGTACCGAATAGTGAAAGGCCTGGATAGAGTGAATGTGGATGTTTCGGCTAGTGGGAAAGTCTAGGATTAGAGGTCATAGCCTCAGAATAAAAGAACGTACCTTGAGAAAGGAGATGAGGAAGGATTTCTTTAATCAGAGGGTGGTGAATCTGTGGAATTCTTTGCCACAGAAGGCTGTGGAGGCCATGAATAGATATTTTTAAGGCAGAGACAGATAGATTCGTGATTAGTACGGATGTCAGGGGTTATGGGGAGAAGCCAGGAGAATGGGATTAGGAGGGAGAGATAGATCAGCTATAATTGAATCGTGGAGTAGTCTTGATGGGCCGAATGGCCTAATTCTATTACTAGGTGATTATTAGTGATTCCTATCACTTATGACCTTACTTATGAATTTTTCCTTCCATCTGCCTGCTAACTATTTGTTATGACAGAGTAGTTGAACGATGAATAGTTGGCAGTTTTGGGAGCCTAATGTTGGCCATGCAGACAACACGCTCAGCCCAACATAATCAACTGCGTGTAACTAGAGCTTTAGTGCCAGGCATGTTGTACAGGAGAGAACATTTATATTGGGTTGTTCACGATTCCAGTGTAGGATTTTGGAGAGGCAACATTGATGATTTGCCCCCAGGTCTGTCTGTAGATGCCTACTGTAAGTAGTGCAAGTTCCAGATGCATATAGTATAACATTGGAATGGCATCTAAGGCCAGTCGTAAGGCTAAAGGCAATGATGGAAACATTCTTTCGGAAGTACATTCCATAACATCAAGCCCCAAAGTACCAAAAGTAGCAACAAAATCAAGGACGAGTCGCACCCTGGCCACTCCCTCTTCTCCCCTCTCCCATCGGGTAAAAGGTACAGAAGTGTGAAAACGCACACCTCCAGATTCAGGGACAGTTTCTTCCCAGCTGTTATCGGGCAACTGAATCATCCTACCACAACCAGAGAGCAGTGCTGAACTACTATCTACCTCTTTGGTGACCCTCAGACTATCCTTGATCAGACTTTGCTGGCTTCACCTTGCACTAAACGTTACTCCCTTATCATGGATCTATAAACTGTAATTGGATCGATTGTAATCATGCGTTGTCTTTCCGCTGACTGGATAGCACGCAACAAGGGCTTTTCACTGTACCTCGGTACACGTGACAATAAACTAAACTGTACTGAAATTGAAATGTGCGTGCTTCCTGACGCGCAGCCAGCCATTTGTGGAACTGCATCCTGTCTTCACCACAAACACATAAAGATTATTGTCGAATTCTGACAAATCTGCACTTCTTTAAACCCACGCCATGAGTCCCATTATCACACGGACAACGGTAATTAATAAGTCTCTCCTTTGATTTTGCAATTCGGAGTACACCCACAAACTAAGCTAAACTAAATGAACTAAACCAAAACTGATGGGCAAATGCCCCGTTCTGAACTTTTGATTTTTATTACAGATTTCTTCAAACAATCTCCTTCTCAGCATCTTAGAATAATTCTCCATAATAGGCACAGCTGTGTCTCCACATTAGTCAGTGAGGTTTCCTCAGAAACACAAAACTTAATGCTCAACACGTGTAACATTAAACAGTGATTTGCAAGGCCTGGAGCAAGATGGCCAAAGAAATGCCAAATATATAATGTAATCCTCATGTGATTCTCGTTCACTATTTCAACCCAGAGTCCCATACTAATCTCTAAACAAGCATCTGATAAATATTTCTCACTGACATCACATTTCTCAGCAATGTTCCAACTTTCCAAATTAAATAAATTGTTTTTTACTTTATCATTTTAAATAAAGTGAAATGATAAGGGAGTGACAAATTCAACAAGAAACCTTGCGCTATATTTTTCTGACGTTTCTGTTGATGAATGCAGCCTTTTGTTGCCCGGAACCTTATCTCAAACGCCGATCTAAATATCTGAAACCCGTGATCTGGATAATATCAAAACATCTCTCGAGCGTCTGCCTTTGAATGTTCTCTCTCCACAGCCTCTCTGGTACCAAGACCAGCCCAAGATCAAGTTTGTATCCTATGTTCCTCCTGCCAAGAACTACGTCAATGGCTAATCAGCAGCTAAAACCAAAATAAACTAAGATATATGGGTCTTGGTTTGGTGTCCTACTCAATCTCCAAACTTACTTTCCTCCTCCACATTCAATACTGTACTGCCTTTTAGTGTTATCAAAATACTTTTGTGTGTCACCATAAGCCTGCTTCTGGAAACCCTGTGCAGATTAAGACATTTAATTGGGGAGGTTTGTCGAACAGTGTTGTTGGGTTTCCATGTGTGATGCGCCTGATGTTCTCGAATAGATTGATCTATTGCAAGGTCTTGCAGCTGCCAGCAGTTTGCTGTGGCAATGCAATCTCTGCAGCCGCTCCTTGAAGAAACACAACTCAATACAAGTAGTATAAGAAAATAACTGCAGATGCTGGTACAAATCAAAGGGGTTTATTCACAAAATGCTGGAGTAACTCAGCAGGTCAGGCAGCATCTCAGGAGAGAAGGAATGGGCGACGTTTCGGGTCGAGACCCTTCTTCAGACTGATGTCAGGGGGGCGGGACAAAGGAAGGATATAGGTGGAGACAGGAAGATAGAGGGAGATCTGGGAAGGTGGAGGGGAAGAGAGGGGCAGAGGAACTATCTAAAGTTGGAGAAGTCAATGTTCATACCACTGGGCTGCAAGCTGCCCAGGCTAAATATGAGGTGCTGTTCCTCCAATTTCCGGTGGGCCTCACTATGGCACTGGAGGAGGCCCATGACAGAAAGGTCAGACTGGGAATGGGAGGGGAAGTTGAAGTGCTCGGCCACCGGGAGATCAATACAAGTACTCTCCCTCCTACAAGGCCATGAACATTCTCTCCTGGACCTAACACCATCGCCTCTACTTCCTCGGAAGACAAAGGAAATTTGGCATCTGGCACTTAATTGTGTGGTCCAAGGGGTCATGAGGTGGGGGGAGGAGCTGGCATTACCTACACACTTCAACCCACTGGCTTTACTATTAACTTCAAGCTAAAGTGATTTTCAACTGTACGGCACCATTCAATTTGGGGTATGCAGGAAAATAACTACAGATGCTGGTTTCTCTCACACAAAGGTCGACACAAAATGCTGGAGTAACTCAGCGGGTCAGGCAGCATCTCGGGAGAGAAGGAATGGGTGACGTTTCGGGTCGAGACCCTTCTTCAGACTGATGTCAGGGGAGGGGGCGGGACAAAAATAGGATGTAATAAAACACAGGAAGACTAATGGGAGAACTGGGAAGGGGAAGGGGGAAGAGAGGGACAGAGGGACTATCTGAAGTTAGAGAAGTCAATGTTCATACCGCTGGGGTGCAAACTGGTTGTGCATTGGATTTTCTAACTTAATTTCTCTGTTCCTCCAACCCATTGCCATCTTCTTCAGAGCTGATTCTCACAATCACTGAAGTTCACCTCATTCCCTCAAAGACTCCTCCTTTCTCCAGCCTCACTGTGTCCACAGAGTGCACTGGATTGCTACGGTCATGGCCCATGGTCACTGAAGTTCTGACCAGACTGCCGAGTCCATTTGATCTGATCTTACAACCCTCACCCTCCAAACGTCACCTTGGCTGCAGCCCCGCAAGATTCTGCTCTCACGCTCCTCAAAATTACCTCTGGGTCACTCTGGTCACTATTGGTCCCTGTTCCCCGAGCCCATTGCCCTGACCATCAACCCACACAGAGGTTCCTGCAGCACATAACTCAGGCTGGGGGCAGGTGCAGAGTGAGAGCAATGTGCTGCACTATGAAGTTGTGCCAAGTTGAGAGGTGGTTGGCCGGATCACCCAGACCACTTGAAGAGCCACTTTTACAGAGAGGAGGATGGAAATCAGGACTACGTTACAAACTAGTGCCTTTTAAGGGGTAGGCCATTTAGAACTGAGATGAGGAAAAACGTTTTCAGTCAGAGAGTTGTGAACCTGTGGAATTCTCTGCCTCAGTAGAAGGCAGTGGAGGCCAATTCTCTGAATGCATTCAAGAGAGAGCTAGATAGAGCTCTTAAGGATAGCGGAGTCAGGGGGTATGGGGAGAAGGTAGGAACGGGGTACTGATTGAGAATGATCAGCCATGATCACATTGAATGGCGGTGCTGGCTCGAAGTACCGAATGGCCTCCTCCTGCACCTATTGTCTATTGTCTATTTTACAACATCAGTAGACTTTACAGCCACTTTACTTTTGAAGTACAGGCTCTATAATAATTGCCGGCAGGAAACCAGGCAGATAATCAGTCCCGTTGAACTAATAGGTGGCGCAGTGGTAGAGTTGCTGTTAAGGCCCTGTCCCAGTTAGGCGTTTATTTTAAGCGACTGCCAGCGACTGTCATAGTCGTAGCAGGTCGCCGAAAAACTGGTAGAATTACGTCGTTTTAAATGAACTCTACCTCCTCAAATGCCATTGCACCATCATTAATGAAATCACTGGCACATTATTACAAACTCAGATACAAGCTCTAGGAAATCTTGATAAACAAAAGAATACATCTCTCTCCTCTAAGCATGCAAATAAATAATTTAGGAGCAGGAGACAGCAACTCGACCCCTCGATTTTGCTCTGCATTTAATCACGGCTGATCTGATTGTAAACTCAATTCCTGTCTACCCACAATAACCTTTCACACCCTTGCTTATTAAGAATCTATCTACCTCCTCCTTAAAAATATTCCCTCTATCTTAAAGGCTTGTATACACTGGAATTTAGAAGGATGAGGGGGGATCTTATTGAAACATATAAGATAATTAGGGGATTGGACACATTAGAGGCAGGAAACATGTTCCCAATGTTGGGGAGTCCAGAACAAGGGGCCACAGTTTAAGAATAAGGGGTAGGCCATTTAGAACGGAGATGAGGAAGAACTTTTTCAGTCAGAGAGTGGTGAAGGTGTGGAATTCTCTGCCTCAGAAGGGAGTGGAGGCCAGTTCGTTGGATGCTTTCAAGAGAGAGCAGGATAGAGCTCTTAAGGATAGCGGAGTGAGGGGGTATGGGGAGAAGGCAGGAACGGGGTACTGATTGAGAGTGATTAGCCATGATCGCATTGAATGGCGGTGCTGGCTCGAAGGGCTGAATGGCCTACTCCTGCACCTATTGTCTATTGTCTAAATATTTCAAGCACCTGCTTTTAGGAAGAGTTCAGTTGTGACCACTCTTCCTCATCTCTCCCTGTACCAAGAGTTGAAGCGATTATACCCAGTGGAAGAAAATGCTTCATAAACCTGTCTGGGAAACATCTTTTTTTATACTTATTCTTAATTTTTTTAGATTTAGAGATACATCGCAGAAACAGGCCTTTCTGCCCACCGGGTCCGCGCCGCCCAGCGATCCCCGCACACTAACACTATCCTACACCCGCTAGGGACAATTTTTTTACATTTGCCCAGCCAATTAACCCACATATCTGTACGTTTTTGGAGTGTGGGAGGAAACCGAAGATCTCGGAGAAAACCCACGCAGGTCACGGGGAGAACGTACAAACTCCGTACAGATGGCCCCCCTAGTCAGGATCGAACCTGAGTCTCCGGCGCTGCATTCGCTGTAAGGCAGCAACTCTACCGCTGCGCCACCGTGCCGCACGGTAAAATTGGGCACACTATGTTCACAATCTGTGTGTTTATTTATAGTATGTGTTATGTATAAAATAGACACAAGACTCTGGAGTAACACAGCAAGTCGGTCAGCATCTCTGGAGAAAATGGATAGGTCGGGATCCTTCTTCAGACTCGTGCAAGAGCGATTTGGGGGCGGCCCGGTGGTGCAGCGGTAGAGTTGCTGCCTTACAGCGCTGGCTGCGCTGGTGACACGGGTTCGATCCCGTCCACGGGTGCTGTTACTTAAAAAAACAATTTAGCGACATTCTTTACAGTCCTTCCATATTTCCCACTTGGGGAAAATCAGCTATTTTCACCTCAATGGCAGAGAAGTGTAAGAAAATAACTGCAGATGCTGGTACAAATCGAAGTTATTTATTTCAGTCTGAAGAAGGGTCTCGACCCGAAATGTCACGCATTCCTTCTCTCCTGAGATGCTGCCTGACCCGCTGAGTTACTCCAGCATTTTGTGAAATCAATGGCAGAGAATTGGTGCCTGCGGAGCAAGAATAGTTCCTCCTCCACCCCACATCCCCACAAGTGCACGGTAAAGATAAACGGCCAAGAGAAAGACAGCAAATATAGGAACGTACAAACTCACAAAGTGAGCACCCGCACGCACATCGTGAACAAACACTGAACGCACCACTGTGAACACGCGTTCGGAAACACAACCTCTTCTATCCTTATCACCTTATCTCTCACTTTCTGTTTTATCCTCTCTGGACTTTGTCCAATCATCTGACAATCAAAAGCCTCCCTCGCCTATATCCACCTATCACTTGCCAGGCTTTGGCATGTTCCCATCTTTTGTTTGGTTTAGTTTAGTTTAGAGATACAGCGCGGAAACAGGCCCTTCGGCGCACCGAGTCCGCACCGAATTCTCTGCCTCAGAAGGCAGTGGAGGCCAATTCTCTGAATGCATTCAAGAGATAGCTAGATAGAGCTCTTAATGATAGCGGAGTCAGGGGGTATGGGGAGAAGGCAGGAACGGGGTACTAATTGAGAATGATCAGCCATGATCACATTGAATGGCAGTGCTGGCTCGAAGGGCCGAATGGCCTCCTCCTGCACCTATTGTCTATTGACCAGCGATCCCCGTACATTAACACTATCCTACACACACTCGGGACAATTTACATTCATACCAAGCCAACCAACCTACAAACCTGTAGGTCTTTGGAGTGTGGGAGGAAACCGAAGATCTCGGAGAAAACCCATGCGGTCACGGGGAGAACGTACAAACTCTATACTGACAGTTGTGACCACTCTTCCTCATCTCTCCCTGTACCAAGAGTTGAAGCAATTATACCCAGTGGAAGAAAATGCTTCATAAACCTGTCTGGGAAACATCTTTCTTTATACTTATTCTTAATTTTTTTAGATTAGAGGTACAGCGCAGAAACAGGACCTTCGGCCCACTGGGTCTGCGCCGCCCAGCGATCCCCGCACACTAACACTATCCTACACACACTAGGGACAATTATTTTACATTTGCCCAGCCAATTAACCTACATACCTGTACGTCTTTGGAGTGTGGGAGGAAACCGAAGATCTCGGAGAAAACCCATGCGGTCACGGGGAGAACGTACAAACTCTATACTGACAGTTGTGACCACTCTTCCTCATCTCTCCCTGTACCAAGAGTTGAAGCAATTATACCCAGTGGAAGAAAATGCTTCATAAACCTGTCTGGGAAACATCTTTCTTTATACTTATTCTTAATTTTTTTAGATTAGAGGTACAGCGCAGAAACAGGCCCTTCGGCCCACTGGGTCTGCGCCGCCCAGCGATCCCCGCACACTAACACTATCCTACACACACTAGGGACAATTATTTTACATTTGCCCAGCCAATTAACCTACATACCTGTACGTCTTTGGAGTGTGGGAGGAAACCGAACTGACAGCACCCGTAGTCAGGGTTGAACCCGTGTCACCAGCGCAGCAAGCACTGTCAGGCAGCAACACTACCGCTGCACCACCGGGCCGCCCCCAAATGCTCTTGCACGAGTCTGAAGAAGGATCCCGACCTATCCATTTTCTCCAGAGATGCTGACCGACTCGTTGTGTTACTCCAGCATCTTGTGTCTATTTTTTACATAACACATACTACAAATACACACACACAGATAGTGATCACCGTGTCCAAATGCAATAAGGCATACACATACACATGTGTGCACACTCACATATACATACTGGCACACAAAAACAAAATACACACAATTGTGACCTCGGGGGAGAGAGAAAGAAACAAAACTCAGCGTTACAAAAAAAGTAGACACAAGGAAATGCAGATGCTCGTTCACAAGAAAGACACTGAAGGTCGTAATGCCATAAGCGATAGGAGTAGAATTAGGCCATTCGGCCCATCAAGTCTACTCCGCCATTCAATCATGGCTGATCTATCTCTCCCTCCTAACCCCATTCTCCTGCCTTCTCCCCATAACCCCTGACACCCGCACTAATCAAGAATCTATCTATCCATGCCTTAAAAATATCCACTGACTTGACCTCTACAGCCTTCAGTGGCAAAGAATTCCACAGATTCACCGCCCTCTGACTAAAGAAATTCCCCCTCATCTCGTTCCTAAAGGAACGCCCTTTAATTCTGGGGCTATGAACATCTGGATGACCACATCTGGATGCTCACCCATTTCTCCCTTTCCCTGTCCTCTTCAACCAATATTCCTTCCTCTGACTAGGTGGGAAAGAGTGGAGTGAAAGAAGGTGAAGGCAGACACAAAATGCTGGAGTAACTCAGCAGGACGGGCAGCATCGCTGGAGAGAAGGAGTGGGTGACGTTTCGGGTCGAGACCTTTCCTCAGACTGAGTATACTAACTCGGGCATTTGATGACAAGTGCTGCCTTTTCACGGCCTATCCCTGATATCTAAAACAGACAAAGGCGTGCACGCACACACTTAAGTGAAGCATTAAGCACTCTTCAATAATTCAACAATTTCCATTTGTTCCCTTCTGGCGTGAGGCCTTCGGCACAGCTCACATTATCACAGTCCAGCCTTCCCCCTCCCCACCTCCTGTACCATTAGTGAGACCGGGAAAGAAATGTTTTCTCATTCATTTTCTAAATGTAATGACACACTTGTGCACGCACAGTGTTAAACTGTAATTTGAAAAGGGGCCAAACAATCAATTTTATTTTTTCCATGTTAACTGAGTAAAAATAACTGAGATTAACATAAAATAAATTAAGTGGATTAAAAACAAAATGAATATCAGGAGGATCAAAACCTCCACTAACTGAGTTTAAGAGCTAGATCGAGCTTTCAATGATTGCGGAGTCAGGGGGAGAAGGCAGGAACGGGGCACCGATTGTGAATGATCAGCCATGATCACATTGAACGGCGGTGCTGGCTCGAGGGGCCGAATGGCCTACTCCTGCACCTATTGTCTATTGAATTTGTAGGGATGGTCTGGCATGGCAGATGCATAGCTCGCATTGAATTAATATAGCTAAAAGGCAAGTCAAGATTAAATGTCATATGTACCAATAACAGAGCAATAAAATGTTTACGTTTAGGATGGAACTGCAGATGCTGGTTTAAACCGAAGATCGACACAAAAAGCCGGAGTAACTCAGCGGGTCAGACAGCATCTCTGGAGAAAGGGATTTTTTTACATCAGCATCTGGAGGGATTTTGTCTATGAGTTGTTGAGCTACAGAGCCACGCTGCAGAGGGAAAACCAAGGAGGTGAAGAACTGCAGTGCCACTTTGATCAAGAAAGCTGTCACACCCTTTGGGTTAGGCATTTGAATGGATCTAGGGCAGAAGGATGTCGCTGGGAGAAAAGTTAACGCAGGGACTCAGAATGCAGGGGCCTCTGTTTTGGTGTTCTGGTGATCTGTGTAATGATCCTGATCTGATAAGGGGACTAGAGGTAAAAGAGCCATTAGGAGGCAGTGATCACAACATGATAAGTTTTACTCTGCAAATGGAAAGGCAGAAGGGAAAATCGGAAGTGTCGGTATTACAGTATAGCAAAGGGGATTACAGAGGCATGAGGCAGGAGCTGGCCAAAATTGACTGGAAGGAGGCCCTAGCAGGGAAGACGGTAGAACAGCAATGGCAGGTATTCCTGGGAATAATGCAGAGGTTGCAGGATCAATTTATTCCAAAGAGGTGGAAAGACTCTAAGGGGAGTAAGAGACACCTGCGGCTGACGAGGGAAGTCAGGGACAGCATAAAAATTAAGGAGAGGAAGTATAACATAGCAAAGAAGAGTGGGAAGACAGAGGATTGGGACTCTTTTAAAGAGCAACAAAAGTTAACTAAAAAGGCAATACGGGGAGAAAAGATGAGGTACGAGGGTAAACTAGCCAATAATATAAAGGAGGATAGCAAAAGTTTTTTTAGGTACGTGAAGAGGAAAAAAATAGTCAAGGCAAATGTGGGTCCCTTGAAGACAGAAGCAGGTGAATTTATTATGGGGAACAAAGAAATGGCAGACGAGTTAAACCGTTACTTTGGATCTGTCTTCACTGAGGAAGATACACACAATCTCCCAAATGTTCTAGGGGCCGGAGAACCTAGGGTGATGGAGGAACTGAAGGAAATCCACATTAGGCAGGAAATGGTTTTGGGTAGACTGATGGGACTGAAGGCTGATAAATCCCCAGGGCCTGATGGTCTGCATCCCAGGGTACTTAAGGAGGTGGCTCTAGAAATAGTGGAAGCATTGGAGATCATTTTTCAATGTTCTATAGATTCAGGATCAGTTCCTGTGGATTGGAGGATAGCAAATGTTATCCCACTTTTTAAGAAAGGAGGGAGAGAGAAAACGGGTAATTATAGACCAGTTAGTCTGACATCAGTGGTGGGGAAGATGCTGGAGTCAATTATAAAAGACGAAATTGCTGAGCATTTGGATAGCAGTAACAGGATCATTCCGAGTCAGCATGGATTTACGAAGGGGAAATCATGCTTGACAAATCTACTGGAATTTTTTGAGGATGTAACTAAGAAAATTGACAGGGGAGAGTTAGTGGATGTGGTGTACCTCGCTCGACTTTCAGAAAGCCTTCGACAAGGTCCCACATAGGAGATTAGTGGGCAAAATTAGGGTACATGGTATTGGGGGTAGGGTACTGACATGGATAGAAAATTGGTTGACAGACAGAAAGCAAAGAGTGAGGATAAATGGGTCCCTTTCGGAATGGGAGGCAGTGATCAGTGGGGTACCGCAAGGTTCGGTGCTGGGACCCCAGCTATTTACGATATACATTAATGACTTAGACGAAGGGATTAAAAGTACCATTAGCAAATTTGCAGATGATACTAAGCTGGGGGGTAGTGTGAATTGTGAGGAAGATGCAATAAGGCTGCAGGGTGACTTGGACAGGTGGTGTGAGTGGGCGGATACATGGCAGATGCAGTTTAATGTAGATAAGTGTGAGGTTATTCACTTTGGAAGTAAGAATAGAAAGGCAGATTATTATCTGAATGGTGTCAAGTTAGGAGGAGGGGGAGTTCAACGAGATCTGGGTGTCCTAGTGCATCAGTCAATGAAAGGAAGCATGCAGGTACAGCAGGCAGTGAAGAAAGCCAATGGAATGTTGGCCTTCGTAACAAGAGGAGTTGAGTATAGGAGCAAAGAGGTCCTTCTACAGTTGTACCGGGCCCTGGTGAGACCGCACCTGGAGTACTGTGTGCAGTTTTGGTCTCCAAATTTGAGGAAGGATATTCTTGCTATGGAGGGCGTGCAGCGTAGGTTCACTAGGTTAATTCCTGGAATGGCGGGACTGTCGTATGTTGAAAGGCTGGAGCGATTGGGCTTGTATACACTGGAATTTAGAAGGATGAGGGGGGATCTTATTGAAACATATAAGATAATTAGGGGATTGGACACATTAGAGGCAGGAAACATGTTCCCAATGTTGGGGGAGTCCAGAACAAGGGGCCACAGTTTAAGAATAAGGGGTAGGCCATTTAGAACGGAGATGAGGAAGAACTTTTTCAGTCAGAGGGTGGTGAAGGTGTGGAATTCTCTGCCTCAGAAGGCGGTGGAGGCCAGTTCGTTGGATGCTTTCAAGAGAGCTGGATAGAGCTCTTAAGGATAGCGGAGTGAGGGGGTATGGGGAGAAGGCAGGAACGGGGTACTGATTGAGAGTGATCAGCCATGATCGCATTGAATGGCGGTGCTGGCTCGAAGGGCTGAATGGCCTACTCCTGCACCTATTGTCTATTGTCTATTGTCTATATTCTCTGCCTGTCCACATGTGAACAAAATCCATAGGAGAAATGGGCAAACTGACCATGGCACCATAGTAGATTCAATCTGTCGGGATGGTCGGGCATGGCAGATGCATAACTAACATTGAATTAATATAGCTAAAATGCAAGTCAAGACTTGTGGGCATGTGAAGAGGAATGTACAGGGGACGTTTATGTGTAGGAAGGATCTGCAGATGCTGGTTTACACCAAAGATAGACACAAAAAGATGGAGTGACTCAACGGCATTGGATAGAAGCAATGGGTGCCATTTTGGGTCGAGACCCTTCTTCAGACTGAGAGCCAGGGGAGAGGGAAAGACAGAAATGTAATCAGGGATAGTCAGACCCACCGACCAGTCTGACTGCCCCTGGTTACATTTTATCTCTAAGGTAGACACAAAATGTTGGAGTAACTCAGCGGGTCGGGCAGCATCCCTGGAGGCAAGGAATGGGTGACGTTTCGGGTCGAGACCCTTCTTCAGACCCAAAACGTCACCCATTCCTTCTCTCCAGAGATGCTGCTTGGCCCGCTGAGTTACTCCAACATTTTGTCTCTACCTTCGATTTAAACCAGCATCTGCAGTTATTTTTCCTACATTTTATCTCTATTTTTGTTGTCACCTTCTCCTAGCCAACAATGATAGACAATAGACAATAGGTGCAGGAGGAGGCCATTCGGCCCTACGAGCCAGCACCGCCATTCAATGTGATCATGGCTGATCATTCTCAATCAGTACCCCGTTCCTGCCTTCTCCCCATACCCCCTGACTCCGCTATCCTTAAGAGCTCTATCTAGCTCTCTCTTGAATGCATTCGGAGAATTGGCCTCCACTGCCTTCTGAGGCAGAGAATTCCACAGATTCACAACTCTCTGACTGAAAACGTTTTTCCTCATCTCCGTTCTAAATGGCTTACCCCTTATTCTTAAACTGTGGCCCCTTATTCTGGACTCCCCCAAATTTGGGAACATGTTTCCTGCCTCTAACGTGTCCAACCCCTTAATAATCTTATACGTTTCGATAAGATCCCCTCTCATCCTAAATTCCAGTGTATACAAGCCTAGTCGCGCCAGTCTTTCAACATATGACAGTCCCGACATTCCGAGAATTAACCTAGTAAACCTACGCTGCATGCCCTCAATAGCAATTCTACATCTATTCTACATTTTCCTTGACCCTTATCTCTTTTGTTGTCTCGTTTCCACACCTTACCCTTTCATATCTCTATGTCTCCCTCTGCCCTGATTCTCAGTCTGAAGAAGGGTCTACCCGAAAGATCACCCATTCCTTCTCTCCAGAGATGCCACCTGTCCCACTGAGTTACTCCAGCATCTGCAGTTCCTTCCTACATGCCTGATCATAGTACTTAGTTCAAGAAGAGGACCATGTTTAGATAGAGTCCTTTACCACAGAACCCGACCTTTTGGCCCACCGCATCCATGATAACCATCAAGTATCTGTCTATACTGTTACTTTTAATTGATACACAAAATGTGAACATCACTAATCAGGCTAACATTTATTTGCAATCCCTAATTTCTCTTGCAGTTAATGGCTTGCGAGGCAATTTCAGAAGGGCAGTTTAGAATCAACAGCATTGTTGAGGGACTGGAGACATATAAAAGGCAAGCTAGAAAAATACAGTGGATTTCCTACAGTGGGTTTCCTTGAAAAGGCATTAGTGAACCATTTGGAGCAGTGACATTAGTCACTGCCGTTGATGCCATTTTGTTATTTTAGGTTTATTTAATCACTAAGTCAGTGTGGGAATGGGAAGGGGAATTAAGGGCCTGTTCCACTTAGGCGATTTAAAGGCGGCTGCCGGTGACTAGGCTGTTGCCAACAGTTCACCAGGGTATCGCGGGCATGATCGTGAGGAGTCTTCAAAGAATCGTAGCGGATATCGGCTTGTCGCTGAGAAATTTTCCGGATAGAGACATTTCTCGGTGACAGCTGGCTTGTCGCCAGGTATCGTTGCTTATCGCGGGCGCTGTCGCATGCTGTGCCCAGGTTTGCTAGGTTCTCTTAGATGCATTAAAATAAGTAAAGTCATTTGAAGATACCATAAAATACTTGTGTTTAACCAATTTATTTACCGTCAGGACATTTGACAGGTAGATTGGAGGTGACAGTTTGACGGTCAGGTAAGCGTGGGAATTTCGCGATGTTTATGGCCATCAGCGATTACTTTTAAAGTAGGCTCCCAACCCAGATATGCAACCCAGAAACCAGATATGCATCCCCCGTACATTTTCAAAGAATGCCCACTCTCTGCACAAAAATCCATTTAACCACTTTTAAAATTAAATTTCTTAATGCTGCTATTAATAAACTGGAAGCCAATCCAGTTTATGCCTTGTTATCCTGAAGCTTGGTTTTCAAGTAACCCTGGTAAGATGTTATATTTCAAAACTCTCAAGTAATTACAGACTTGTCAGTGATTTCAGCGAAAATTAGGACGCCGGAGAAGCATTGATAAACGTGGGAATTTTGCGATGTTTCTGAAGAAGGTGTAATCTCTTAGCCAAGGTGCATTGTCGTGGTCATTGTCGTAGGGTAAAAGAAAATTTTGGCGATCTACTACGTCTTTGACAGTCGCCTAAAAAATTGCCTAAGTGGGACAGGCCCTTTAATGTGTTGGGCAACTGGGAGATCAGGTAGGTCCAGGCGGACTGAGCGAAGGTGTTTAGCGAAATTATCGCTCAGTCTCCATTTGGTTTCACCAATGTATAAGAGTCCACACCCTGAACAACGAATACAGTAGATGAGGTTGGAGGAGGTGCAAGTGAACCTGAAAGGACTGTCAGGGTCCCTGGACTGAGTCGAGGGGGGAGGTACAGGGACAGATGTTGCATCTCCTGCGGTTGCTGGGGAAGGTCCCTGGGGAGGGGCAGGTTTAGGTGGGAAGGGACGAGTTGACCAGGGAGTTAGTTGTGTCCACTAAGCATGGCTGAGGGACAGGAGCCACATAAAAGGCAGGCTGGAAAAATACAGTGGATTTCCTTCTTGAAAAGGCATCAGCGAACCATTTGGGGCGGAATGACATTTGTCACTGCTGAGGGACAATAGACAATAGGTGCAGGAGGAGGCCATTCGGCCCTTCGAGCCAGCACCGCCATTCAATGTGATCACGGCTGATCATTCTCAATCAGTACCCCGTTCCTGCCTTCTCCCCATACCCCCTGACTCCACTATCCTTAAGAGCTCTATCTAGCTCTCTCTTGAATGCACTCAGAGAATTGGCCTCCACTGCCTTCTGAGGCAGAGAATTCCACAGATTTACAACTCTCTGACTGAAAAAGTTTTTCCTCATCTCCGTTCTAAATGGCCTACCCCTTATTCTTAAACTGTGGCCATCTTGTTATTTTACGTTTAAATCACTAAATGTATTTTCATCAATTCACATATTCCAATTTGAACTCAAGTCCCCGATCAATAGTTCATACCTTTTAATTGCCAGCATTGCAACTAAACCACTGTACCTTTGAACTGGAGAATTTGGAGAATTTAGTCAAATTAATGGGCTTGGTGGGGGTTGCTAAAGTAGGTTTGATAAACACATAAAAAAGCAAGAAAATCTGCAGGCAGTGGAATCCGAAATTAAAACAAAACTCTGTAAATACTCAGCGGGTCAGACAGCATCTGTTAGCCTGGGGTTAATGTTTCTGTTCAGTCACTTTTATTCTCTCTACTCCTCCTTCTCTGCGACTTAAAAACATGTTTGATATTCTATTTTCCTCTGTTCGGAAGAAAGGTAATTGATCTGAAACTTTAACTCTTTGTTTCTCTCTCCACAGATGCTGACTGACCTGGTGAGTATTCGCACCGTTCTCCATTAAAAAAAAAGTTTCAAGATTTCCCTGCAGTTAGATAATGGCAACATTTCAAAAGGACATTTTTGAATGTGCTTAATATATACATAAAACGTTTCTTGAGAAAACTGATCCATCTGCGGCTAACGAAAGAAGCTAAGGATAATATTTGATTAACAGCAGAGACAGAAAGCTTCCAATAAGTAAATAGAGTCATAAAGCATTAGAGTCATACTACATGGAAATATGCCCTGCATTTCAATGAGTTAATGTGGCCATCAATGTACCCACTTATGATTTGACAGTCTTTCAATCAGCTGCAACAAAATGATCAAACAACTGACAGGTATCTACTAAAAAAGCTTCTGCAACAAAATAAATTAAATGCAGGTCCACTAGAGAGGATGGATTATTTTTTTATGGCAATATAAAATGACAGAACTATTGAAGAAATTTCTTCACTGCAGAATAAAGGGAGCATAAATGGACTGGAGAAATTAAAACCAGACAATCCTCCAAATCGTCCTGTCTGCATCTCAGGCAGCTTGCAGATGCTGTGCATACAAAAAAGGCTTCCTCGTCTGAAGAAGGATCTCGACCCGAAACGTCACCCATTCCTTCTCTCCAGAGATGCTGCCTGACCCGCTGAGTTACTCCAGCTTTTTTGTGTCTATCTTCTATCCTACGTTCTAGACAATAGACAATAGGCAATAGGTGCAGGAGTAGACCATTCGGCCCTTCCAGCCAGCACCACCATTCAATGTGATCATGGCTGATCATTCTCAATCAGTACCCCGTTCCTGCCTTCTCCCCATACCCCCTGACTCCGCTATCCTTAAGAGCTCTATCTAGCTCTCTCTTGAATACATTCAGAGACTTGGCATCCACTGCCTTCTGAGGCAGAGAATTCCACAGATGTACAACTGAAAAAGTTTTTCCTCATCTCCGTTCTAAATGGCCTACCCCTTATTCTTAAACTGTGGCCCCTGGTTCTGGACTCCCCCAACATTGGGAACATGTTTCCTGCCTCTAACGTGTCCAACCCCTTAATAATCTTATATGTTTCTTTTTTTTTTTAAGATAAATTTTTATTGGAGATAGGTACATCTTTACAGTCATACATTTTTAAATTGATAATATTGTCAATTATTATTATATTGTCTCCAATACCTTTTGCCCCCTTTTTTTAAAAAAACTAGATAGAACTAAAGAAATAGATGAAGTAAAGAAAGAAAAGAGAGAGAAGCAAAATAAAAACAAAAACAAAAACAAATTATAAAGATAAGGAAAAAGTTAGTTAAAGAAGAATGGAAAAATTTATTAAAATAACAAAAACTTCGTTCGAGATATATACGTACATTTCAAAGTATAGCATTTCATCCATTCTTTAGTCCGAGTGCTAGTCAGGTTCCTGTGCTGAACCATTCTGACCCTTTAAGTAATCAATAAAAGGAGACCATATTCCAATGAATAATTCCTGTTTGTCCAACAGGGAAAATCTGATTCTTTCCACGTTTAAGGTCTCCGTCATTTCTATAATCC
This sequence comes from Rhinoraja longicauda, assembly GCF_053455715.1. Classification (NCBI taxonomy): domain Eukaryota; kingdom Metazoa; phylum Chordata; class Chondrichthyes; order Rajiformes; family Arhynchobatidae; genus Rhinoraja; species Rhinoraja longicauda. The sequence continues at coordinate 6,794,266 of NC_135962.1, read as the reverse complement.
ACATTTTGATTGTGGGGACCGTAGGGCCTTTCCAAAATTTTAGAATTAATTTTTTTCCTGTTATTAAACTATAATCCATAAAGTTTCTTTGTATTGTTCTAAATGTTTGATTTAATTCTAATATTCCGAGTATAATTAATTTTGGATCTGGGTCCAATTGTGTGCTGGTTACTTTAGATATTATGCTAAAAATATTTACCCAGAATTTTTTAATTTTTATACAGTTTGCAAACATATGAAATAATGTAGCTTCTAAATGTTGACATTTATCACATTTAGGTGAGATATGTTGGAAAATTTTATGTAGTTTTGTTTTTGAATAGTGTAACCTATGTATTACTTTAAATTGTATTAGAGAATGTCTGGCGTTTAGTGAACACTGATGTATATGTTGCAAACTTTCTTCCCAAGTATCTTTCGTAATTACTTGGTTTAATTCTTTTTCCCATTTTTGTCTGTATAAGTCCGTGGAGGGAATGTCACTGTCTAATAAGATATTATATATATAAGATATTAATTTTTCTGTATTAGGATGTTTGTTCCAACATTCATCAAGAATTTCTGAATTTCTAATTCGAAAATTTTGGGAGTTCGATTTTACATAATCTCTAAGTTGAAGATATCTGAAATAATCATTTCCACGAAGACCATAAGTCTGTTGCAACTCCTGAAATGTCAGAAAGGTGCCTTCCTTATAAAGTTGTCCCATATTTTTAATTCCATAATCCTTCCATTGTGTAAAACCCCCGTCTACCCATGAAGGCTTAAACAAAGGATTATTCACAATTGGAAGAAAAAGTGATAAATTATCTAATTTTAATGTCTTTTTTAATTGTTTCCAAATTCGTGTAGCACTAAATATTATAGGGTTTTCCCTATAAATTTTTTTGTTTAATTTAGACGTAGCAAATAATATCGAACCAATATCAAAAGGTAAACAATCTTCCTTTTCCATTTTTAACCAGTCTGGTTGATGATCTATTTCTTCCAACCAGAAATTCATATTTTTAATATTAACTGCCCAGAAATAAAACAAAAAATTGGGTAAAGCCAGGCCTCCATTTATTTTTGATTTACACAAGTGTCTTTTGTTTATCCTATGATTCTTATAATCCCAGATAAAATCATTAACAATAGAGTCCAATTTTTTAAAAAAGTTTTTTGTTCTGGACTCCCCCAACATTGGGAACATGTTTCCTGCCTCTAACGTGTCCAACCCCTTAATAATCTTATATGTTTCAATAAGATCCCCTCTCATCCTTCTAAATTCCAGTGTATACAAGCCTAGTCGCTCCAGTCTTTCGACATGCAAGTCACGCAGATTGGAAGGCAGAAAATGTGGCACAAACATTTACAAATGTAAGGAGAGCAGGGAGAGAATACCAAATGGAGACTACAGCCATTCCTTGATCTATGAGGGCAATGCATTCCTGGAAAATGTTTTGTTCAGTGGAATTTTGCTAAATTAAAACACCTGAACAAAATGAGAGCAGAGTATTTCTGTGGGCAAGGTGGCATTTTATTTATTGCAACAGAAAATAGTTTTGCAAACTGAAGAAACTGAGAGGCAATGCCATGAGAATGAAAATTAGTCATTTGAAAGTTTGTAAATCAAGAAAAACCTGCAGAGAACAATGACCCAGTGATAAGATGCTGAGATCTATTATGGTAACAAGACAAAGGAAATCATAGAAACATAGAAACATAGAAAATAGGTGCAGGAGTGGGCCATTCGGCCCTTCGAGCCTGCACCGCCATTCAATATGATCATGGCTGATCATCCAGCTCAGTAACCTGTACCTGCCTTCTCTCCATACCCCCTGATCCCTTTAGCCACAAGGGCCACATCTAACTCCCTCTTAAATATAGCCAATGAACTGGCCTCAACTACCTTCTGTGGCAGAGAATTCCACAGACTCACCACTCTGTGTGTAGAAATGTTTTACTCATCTCGGTTCTAAAAGACTTCCCCCTTATCCTTAAGCTGTAACCCCTGGTTCTGGACTTCCCCAACATCGGGAACAATCTTCCCGCATCTAACCTGTCCAACCACTTAAGAATTTTATATGTTTCAATAAGATCCCCCCTCAGTCTTCTAAATTACAGCGAGTATAAGCCTAGTCTATCCAGTCTTTCAACATATGAAAGTCCTGCCATACCAGGGATCAATCTGGTGAACCTTCTCTGTACTCCCTCTAAGGTTACACATGACCAAATGTTAGGTAGAGCAAGTACTATCTCATGAAGGAAACGTTACCCAAGAGAAATAAGATAGTTTGTTTTAGACTGCAATTGGCAAGATGGATAATGGGCCATCTATATATTTGGCATTGCCATTAAAAAGGCCAATTGACAGGGTACTATATAAATGTTGAACAAAGAAAGGGCTTAGGGGGGCATATCAGTATGGATGGAGGATGAGTTCAAAAGGACGGAGAGTAGAAGACATCGATTGTTTTCAGGTTGCAAATTATTACGCGTGAAATACCCTCGGGATCAGAAGTGAGTCAGCTATTCACAACTTAAATTCATAGCTGAGATGAAAGGAGAGTGGTCACGGTGATGCAGCGGTAGAGTTGCTGCCTTACAGCGAATGCAACGCCGGAGACCCGGGTTCCATCCCGACTACGGGTGCTGTCTGTACAGAGTTTGTACGTTCTCCCCGTGACCTGCGTGGGTTTTCTCCGAGATCTTCGGTTTCCTCCCACACTCCAAAGACGTACAGATTTGTAGGTTAATTGGCTTGGTAAATGTAAAAATTGTCCCTAGGGGTTGCAGGATAGTGTTCGTGTGTGGCGATCGCTGGTCTGCACGGACCCGGTGGGCCAAAGGGCCTGGTTCCGCACTGTACCTCGAAACTAAACTAAACTAAAAAAGAGTGTAATGCAGCCATTAGTGGGGAGTAAGTTGCGAGAATGAAGGAATAAGACTTCATAGAAACATAGACAATAGGTGCAGGAGTAGGTTATTCAGCCCTTCAAGCCAGCACCGCCATTCAATATGATCAAGTCTGATCATCCAAAATCAGTACCCCGTTCCTGCTTTTTTCCCATATCCCTTTATTACCGTTAGCCCGAAGAGCTATTTCCAACTCTCTCTTGAAAACAACCAGCCTCCACTGCCTTCTGTGGCAGAGAATTCCACAGATTCACAACTTTCTGGGTGAAAATGGAAGGTAGATGGATTAACAACATACTTTAGCAATTTATGACATAAAAGGAGGCCATGTGGCCCATCAAGTCTATGCCATCTCTTGGAGTACACCCATCAATCTTTGCCCCACTTATTTCCCTGTAATGCATTATGCCCATTAATACCCTGCTGATTCTCCTGACATTCAACTACACCAGGCGTATTTAAACCACCAACATGTCATTGAGATGAGGGAGGCATCTGGAGCAACAAGGAAAATCAGTAGTCAGAATCAAGCCTGGGTCGCTCCAGCTGCGAAATCACTCTGCCATGAGTAACACGAGGTCACTGCCTCAGGTAGTTAAATCAGAAGATCAAAATACATTTAAAAACACAGGGAACTAATAAGCATGGTTGTACATTAACTCACAGTAAAGATACAGCTGCTGTGAGCAGTGAGGCGATGACATTATGCAAGACTTTGAAGAGGTCACAATTGGAAAACTGTGCACAACTGGCCCCTCCCTCTTCTCCCCTCTCCCATCGGGCAAAAGGTACAGAAGTGTGAAAACGCACACCTCCAGATTCAGGGACAGTTTCTTCCCAGCTGTTATCAGGCAACTGAATCATCCCACCACAACCAGAGAGCAGTGCTGAACTACTATCTACCTCTTTGATGACCCTCAGAGTATCCTTGATTGGCTTTGCTGGCTTTACCTTGCACTAAATGTTATTCCCTTATCAGGTATCCTTCTGCTCTGCAACATTCCCCATGAGATGCTGCCTGTCCCGCTGAGCTACTGTGTGTCTACCTTAGATTGTAAGCATGTATTGCTATGGAGGGCGTGCAGCGTAGGTTCACTAGGTTAATTCCCGGAATGGCGGGACTGTCGTATGTTGAAAGGCTGGAGCGATTGGGCTTGTATACACTGGAATTTAGAAGGATGAGGGGGGATCTTATTGAAACATATAAGATAATTAGGGGATTGGACACATTAGAGGCAGGAAACATGTTCCCAATGTTGGGGGAGTCCAGAACAAGGGGCCACAGTTTAAGAATAAGGGGTAGGCCATTTAGAACGGAGATGAGGAAGAACTTTTTCAGTCAGAGAGTGGTGAAGGTGTGGAATTCTCTGCCTCAGAAGGCAGTGGAGGCCAGTTCGTTGGATGCTTTCAAGAGAGAGCTGGATAGAGCTCTTAAGGATAGCGGAGTGAGGGGGTATGGGGAGAAGGCAGGAACGGGGTACTGATTGAGAGTGATCAGCCATGATCGCATTGAATGGCGGTGCTAGCTCGAAGGGCTGAATGGCCTACTCCTGCACCTATTGTCTATTGTCTATTGTCTATTGTCCTACCGCTGACCGGATAGCACGCAACAAAAGTTTTTCACTGTACGTCGATACACGTGACAATAAACTAAACTGAATTAACCAAACTAGTAGCAGTATCTAAAGAAGGATATCATCATCTTAAAGAAGAATATTGTATACCAGGTTTTGGGTGATTCAGTACATGACTTCTGGGGTGAGAGGGGGGTTATTCCCATAAAGAGGGAATGGCCTATCAATATAGAATATAGAAGAATGAAAGTTGATCTTGAGACATAGGAGTTTATTGGGTCGATGCCATCAAGCTGTTTCTTCCAGCTGGAGAATTGGCTGCGTGGTCTCTGAAGAAGGATCATTTGCAATTTAACCCCAGTACAATTTTTATAGATTTTTTTTAGATTTAGATTCAGAGATACAACGCGGAAACAGACCCTTCGGCCCACCGAGGCCGTGCCGCCCAGCGATCCCCGCACATTAACACTATCCTACACACACTAGGGACAATTTTTATATTTACCCAGTCAATTAACCTACATACCTGTACGTCTTTGGAGTGTGGGAGGAAACCGAAGATCTCGGAGAAAACCCACGCAGGTCACGGGGAGAACGTACAAACTCCGTACAGACTGCGCCGTTAGTCAGGATCGAACCTGAGTCTCCGGTGCTGCACTCGCTGTAAGGCAGCAACTCTACCGCTGCGCCACCGTGCCGCTCAGAAATTCTCTTTCTGCAGAAGGCTATAATTCCTCTCTGGGCTGTAACTGCTCAGATATTGAGCATATCCAAGAGTTTTTCGGACAATAAGAATCTTTGGGTCAAGCACCAGTCATAATACCAAACAGCAGAGCCTGCACAAAGACACCATTTTGGTTGCTCCCGATTCCAATAGAACAAAGAACGGAAAAGAGTCCAGCACAAGAACAGGCCCTTCGGCCCACAATGTCAGTGCCAAACATGATGCCAAGACCCACCCTTATCTGCCTGCTCTAACCCTGATCTAAATCCCTCCATTCCTTGCATATCCATATGCCTATCCAAACGTTTCCTCAATTTCGTTATCACATCCGCTTCCACCACCAGCCCCAATAGTCACTCACCACCTTCTGTGTAAAAAACAATAGCCTGCACATCTCCTTTAAACTTTGTTCCTCTCACTTTAAGGCTATTCCCTCTAGCATTTGACGTTTCAACCTGGTGAAAAGGTTCTGACGGTCTACTCTGTATAGGGTCGTCTAGAAATGTTCATTTTATGCTAAGAGCAGAAAAATTACCCACAGCACCCTGGCCAACAGAACATGGAGCAGTACAGCACAGGAACGTGCCCTTCTGACATGATGCCAAGTTAAATTGATCTCATCCGCCTGTACATGATCCATGTTCCTCTATTCTCTGAAACCCTCTAATCCAAGCAGCATTCTGGTAAATCTCTGCACCTTCTCCAAAGCCTCCACATCTTTCCTGTAATGTGGCAACCACAATGGCACGTAATACTTCAAATGCAGCTTAGCCCTAACAACGTTTACCCTTCACTTGCCATTATATAAACTGGAAATCTAGTCGTTATTTTATTAGGATTTGTGGGAAGTTGCTGTCCACAAATCACCTAGAATACTTCATTCACGATAAAATGGATGCAGAAGAGGATATAAGGCATTATTAGAAACATAGAAACATAGAAAATAGGTGCAGGAGTAGGCCATTCTGCCCTTCGAGCCTGCACCGCCATTCAATATGATCATGGCTGATCATTCAGCTCAGTAACCTGTACCTGCCTTCTCTCCATACCCCCTGATCCCTTTAGCCACAAGGGCCACATCTAACTCCCTCTTAAATATAGCCAATGAACTGGCCTCAACTACCTTCTGTGGCATAGAATTCCACAGACTCGCCACTCTCTGTGTGTAGAAATGTTTTACTCATCTCGGTTCTAAAAGACTTCCCCCTTATCCTTAAGCTGTGACCCCTGGTTCTGGACTTCCCCAACATCGGGAACAATCTTCCTGCATCTAGCCTCTCCAACCCCCTAAGAATTTTATATGTTTCAATAAGATCCCCCCCTCAGTCTTCTAAATTCCAGCGAGTATAAGCCTAGTCTATCCAGTCGTTCTTCATATGAAAGTCCTGCCTTTCCAGGGATCAATCTGGTGAACCTTCTCTGTACTCCCTCCAAGGCTAGAATGAACGTAAGTCCTTCGTCCCAGGTACATGCACTTAACTTCCAGAACCACAGCCACTGATTACCCAAGCACAACTTTTCATAAACACACTAGCAAGACAAATTGTTGATAGCCAAAAATAGTTATTGATTGAAAAATGCAGTAGATGCTAAAGTGGACAAGCAGAGAGTTTACAAGGAAGACGAATCACCCATTCGAGCACTCACCCTGAAGGGTAGGCCACCAATCCTGTCTTCGAGTCGCATGCGAGCCCGCTGCTTCCAGAGACCGTAATGCCCAGAACCTTCTCCAGAGTTACCTGTGGAGAGATGAATACCCAGTAACACGTTATTGCGAATAAGAACTGACTTTGATTAGACACATGGCAATTATATGTCAGCTATGCTTGCATTAAATAAGGACACCAGACAGTTCATGTTATATAAGAAAATAACTGCAGATGCTGGTACAAATCGATTTATTCACAAAATGCTGGAGTAACTCAGCAGGTCAGGCTGCCTGACCTGCTGAGTTACTCCAGCATTTTGTGAATAAATCAGTTCATGTTATATGTTGGTCCAGAGATCAACCTCAGAAATCATAATCTATGGTGCAGACAAATTGGCCAAGATGTTATCACCATCTCAATAGTCCACTTTCTTGTGGTGAATCTGTGGAATTCTCTGCCACAGAAGGTAGTTGAGGCCAGTTCATTGGCTATATTTAAGAGGGAGTTAGATGTGGCCCTTGTGGCTAAAGGGATCAGGGGGTATGGAGAGAAGGCAGGTACGGGATACTGAGTTGGATGATCAGCCATGATCATATTGAATGGCGGTGCAGGCTCGAAGGGCCGAATGGCCTACTCCTGCACCTACTTTCTATGTTACTTTGTACCTTCCCTTATAAGTATTCTCAACCAACATCTTGAACCAAGTTACATTCACTCTTGTTCTTGCTGGCAATGGCCAAATCTCTAAATGCCTTAAAAATCATTATCCTTCTGTACAAGCAGGATGGCTGCTGAAGGTACTGGCTCACTTATTGTCATTGATGGTACAACTGCTGATGGTAGTAGCTTAATGAATTCTGAAGTGTATAAGCACATCCTATCTGCTCATGAGCGTAATCTCATCACGCACTAAATTTGTAACCTCCTTAATGGTAATAAACCTCCGAGAACTCTGCACTCCTCCATTGCTGGTCTCTTGCGCACCCAAACATCTCCTTTCCCATCTTTATAGCGGTAATACCTTAGGCAGCCTGATCTCCAACTTCCAAAAACCCATTTCTACCCCTCCTTGCCTCTCCTTTTCAGAAACTCCTTAAACCTTCCTCCATTGATTTAGGGTAAGATCTAGGTTTATTGTTGTCACGTGTACCGAGGTATGGAGAAAAGCTTCGTTTTGCATGCCAACCAATCAGATCAGATAACGCCAGACATAAATAGAAGTCAAACTTAAATAGAAAAAGGTTGAGCAAAGGGGAAGATACAGAATGCAGAATGTAGTTCTCAGTATTATAGCACATCAGTTCCAATATCCACAATGAGGTAGAGGTGAATTGGATTGTACCCTAGTATATGGTCAGACCATTCTGAAGGTTGATAAAAGAGGGTAAGAAACTGATCCCATGTCTGGTGGTACACACTTTGAAGCTTCTGTACCTTCTGCTGGACAGGAACAGGGAAAGAGAAGGAATGACCTGGGGTGGGATAAGTTTTGAATTATGTTGCCTGCTTTTCCGAGGCAGCGCAAAATCTAAATCGAGTCAATGGCGGGAGGTCTGGCCTGTATGATGGACTGAGCTATATCCACAATCCTCTGCGATTTCTTGCAGTTTTGGGTAGAGCTATTCCCAAACCACTCCTGTGATGCAATCCGACAGTCTGTTTTCTACACTGCATCTGTGGAAGTTTGTAAGAGTATTTGGAGACATGACAAATTGATACTGATTGGGGCATGTATTCCACTGCTGAAGTCGATACCCAGCTCCTTCATCTTACTGGCACTGAGGGAAAGTTTATTGCCTTGACAGCATGTTACTAAGCTCCCTATTTCTTTCCTGTACTCAGTCTCATCATTGTTCGCGGTCCGGCCCACCATCTGCAAAGTTACAGGTGGAGTTAGAGCCAAGTTTGGCCGCACAGTCATGAGTGTATAGGGGAAATAGTCGGGGGACTGAGAACGCATCCTTGTGGGGCACTGGTGTTGAGAAAATAATTTGGAGAAGGTGCCATCAGCTATCCTCACTGATTGAGGTCTGTGGATCAGAAAGTCGAGGATCCAGTGGCAGAGTTGGACACTGAGTCCGATGTCCAGGAGTTTGTAAATGAGTTTGGATGGGATTATGGTGTTGAAGCCAGAGCTATAGTCGACATACAGGAGCCTAACGTAAGGCAGCAACTCTACCGCTGCGCCACCGTGCCGCCCTCCAATGTGTTAATGTGCATACAGTGCATTCATACCCCTTCACTTTTTCCATATTTTGTTATGTTACAGCCTTATTTTAAAATGGATTATATTCTTTTCTTTTAACAACAATCTACGCACAATACCCCATAATAAAAAAGTGAAAGCAGGTGTTTAGAAATTTTTGCAAAGTAATTAAAAAGAAATAACTGAAGTATCACATTTACATAAGTATTCAGACCCTTTGCTATGACACTCAAAATTGAGCTTAGGTTCATCCTGTTTCCAATGATTATCCTCGAGATGTTTCTACAACTTGATTAGAGTCCACCAGTGGTAAATTAAATTGATTGGACATGATTTGGAAAGGCACACACCTGTCTATATAAGGTCCCACATGTCAGAGCAAAAACCAAGCCATGAAGACGAAGGAATTGTCCATAGATCTCCGAGACAGGATTGTGTCGAGACACAGATCTGGGGAAGGGTATAAAACAATTTCTACAGCATTGCAGGTCCCGAAGAGCACAGTGGCCTCCTTCATTCTTAAATGGAAGAACTTTGGAACCACCAGGACTCTTCATAGAGCTGGCCGCCTGGCCAATCTGAGCAATCGGGGGAGAAGGGCCTTGGTCAGGGAGGTGACCAAGAACCCGATGGTCACTCTGGCAGAGCTCCAGAGTTCCTCTGTGAAGATGGGAGAACCTTCCAGAAGGACAACTATATCTGCAGCACTCCACCAATCAGGCCTTTATGGTAGAGTGACCAGATGGAAGCCACTCCTCAGTAAAAGGCAAATGACAGCCCGCTTGGAGTTTGCCAAAAGGCACCTAAAGGACTCTCAGACAATGAGAAACAAGATTCTCTGGTCTGATGAAACCAAGATTGAACTCGTTGACCTGCATGCCAAGCGTCACGTCTGGAGGAAACCTGGCATCACTCATCACCTGACCAATACCATACCTTCGGTGAAGCATGGTGGTGGCAGCATCACGCCTACGTTTTTCAGCGGTAGGAACTGGGAGACTAGTCAGGATCGAGAGAAAGATGAATGGAGCAAAGTACAGAGAGATCCTTGATGAAAACCTGCTCCAGAGCGTGCTGGACCTCAGACTGGGGCAGAGGTTCACCTTCCAACAGGACAACGACCCTAAGCACACAGCCAAGACAACACAGGAGTGGCTTCGTGACGTCTGTGAATGTCCTTGAGTGGCCCAGCCAGAGCCCGGACTTGAACCTGATCGAACATCTCTGGAGGGACCTGAAAATAGCTGTGCATCGACGCTCCCCATCCAACCTGACAGAGCTTGAGAGGATCTGCAGAGAAGAATGGGAGAAATTACCCAAATACAGGTGTGCCAAGCTTGTAGCGTCATACCCAAGAAGACTTGAGGGTGTAATCACTGACAAAGGTGCCTCAACAAAGTACTGAGTAAAGGGTCTGAATACTTATGTAAATGTGATATTTCAGTTATTTCTTTTTAATTACTTTGCAAACATTTCTAAACACCTGTTTTCACTTTTTTATTATGGGGTATTGTGCGTAGATTGATGATAAAAGAAAAGAATATAATCCATTTTAAAATAAGGCAGTAGAGTTGCATCCTTACAGAGCCAGAGACCCGGGTTTGATCCTGACTATAGGTGCTGGAGTAACTCAGCGGGTCAGGCAGCATCTCAGGAGAGAAGGAATGGGCGACGTTTCAGGTCGAGACCCTTCTTCGACCCGAAACGCCACCCATTCCTTCTCTCCTGAGATGCTGCCTGACCTGCTGAGTTACTCCAGAATTTTGTGAAATAAATACCTTCGATTTGTACCAGCATCTGCAGTTATTTTCTTACACTGACTATGGTTGCTGTATGTACGGAGTTTGTACGTTCGCCTTGTGACCGTGTGGGTTTTCTCCGGGTGCTCCGGTTTCCACCAACACTCCAAAGACGTAGGTTCATTGGCTTTGTTAAAAAAAATTGTAAAATTGTCCCTAGTGTGTAGGATCATGCTCATGTACTGGTTGGCATGGACCCGGTGGGCTGAAGGGCCTGTTTCCGCACTGTATCTCTAAACTCAACTAAAACCCCTCTCTAATTCGTTTTGCCATTAACTTAGATTTTTTTTTAGATTTAGAGATACAGCGCGGAAACAGGCCCTTCGGCCCACCGAGTCCGCGCCGCCCAGCAATCCCCGCACATTAACACTATCCTACACACACTAGGGACAGTTTTCTTTTATATTTACCAAGCCAATTAACCTACATACCTGTACGTCTTTGGAGTGTGGGAGGAAACCGAAGATCTCGGAGAAACCCCACGCAGGTCACGGGGAGAACGTACAAACTCCGTACAGACGGCGCCCATAGTCAGGATCGAACCTGAGTCTCCGGCGCTGCATTTGCTGTAAGGCAGCAACTCTACCGCTGCGCCACCGTGCCGCAATCTTCAGCGGCCAATGGACCTCCCAGCACATCTTTGGAACAAGTGGGGGAAACAGAAGCAGCCCTGGGAAGCCCACACAGTTGCAGAGAGAACATTAAATCCTACACGGAGAGAGCAGTGGAGGTCAGGATTGACCCTGGGTCCCTGTAGCACTAATGGCTGTGTCATTAAGCCACCTCTCTGCTCTGCCTCTCAATTGTCAGATACCAAACACTTGCACAAACTGCTCAGAAGGCAAACTACAAGAGCAACAAATTTCCTTTGACAAAATTAGTCACAGGACGACCTTGGTCACAAGCATTACATCTCAGTCAATTGTAACCATGGCAACGACACAGCACTGGCCGTGAATACTGCTCCCTTCCAGAATAACTGATAAATTGGCTCACCAGGGAACTGCATGGTGATGCCAACAGTTTTGCATCCAGACAAACACAGAATACACTCTCCGTTCAGTTTTAAAATGACAAACGCACAATACTATGCAAGAGATGCTCAACCCGCATGTCCCCACGACCACGTAAGACCACAATACAATGAAATAACTTGGCCAAGAAAATCTCCGCAACGTGGAACCATCCAGCCTGCTCCCACTTTGTTTATGCTTGCTGCTTGCCCCAATCCTGGTGAGCTTACAATCATGGAATTAAATCACACATGTTACTCAGCAGTTTACAGAAGACTGGGAGAAGAAGGCAGAATCTCACCCAAGAGATAATTAGAGTCATAGAGTGATACAGTGTGGAAACAGGCCCTTCGGCCCAACTTGCCCACAACTTGCCAACAATGTCCCAACTACACGAGTCCCACCTGCCTACATTTGGTCCATATCCCACCAAACCTGTCCTATCCATGTACCTGTCTAACTGCTTCTTAAACATTAGGATAGTCCCAGCCTCAACTACCTCCTCTGGCAGCTTGTTCCGTACACCCACCACCCTTTGTGTGAAAAAGTTACCCCTCAGATTCCTATTAAATCTTTTCCCTTTCAACTTAGACCTATGTTCTCTGGTCCTCGATTCACCCACTCTGGACAAGAGACTCTGTGACTCTACCCGATCTATTCCTCTCATGATTTTGTATATCTCTATAAGATCTCCCCCTATCCTCCTGTGCCCCAATGAATTGCATCCCAGCCTACTCAGCTTCTCCCTATAGCTCAGACCCTCTAGTCCTGGCAATAACCTCGTAATTCTTCTCTGTACCCGTTACAGCTTGACAACATCTTTCCTATAACATGGTGCCCAGAACTGAACACAATACCACATCAGTCTGAAGAAGGGTCTCGACCCGAAACGTCACCCATTCCTTCTCTCCAGAGATGCTGCCTGACCCGCTGAGTTACTCCAGCATTTTGTGATACCTTCGATTTGTACCATCATCTGCAGTTATTTTCCTACAATACTCTAAATGCAGTCTCACCAACGTCTTATATAGCTGCAAAATGACCTCCCAACTTCTGTACTCAGTACTCTGACTGATGAAGGCCATTGTGCCAAAAGCCTTTTTGACCACCCTGTCTACCTGCGACTCCACCTTCAAGTAATTCTTTATTAGCATCCCTTGGTATCAAGATAATGATTTCTAAGGCGACACAAGAGGCTGCAGATGCTGGAGTTTGGAGCAGAAAACAAACTGCTGGAGCAACTCAGCGATTGTCCTCCCGCCCACCACAGATGCTGCTCTGTCCACTGGCCTCCTGCATCAGTGTGTTTTGCTGATGATTTCCAAGCCAAAGGCCCTGGCCCACAATGTTCAAGATAATTTATTGCTGACATTTGAACTCTCACTTATAAAAGGAACAAGGTCTTGTAAAACATATTTCCAACTAGGTGAACGGTCACACATTAACTGTACATTTATCGATACTTTGTAAACATTTTTTAATCAGGAACAGGATCAATATAGATTTTGAAGTGTTGCAAACAAGATTGCAAAGGTTTAAAGTGAAAGAGAGGAGGCAGAAAGGAGGTCAGAAGAGAAAGGTTTTCACAGAGGGAATGGTTGATATCTGGAGAGTGGTGACTGAGGAGGTGGTGGAGGCAGGCAGGCAGGCAGATCACGTTTAGAAGCCAACTAGATAAGCATTTGTGTAGAAAGGAAATGCGGATCCTGGTTTAAACCGAAGATAGACACAAAATGCTGGAGTAACTCAATGGGTCAGGCAGCATCTCTGGAAAGAAGGAATGGGTGATGTTTCGGGTCTATATCTCTCGTTCCTCTTTCCCCTGACTCTCAGTCTGAAGAAAGGGTCTCGATCTGAAACGTCACCCATTCTTTCTCTCCAGAGATGCTGCCTGACTCGAGTTACTCCAGCATTTTCTGTCTATCTTAGATAGGCATTCGAATAGCCAAATGCAGGCAAAATGGATTAGTGTACAGCGGGCGCTGTTCAACTTTATAAGGAATGACAAAGGAACTGGAATTGACTATTGGTTCCATTCTGTTCCCTCATTCTGTGAGATTGTGGTTGATGTGCGACCTAAGTCTTCAAGCCCATCTTTACCCAAAGGCCCTTAATCCCTCTGGTGAATAAAAATCAAACAATTCAACATGTGTATAAAATCATGAGAGGAATAGATCGGGTAGATGCACAGAATCTCTTGCCCAGAGTAGGGGAATCGAGGACCAGAGGACATAGGTTTAAGGTGAAGGGGAATAGATTTAATAGGAATCTGAGGGGTAACTTTTTCACACAAAGGGTGGTGGGTGTATGGAACAAGCTGCCAGAGGGGGTAGTTGAGGCAGGGACTAATCCTAACATTTAACAGTTAGACAGGTGTACATGGATAGGACAGGTTTGGAGGGATATGGACCAAGCGCAGGCAGGTGGGACTAGTGTAGCTGGGACATGCTGGCCGGTGTGGGCCTGTTTCCACACTGTATCACTCTATGACTCTATTTAAAATTAACAATCTACCTAGCATTATGGCAGTAGAGTTCCAATTGTTGCATACTGGGGCATATCCTAACTTCACTTCCGAAATAAGTCAAGGGAACTATCAGCAGATTTGTGGGGGGAAAAAAGTTGTTTTTTCAAGTTCAAAGACTCTGCATCAGAATTGTGATGATGGAAGGACATTAATCTGGAATGTTAACTTTGTTTCTCTCTCGACAGATTGCTTGACCTGATCAGCAGTTTCAGTACTTTTTTTAGATTGCAAGCAGTTTTGCTTTAGTTTTCGTTTACTCATAAAAGATTTGGCTCTGACTATTAAATCCTGCTCACAAATCCCTGAGTCCTATCCCCGGACACCATTCTCCATCCCATTCTATAATTCCTTCAGTGGATGGGTTGCACAGTAATGGAATGTGATCTGACAAGAATTTGGTTTGCAACAGTCTACCTTGTGAAACTTTGCATACCAGTCTCCTTACCATAAAAACTCCCAATTATATTTCCTTAGATCACTTTTTGAACTCATCAGTGATAGGACAAGTGAAATATAGGATGCGAGTGTTTAGCATTTGTTCGAGTGAATTAATCGTCTGTAGTTTCCTTTAATGAGTAGATACAGGTAGCAAAGGTGGCGAGAGCAGGTATTGAGGGGGTGGTTCTGGGACACCAGAACCAAATGTTGAGCCTTCCTGAGGTGTCGTGGATCTAACTCAACGAAACACCAGTGAAGGAAGGTGCCCACTTTATAACCCCAATGATATACTTGCATCTACACAATTAATAATAATAATAATAATAAACATTTATTTTATATAGCGCTTTTCCAAATGCTCAAAGACGCTCTACAAAACAGTCAAGACATATCAAATCATATATATACAGCCGGAAACAGGCCTTTTCGGCCCACCAAGTCCGTGCCTCCCAGCGATCCCCGTACATTAACACTATCCTACACCCACTAGGGACAATTTTTACTTTTACCCAGCCAATTAACCTACATACGTGTACGTCTTTGGAGTACATTAAAAACAAACAAACGAACAAAAGATTTGTCCTGACGGAGAAGCGGCGAACAAACAGCGCCAGCGTCCTCTCACGTCAGGGTCCGGCAGTAGACAATAAAGAACACAAGACACACAATTACAATTTAACACAAACAACCATCACTGTGATTGCTCCAGGCACACCCTCACTGTGATGGAAGGCAAAGAAAAGTCTTATCTCCTCCTCATTCTTCTCCTGTGGTCAGGCAGTCAAACTGCTGCCACGAGGCGATCGAGGCTCCCGACTTTTGAAGCCCCCACCGGGCGATGGAAAGTCCCAGGCCAAGCCGAGCAGGCTGATGAAGGTCCTGAGCCCCCACCGGGCGATGGGAAGTGCCGTGGCTGAGCCACGCAGGGCGATGAAGGGCCTGCGAGCGGGTCGATCAAACCTTGCGCTTCGGGGCGGTCGAAGCTGCTACGGCTGGAGCTCCCGAAAGCCGGTCGCCAGCCAGGGACCTGCGAGCTCCCGATGTTGCGGTCTGCAGGGCCCACGGCCGAAGCCTCCGAGATGGTAAGTCCAGGCCCTGCGACCGGAGTCTTCAAGGTCGATCCCAGCTGGAGGCCGCCGACTCCACGGTGTTAGGCCGTAGCGCGAACGGAGATACGACACGATAAAGGTCGCATCTCCGTTGAGGAGGAGATTAGAAAAAAAGGTTTCCCCCACCCCCCCACCACCCCACCACCCCACCACCCCCCATATATACAGAGTTAAAAATAGATCAGAACATACATTTAAACGATGACAATAGACAAAAACAAAAAAAGACAGAGAGACTGCCATGTGTTTGTTAACATGTTGGTAGCTGATTATTGCATATGGAGTTAGTTATTGTCCTGAGCATAAGTTGAGATAATACTTTGGCTTTGGTTTTCTTGGTTGAGTGCTTATCCTGATGTTATAGCACATACTTTGTGTTTTATTTGTAATTTATACACATCTTTTCAGCTTCCACTGCTTCTGGTTTCACCACTTATAAGATGTTCCGATCTATTCTTTTTTGTGATGTATGATATTTTATAATCTGCTTGTCAACAGTTTTTTCCTCGTTCATTAAATGTACTAATTACTAATACTTTGGTAGTGGTATACTTCATTCTACACTATCTTTGTTCTGGATCCATGGCTCATTTGCCCAACATACCAGATTGTCTCATCGTGGTGTCATTTGGAAGTACCAACACAAATCCCTCCAGGATCCCACTTTTAGAAACATAGAAAATAGGTGCAGGAGTAGGCCATTCGGCCCTTCTCGCCAGCACCACCATTCAATATGATCATGGCTGACCATCCAAAATCAGTACCCCGTTCCTGCTTTCTACCCATAATCCCTTGATTCCGTTAGCCCCAAGAGCTAAATCTAACTCTCTCTTGAATACATACGTCTTGGCACAGAGAATCTGAAAATGTTGGAGATATTCAGCAGGTGCAATAAAAAGTCTGACCATATACAACACACAAATTATGAGCAGCAGTAGACACCGCCTTGTCCACTCTGCAATTTAACAAGATTATGTCTAATCTGATCGTAACTTCAACCCCAAATTATCATCTGCCCTGGAAACCTTTAACCACACCCCCCCACTAATATAGAATCTCTTTACTCCCACCTTCCAAAGTTCCAACGACTCTGCTATTTTCACCACACTTTGAGGAAGAGTATTTCAAAGTCTCACAACCCTCTAAGAGAAAAGAAAATGCCCCACACTCGTTTTAAATGGCTTTTCCTAGTTTCTCAAGCCATTGGAAATATCTTGTCCACATTCACCCTGGCAAGACACCTTTGATTTTGATTTAACTCGTCTATAAATCCCTTCCTTTCTGATAATCTCACTGTTTCGCACAGATGCTGCCCGACCAGCTGAGGGTTATTTTATTTCAGTTCTAACTCTACAAGATGATTGCACAAGGAAGGTGTCACCAGTTTCGCCACAGGATACCAACCAGAGGTAAGCACGATCGATCCAAATGATATCCCGATGGTAACCAATTACTTGTTCCCCCACCTCTCTTAACCTGTGAAGTAAGTAACAGGTTCAATTTTCTCAGTTCTATATTTCTCAGTTCCCTCTCCCCTGACTCTCCGTCTGAAGAAGGGTCTCGACCCGAAATGTCACCGATTCCTTCTCTCCAGGGATACTGTCAGACCCGCTGAGTTACTCCAGCTGTTTGTGTCCGTCTTCAATTTTATAAATGTTGGTTCCACATCAGGTGGACTCTGAATTTTTGGAGCTTCTGAACCGTTTGCCACAGAATTATAGAATAGAAGCTTACTGGTCCTGAGATGCATCACTTTTGCGTACAATAAACTCTCATTTTAACGCACCCCTTGATAACGGGTGCCGTGCATAGCGGAAGGACCTGCCGATCTCACCCCTGGCTCACACCGTCTCCCCAGCGGCTTAAAGGCCTCAGCTACTGACCCCACCTCCAACGTAAGGTGCACCAGCAAGCCGTTTCCTCATCTCAGTTCTAAATGGCCCACCCCTTATTCTTAAACTGTGGCCCCTTGTTCTGGACTCCCCCAACATTGGGAACATGTTTCCTGCCTCTAACGTGTCCAACCCCTTAATAATCTTATACGTTTCGATAATAATCTTATACGTTTCACTCGGCCTCTTCCCACCCGCATCCTCACCCTATCGCCGCCTCTCCTCCTTCCCTGGAGTCACCGGCATGCTCCTCCTTGGTGCGAGGGGAGGGAGGGAGGGAGCGCGCGAGCGCGTCCTGCCAGTGGAGGCGGCCTGAACGAAGCACCGTCCACGGGGGCTACAACGTGAGCCGCAACCACAGCCGTGTCACCGGACAGTCGGCAGCCGGTGAAGGAGGGCTCGCTGGTGCAGACGGTGCCTAGTTTTAAGGTGAAACGACACAAAGTGCTGGAGTAACCCAGCAGTCTAAATCAGTCTGAAAAAGGGTCCCGATGTCACTTATCCATGTTCTCCAGAGATGCTGCCTGACCCGCTGAGTTACTCCAGCACTTTGTGTCCTTTTGTGTATTAACCAACACCTGCAGTTTTTTGTTTCAACTGCATACAATGATAATAGCTTACTCGGGTTACAGAATAAGAAAATAACTGCAGATGCTGGTACAAATCGAAGGTATTTAGTCACAAAATGCTGGAGTAACTCAGCAGGTCAGGCAGCATCTCAGGAGAGAAGGAATGGGTGACGTTTCGGGTTGAGACCCTTCTTCAGACGAGAAGGGTCCACTATTGCGTACAATAAACCTTGTCGGGTTATAGTGGACAAATGGCAATAATGGACACCACTTCTTCCCCCCGGCCCCCTGCATGGCCCATTAGAACAAAAGTGTACTGTATTTTTCTTTCCTATTTTCAATCTGCATTCATTCAAGTCCTTCATTGCAATTTGAGGTGTCAGAAATATGAATAATTTATTTTAAAGTGTTCTTTTTAAGTGAAATGTTGCTGTTTAACAAGTCTCCTATGGCCTTTTTAATTTACAATATCTCCCTTGTCAGTTTTAAAGGACATACCTTACTGTCTGTTGTACAGCCTCCTTTTATTCAAACTGTAAAGAAATAATGTCTTATTATTCCTTACATGTTCTTAGCAGGTTTGTTCTGTTGTATCTCCTTCCATTTTTAGGATCTGTGAAATATTTCCATGTTTCTATACTTCTTGTTTATAGTGTGGGAAGCAACTGCAGTTGCTTGTTTACACCGAAGATGGACACAGAATGCTGGAGTAATGCAGTGGGGCAGGCAACGTCTCTGGTTAGAAGGAATGGGTGACGTTTCGGGTTGAGACCTGTTTTGTTTGTTATCCATGCCTGCTTTTGAAAAAGTCCAGCCTTTCTCGATGTGAACCTGTATCACACTATCCCATATTCAGAGTTGCTACCAGATCCTTCTTTGCTCCAGATTCCTCCTCAACCCAATTTGAAATGGGGCAAATAATAGACAATAGACAATAGGTGCAGGAGGCCATTCAGCCCTTCGAGCCAGCACCGCCATTCAATGCGATCATGGCTGATCATTCTCAATCAGTACCCCGTTCCTGCCTTCTCCCCATACCCCCTGACTCCGCTGTCCTTAAGAGCTCTATCTAGCTCTCTCTTGAATGCATTCAGAGAATTGGCCTCCACTGCCTTCTGAGGCAGAGAATTCCACAGATTCACAACTCTCTGACTAAAAATGTTTTTCCTCATCTCAGTTCTAAATGGCCTACCCCTTATTCTTAAACTGTGGCCCCTGGTTCTGGACTCCCCCAACATTGGGAACATGTTTCCTGCCTCTAACGTGTCCAACCCCTTAATAATCTTATACGTTTCGATAAGATCTCCTCTCATCCTTCTAAATTCCAGTGTATAAACGTCATCTGTTCTTGGAATAACAATATATTCTTCCCCGCCCAGGTTGATTTGTTGGTATCTGCAGGTCAGCAGTTTGGAGGACAGATCCATTCCCCTCAGATAGACACAAAATGCTGGAGTAACTCAGCGGGACAAGCAGCATCTCTGGAGAGAGGGAATGGGCAACGTTTTGGGTCGAGACCCTTCTTCAGACACCCTCAATTGCCAACATAAACAATGCACCACACCTGGACCGATGTAAAGAAGTGGGCATTTCTGTTCCCCACCAGCAACTTTCTTTTGAGGGAGGAGAGGACCAGGGGAGATGAAGTCCCGCTGAGTTACTCCAGCATTTTGGGTCTACCTTCGATTTAAACCGGCATCTGCAGTTCTGTCCTACACGGGGGGGTTCAGGGGCTGGGTCCCAAGAGTTGGCAATCAACCGACAGCAATTTATGAGAGGAAAATAAGAAAAGGATTCATGTGAAGATCATTTTTCAGAACCTGCCCAGAGAATAATGTGCTCGACCCAAAACATCACCCATTCCTTTTCTCCAGAAATGCTGCCTGTCCTGCTGAGTTACTTCAGCATTATGTGTCTATCAGCTGGGTAAGAAAGATGGGTGACAACACAGCATCTGGTATTGGTTCCAACTTCACATTGCTGAAGGCATGTTGACAGAGAGAGAGAGAGAAAATGCTCAAGCAAAAGGAGAGAGAGAAAGAGAGAGAGAGATAGAGAGAGAGAGAGAAAATGATCAAGCAAAAGGAGAGAGAGAGAAAGAAAATGATCAAGCGAGAGAGAGAGAGAGAGAGAGAGAGAGAGAGAGAGAGAGAGAGAGAGAGAGAGAGAGAGAGAGAGAGAGAGAGAGAGAGAGAGAGAGAGAGAGAGAGAGAGAGAGAGAGAGAGAGAGAGAGCGCGCGCACGGGGGGGGGGGGGGGGGGGGGGGAGAGAAAGACAGAGAAAAAAAGTGTGTGAGAGAGGGAGAGAGTAATGGCAAGAGAGACAGTGTGTGAGGGAGAGAAATAGAGAAAGGAGGCCAGGGAGGATATGATTGAATTCTACACAGATAGGAATGGAGAGAAGCTGAAACAGAAACATAGACAATAAAAGCAAGAGAGTGAGATGAAAGTGGGAACTCAGAGAGATTAGCAGATGAGTAGAGTCAGAGTGGGGTGGGGTGCAGGGGGGGGGAGGTTGCTTTAACACATACATGGTCAGTGGGGCTTACTCTACTCAGTAACAAAGCGATTGGAAGTTTGTGCCTGATGAATCTGCTCAACCTGAGGCATTTACTGACATATGACCCACCCTCATATCTCACCCCCCCACCGTAGAAATGCCCCTCAGCTAAACCACGTGCAACCTGGGACTGCTCATTAAACGTTTGCAGAGTATATTTTACTGTACCTGTCCTGAGGAAAAAACATATTGAGTACTTAACCCTGCCATAAAGAACACAGGAGGAAGAATGTTCAGCCCTACACACTAAATGAAGGGAAAAATATATTTTCGACGATTATTTTAAAATTGCAAACTTGACCTAATAATCGCACTTAACCATTAGGGAAATCGAGAAATCTACAGCAATGAAATTTGTTGCGATTATAAAGCATGATATTAGACAATATTACCCGCAATAAAGCACAGAAACGTTAGCATTGGGACGAGTGATTCTGACCTATAACTAGAGGCTGTGCGGAGAACAAGGAGAGGCTGAGGCAGGGTGAAGGCCCGTTGCCAGGGCAACCATGATGCCTCTGGGCTCAGCACTCAGCAGCTCAGGATATCACGAGCATTGGCATAACCTACTCATCTCAACACAATCTCAATTAAAAGCTTACCTGCACGTAAATGTTTGCCTATTTTTCTATATTTTACTTGAAATTTGCGTTTTAAATTAATTTCTTGCAGTTTAACATATTTTAAAGTAAACATTTTTTTTAAATCATTTAAATCCATTTGAACTGTTTGAAACATCTCATGTATCTAAAACAAGTTTATTAAGGCCTTTGACGACAGTGATATGCGTGTGAAGGGAGGATGCTCAGAATCTGCCATCTAAGGCCTGCTTGGTGCTCGCAGCCTGCACTGCTCTGCTTAGTCTAGTTTTGCCTACAACCCAGTGGTATGAATATTGATTCCTCTCACTTCAGGTAACCCCTGCACTCCCTCTCTCCATCCTCCCCCCACCCAAGTCGCACCAGGTTCCCGTTCTATAGACAATAGACAATAGACAATAGGTGCAGGAGTAGGCCATTCAGCCCTTCGAGCCAGCACCGCCATTCAATGCGATCATGGCTGATCACTCTCAATCAGTACCCCGTTCCTGCCTTCTCCCCATACCCCCTCACTCCGCTATCCTTAAGAGCTCTATCCAGCTCTCTTTTGAAAGCATCCAACGAACTGGCCTCCACTGCCTTCTGAGGCAGAGAATTCCACACCTTCACCACTCTCTGACTGAAAAAGTTCTTCCTCATCTCCGTTCTAAATGGCCTACCCCTTATTCTTAAACTGTGGCCCCTTGTTCTCACCTAGCAAGCAGCTAGCAATGGCCTGTTTCCTTTATCATCGTTACTTCTTTGCATATCTTTCATTCATTTGTTCTGAATCTCTCTACATCACCATCTATATTTCTTGTTTCCTTTTCCCCTGACTAGTCTGAAAAAGGGTCTGACGAAGGGTCTCAACCCGAAACGTCGCCCATTCCTTCTCTCCCGAGATGCTGCCTGACCTGCTGAGTTACTCCAGCATTTTGTGAATAAAAGTCTGCAAAAAGGGTCTCGACTCAAAACGTCACCCATTCCTCCTTTCCAGAGATGCTGCACATCCCGCTGAGTTACTCCAGCATTTTGTGTCTATCTTTAGTTTAGTTTAGAGATACAGTGCGGAAACAGGCCCTTCGAGTCCTCAACGACAAACATCCCCGCACACGAGCACTATCCTACAAACTAGGGACAATGTACATTTATACCAAGCTAATTAACCTACAAACCCGGAGAAAACCCACTCGGGTCACAGGGAGAATGTACAAACTCCAACAGGGAGAATGCACAAACTGCTCTGCTCTGTGGGGAAGCTCTATATTCCAGCCCTTCGGGACAATCATTCCATGGTTGCAAAAGAAGGTTAATAGACTGCCGATGTTGTCAAACCTTGATAATTAAAATGAAAACTGGTTTACTCCACCTGAAGTCAGTTTGGTGTGCACCCCACAGAAGGTTTCCTGGATGACAGGTGCTGTTGGAATTGCTCTAGAGAGCAGTTGCCCAGCACTTTGTCAGAAACATACAGCACAGCCGTGAATGAGCCAAAGGCGGAAAGATTAAGTGTTCAGGATGGCAGGTGGGATACTAATCAACCTATGGATCTTGAGCACCTGCATATCGTTGGAGCTGCGCTCACCTGGATGATTGGAGAATATTCCATCACAACGATTTGGATGAGAATGTACAAGGCAGTATTATTAAGTTTGGGATGCAGCAGCGGCTTACTGGGCCGTGCCCCAGGCTGCTACAGGGCCTCCAGCGGCCCTCTCTACTGTACAGGCCCGCCACCGCTCCGCTTACCGGCCCTCTGTCCGACTCCCTCCTCTGTGGTCCACAGGGTGAGCAGGGGCCGGGCTCGGCAGCAACCTCTCCAGGCTTGTTCTCATTGCCATGGCAGCGAGCTAGGCCTATAGTCGGCCATATTGGGAAGCCACCTTCTGCCCTGCAGAATCAGGCCTGGGAATCAGGCCTGCTCACCGGGATTATCCTGGCCCAGTTCTGGACGAGTTCAAGCTTGTGTAAGATGTAAGGTGTCTTCTCCACTTGCCCGACTTCCTCCACTTTCACTTCCCCCTTCAAGATTTGTTTTTAACTCCTTCCCTCCTGCCTGAGATTCAAGTACACTAGCCTGCAACATTTCAATCTTCTCCCTCCAAAATGCCCACTGATGCCCGCCATAATTATTCCCAGGGTCCATCTTCAATCCTCACCAGTTCGTCTCCCAGTTAGACAAGCAAATGGCCCGTAAATTCTGCTCACCACATTATTGGGGCATTTCCCAAAAACCACAGGGCCCAGCTTAACCTTCCATCTTCCTGAAATATTTCCATCTTATTGCTGTCAATTCCTTGTCTGTAATTTTTATTTCTTTGTGAATCAACAGTTTAAATATGCAGTGTGTGCAGGAAGGAACTGCAGATGCTGGTTTACTGAAGATAGACACAAAATGCTGGAGTAACTCAGTGGGGCAGGCAGCATCTCTGGACAGAAGGAATGGGCAATGTTTCGGGTCGAGACTCTTCAGACTGAGGGTCTGTCTGAAGTCTGAAGAAGGATCTCGACCCGAAACGTCACCTATTCCTTCCATCCGGAGATGCTGCCTGTCCCGCTGAGTTACTCCAGCATTTAGTGTTTAAATAAGCAGCCTCGTTTTACAAAGAGAGTCACACCTACTCATGGTCCCTGTCCAGCATGGAAACTTAATCTGTTGATCTGAAGGGCGACATTCATCGCAGGCTAATCTTGAAATGAAGCCCGGTGGATGATGTTATCCTAGTGGGGACAGCAGTGTCAGGTTTTATTCTCGAGAGAAGCCAGTAACAGACATCCCAATGCAAACTGACTGATCCAAGTCCCATGCACTGACTGCAGCTGCAGCTAGAACTAGGAGATGTACAAGATTGAAAATAAAGGATCTGCTGCCCTACAGCTATTTTAAAGAAGCATTCAATTTCCAGAAAGGTGCCTCAAGTTGCTGGTGCTTCCAAGATGGTGTCCATCCCAGGTGACTAGCCACAGAAGCAGATCTACAAACTCATATTACAATTGCTCCACCATTTTAAATCTCTCTTCCCACAGCAACATTTCTTACTTTATTCGCTTCACACCGTAAATGGATCGATTGTAATCATGTATTGTCTTTCTGCTGACTAGTTAGCACACAACAAAAGCTTTTCACTGTACCTCGGTACACGTGACAATAAACTAAACTGAAATGAACAAACCTTGAACAAGGAACGGATCCAATTCTCTCACTGGTGCACTAAACCTCCTTTAGGCAGTTCATTTCAGGCATTCATCACTTATTTATTAGGGCACACAAGAGGCAATTCGGCCCATCAGGTCCAGGCCATCGATCCCATTCCCCCCTTCCTTATTTCCTTGTAGCCCTGTAACCTATTCTCTCGCACACATGCCCATCACTATTCTTTTGCTGTTTATTACCACTTCTGGGCAAATTACAATGGACAATTAACAGCACATCTTCGGAATGTGGGAGGAAACCGGAGGAAACCGGGGGAAACCCACATGGCCACGTGGAGAATGTGTAAAGCTCACACGGACAGCACCTGAAGTCAGGATCGAACACAGGTCACTGGAGCTGTGAGACAGCAGCACTAACTGCAAAGGTGTTATATCTAATCTTTCCATTCATCATTAGAAACATAGAAAAATAGAAAGCAGGTGCAGGAGTAGGCCATTCAGCTCATCGAGCCAGCGCCGCCATTCAATGTCACCCAGAATCAGTACCCCGTTCCGGCTTTTTCCCCATATCCCTTGATTCCGTTAGCCCTAAGAGCTAAATCTATCTCTCTCTTGAATACATCCAGTGAATTGGCCTCCACTGCCTTCTGTGGCAGAGAATTCCACAGATTCACAACTCGCTGGATGAAAAAGATTTTTCCTCATCTCAGTCCTAAATGGCCCACCCCTTATTCTTAAACTGTGACCCCTGGTTCTGGACTCCCCCAAAATCAGGAACATTTTTCCTGCATCTAGCCTGTCCAGTCCCTTAAGAATTTTATATGTTTCTATAAGATCCCCTCTCATCCTTCTAAATTCCAGTGAATATAAGGCCAGTCGATCCATTCTTTCTTCATATGGCAGTCCCGCCATCCCGGGAATTAACCCGGTGAACTTACGCTGCACTCCCTCAATAGCAAGGATGTCCTTCCTTAAATTAGAAGACCAAAACTGCACACTATTTAATTTTTCAGATGGAAGACCCTATTGTTAGGACCTAAAACAAATGAAGGATTAACTTATCCATATATCATTGAATATCTCAAGAACCTAGTTGAATGATGAAGCTGGCCATTTGTCTCCCTTACCTGAACTTTTTCACTGCATATTTTCCAGTACCAGCAATATACCAGCTTAAATATAAAATGACCAGTAAAGCAATGAATCAAAGGAAAAATAGCTGAGAGTCAGTTGGTGGCACTGATTGTCAAAGGAGTGACTCCAAGTGAAAGATCTGCTTTGCTCTTCATAACAACTTTAACTGGACTCCTTTTCCCCATCGTCCCGTACTTCCTCTGTCTTTCATCATCCTGATGCCAGATCAGGTCTCCTGGTTGATAATGTTTACAAACACCAGTAGTAACCTGACCATGACAAGAATTCACCTTCAGCCACAGCTCTCATTAACACTGTTTTGCTAGCTGTTTGGTTCACACTCTAATTAAAGTAGCTGGAGGATGAACAGTCATACATAAGCAGCTATTCAAGAACTACCTCATAACTACGCCCGGGAGAGCATTAAAGCACTGCCTTCTACCACACCGAGAGGTTCATCAAAAGACTTCTTCAAATAAAAACCATAATTCAAAGTTGCCATCGGGAACTATTGCCTGTTTATGAGCTGCAGTGGGAGAAACCACTCGGGATAACATCTTCCCATTGTTCAGGCTTTCAGCGTGAGATTTCAGCTTCCTTATAACCTTTAACAAAAAAGGGAACAACTACAAATTATTCCCACAAAATTGGTGAGGAAAATGTAATAGTTTCCAGCTGCAAAGTCTCCTACCTTCACAAGCATAAAATGTCCAGACCACGAAATGCTGCACTTTTGTGATTTTTATTACGAAGTTATTTGTCAGGGTTTTATTGAGCAATGGAGGAGACCGACGACAGAAAGGTAGTATAAGAAAATAACTGCAGATGCTGGTATCGAAGGTATTTATTCACAAAATGCTGGAGTAACTCAGCGGGTCAGGCAGCATCTCGGGAGAGAAGGAATGGGCGACGTTTCGGGTCGGGACCCTTCTTCAGACTGATGTCAGGGGGGGCGGGACAAAGGAAGGATATAGGTGGAGACAGGAAGATAGAGGGAGATCTGGGAAGGGGAAGGGAGGGACAGAGGAACTATCTAAAGTTGGAGAAGTCAATGTCAGGTGGAGGGCTTTAGGCGTAGTAGAGTGTTAGTAGAGGGAAATTGGATGGTTCTGCGGTCGAGGAAGAAACGGAGGGCTTTAAGGCCTTCCTGGTGGGGGATGGTGGTGTAGACTGAACGTCCATAGTAAAGGGCAGGGTGATATGAACCATGTACAAGCAAATGGGATCACTTTAACTTGACATCATGTTTGGGAGAAGCATTGTACGCTGAAGGGGCTGTTACTGTGCTGTACTGTTTTATGTTCTATGTTCTATGAAACGGCTTTAATAAATCCATGCTGGCTGAGGAGGCCAATCCTCACTTTGTTAAAGTGACTGCTATTTCTCACTCTGTCAGTTGTTGCCCCGTTGTCCTGAAGACCCATTATCACCTTCAGTCCTTATTATTTAAAATGTGTATAAAATCATGAGAGGAATAGACCGGGTCGATGCACAGAGTCTCTTGCCCAGAGTAGGGGAATCGAGGACCAGAGGACATGCTGTAGGTTTAAGGTGAAGGGGAACAGATTTAATAGGAATCTGAAGGGTACCTTTTTCACACAAAGGATGGTGGGTGTATGGAACAAGCTGCCGGTGGAGGTAGTTGAAGCTGGAACTATCCCAACGTTTAAGAAACAGTTTGGCAGGTGCGTGGATAGGACAAGTTTGGAGGATATGGACCAAACGCATGCAGGTGGGACTAGTGTAGCTGGGACATGTTGGCCGGTGTGGGCAAG
The DNA here is from genome assembly GCF_053455715.1 of Rhinoraja longicauda. NCBI lineage: Eukaryota > Metazoa > Chordata > Chondrichthyes > Rajiformes > Arhynchobatidae > Rhinoraja > Rhinoraja longicauda. The sequence continues at coordinate 6,766,669 of NC_135962.1, read as the reverse complement.
TTGGGCCGAAGGACCCGTTTCCACACCGTCTCACTCTATGACTCTATGAGACCCAGGGTAATCTGCAAAATATGTGAAACCTATACGACTGATCAAATGGAAAGGCAAGTCTCTAACTCTATTACAGACCAACATTCACACCAATATATACAAATTCAACATTGCTTCTTGTCACAGGCATGAAAACCATTGCCAGATACAGACAGAACCTCATCAATTGTGATACTCTGTGTAGATTAAAATCAATGCAAGACAGTGCAGTAGTCCAGTCACCGACGGGCAGCCATGGAGAGTGAAACTCCAGATATGGTCGGACAGACCCATGAACTATTACTTCACTCCTGACGCAGGCAGACTGGGCCATGAGCCGTGGAGGCAGTGATATTTCACTCCAGATGCAGGCAAAGTAACGCGCAAACTGACACTCCAGACAGAGGCACAGAGACCAATGAACTGTGCTTATTGATTACTTCACGCTCCATACATGCTATGAACTGTGACGAAAAGTGTAGGAAGGAACTGCAGATGCCGGATTAAACTGAAGATGGACACAAAAAGCTGGAGTAACTCAGCGGGACAGACAGCATCACTGGAGAGAAGGAATAGGTGATGTTTCGGATCGAGACCCTTCTTCAGACCTGAAACGTCACCAATTCCTTTTCTCCAGAGATGCTGTCTGACCCGCTGAGTTACTCCAGCTTTGTGTGTCAATCTATGAACTGTGACGATCTTGATGCAGGCAGAGTGAGCTGTGACACTCCAGGCACAGGTACAATGGGCTGCAAAAGGTCCTGTAACATGCTGGATACAAGCAAAGTGGCGGTGACATTCCCGACACAGGCAGTCAGCTGCGACACCCCTGGTACAGGCAGACTCCACTGTGAATCATAACAGTCCTGATACAGGTAGAGTCACGGTGACAGTCCTGGTACAGGCAGAGTCACGGTGATACAGGTAGAGTCACGGTGACAGTCCTGGTACAGGCAGAGTCACGTTGATACAGGTAGAGTCACGGTGACAGTCCTGGTACAGGCAGAGTCACGTTGATACAGGTAGAGTCACGGCGACAGTCCAGGTACAGGCAGAGTCACGGTGACAGTCCAGGTACAGGCAGAGTCACGGTGACAGTCCTGGTACAGGCAGAGTCACGGTGATACAGGTAGAGTCACGGTGACAGTCCTGGTACAGGCAGAGTCACGTTGATACAGGTAGAGTCACGGCGACAGTCCAGGTACAGGCAGAGTCACGGTGACAGTCCAGGTACAGGCAGAGTCACGGTGACAGTCCTGGTACAGGCAGAGTCACGGTGACACAGGCAGTCACGGTTACAGTCCTGGTACAGGCAGAGTCACGGTGACACAGGCAGTCACGGTTACAGTCCTGGTACAGGCTGAGTCACGGTGACAGTCCTGGTACAGGCGGAGTCACGGTGACAGTCCTGGTACAGGCAGAGTCACGGTGACAGTCCAGGTACAGGCAGAGTCACGGTGACAGTCCTGGTACAGGCAGAGTCACGGTGACACAGGCAGTCACGGTTACAGTCCTGGTACAGGCAGAGTCACGGTGACACAGGCAGTCACGGTTACAGTCCTGGTACAGGCTGAGTCACGGTGACAGTCCTGGTACAGGCGGAGTCACGGTGACAGTCCTGGTACAGGCAGAGTCACGGTGACACAGGCAGAGTCACGGTGACAGTCCTGGTACAAGCAGAGGCACGGTGACACAGGCAGTCACGGTAACAATCCTGGTACAGGCAGAGCCAACCGTAACAATCATGGTACAGGCAGAGTCACGGTGACACAGACACTCACAGTGACAGTCCTGGAACAGGCAGAGTGACGGTGACACAGGCAGTCACGGTGACAGTCCAGATACAGGCAGAGTCACAGCAACACAGGCAGAGTCAACCGCAGCTGCAGGAAGTGTGACATGAATGGTGACACTCTAGCAACAAACTGAATTATAAGCGGTGATATTTCACGCACAGTCAAAGAATCATGAACGGCCGCGCTCCAGATGGACGTGAAGCTCCGATGCAAATTGTTACTTCAAAAGGGGGGCTGGCGGGCAGTAGACCAGGACCCAAGGGAAGGAAAACTGAGAGAGAGAGAGAGAGAGAGAGAGAGAGAGAGAGAGAGAGAGAGAGAGAGAGAGAGAGAGAGAGAGAGAGAGAGAGGAATGCTGCACACCTCTGACAAAGGCAGCACCAGGAGACGAATGCACGATCAGCAATATATCACAAAATGAGCTCAGTGATTTTCCATGGCAAGTTGCTGTCTCTGCCGGCGATGCTATATATGGGTCTGTGGCTGTGCTACAACACATCTTTAAGTCTCCTCTGACTCTCAGCCTGAAGAAGGGTCTCGACCCGACCCGACCCGAAACGTCACCAATCCCTTCTCTCCAGAGATGCTGCTTCTCCCACTGAGCACCTCCAGCATCTTGTGTCTATCTTCAATGTAAACCGGTATCTGCAGTTCCTTCCTTCCTACCCATCTTTGCTTTCACCTGTCACCCTGTGACATTACCATAAGATTATTAAGGGGTTGGACACGTTAGAGGCAGGAAACATGTTCCCAATGTTGGGGGAGTCCAGAACAAGGGGCCACAGTTTAAGAATAAGGGGTAGGCCATTTAGAACTGGGATGAGGAAACACTTTTTTCAGTCAGAGAGTTGTGAATCTGTGGAATTCTCTGCCTCAGAAGGCAGTGGAGGCCAATTCTCTGAATGCATTCAAGAGAGCTGGATAGAGCTCTTAAGGATAGCGGAGTCAGGGGGTATGGGGAGAAGGCAGGAACGGGGTACTGATTGAGAATGATCAGCCATGATCACATTGTAGTGTAAGAAAATAACTGCAGATGCTGGTTTACAAATCGAAGGTATTTATTTCACAAAATGCTGGAGTAACTCAGCAGGTCGGGCAGCATCTCGGGAGAGAAGGAATGGGTGACGTTTCTGGGGGGCGAGACCCTTCTTCAGACTGACCATGATCAACATTGAATGGCGGTGCTGGAAGGAAGGGCCGAACGGCCTACTGTCTATTGACATGCAAATATTATATAAGAAAATAACTGCAGATGCTGGTACAAATGGAAGGTATTTATTCACACAAAGTGCTGGAGTAACTCAGCAGGTCAGGCAGCATCTTGTATTGACATGCAAACATCCATCTCCTTCATAACCTGCTGAGTTACTCCAGCATTTTGTGAATAAATCGATTTGTACCAGCATTTGCAATTATTTTTCTTATATATCTCCTTTATGCAGTCATTCCAGCTCAATTCTGGCAGCGTTTGCAATTCTGACATCCCACGGCCGCCTTCTGCACAGATGACAGCCCGGGCGCCAGTGCTTTCTGTACAGAAACACTTTGCATTGTGTTTCACACACCTTGCGCCCTCTCGTTTAATACCAGGGTTGCATTCAATGCGACCGCTTGCAGTGCACATTGCGTGTTGCATTGTCTGGTGCTGGAAGCCGGAGACACACACTCACCTTGTCCGTGATATTCTTGCCTGTGTGTTTGCCCCTCCGCAGCTTGAGCGAGGGGGAGCGCAGCAGCTTCTTGATCCTGGTGGTGATGGTGGAAGTGCCTACATCGGCCATGGCTCCTCTCCAGATCCCCCTCCCTGACAGGCTGCAGATCTCCCCACTCAAGGCGCTCACTCCAGCCCGGCGCCCCTTGGTCCTGGAGCTAGCTGCCTGGCATGGCTTATACAGCAGCCCTGGCTCACTCAACACTGGCTCACTCAACACTGCCTCGTCCCCCCGACCGACAACACAACACACACACACAACACACACACAGCAGCCCGGCCCCGATCAGCTCCTGCAACCTTATCCCATTGGAAATATCGCCCCTTCCGTCAGGGGTAAAACATTACAAACTCATAGACACATGCACACAGCTACACAGCACGAACGCGGCGTGCTGCACAAGGCTACTGAGTGAATTGACCTAAATATACCTACCCCCCCAGCCAGACACACACCACCGATGGGCATCCCAAACCAGATAAAGTATGTGCCAACGCCCAGAATTATCACACACACACAATCAATGGTAATTGGCGTGCACACACAGTGAAACACTTAACAAGAGACATCAAGTGTAGGTTCAAGGTGAAGGGGGAAAGATTTAATTGGAATCTGAGGGGTAACCTTTTTCACGCAGAGGGTGGTGGGTGCATGGAACGAGCTGCCAGAGGAGGTGGTTGAGGCAGGGACTATCCCAACGTTTAAGAAACAGTTGGACAGGTAAATGGATTGGGCAGGTTTGGAGGGAAATGGACAGGTGAGACTAGTGTAGCTGGGACATGTTGGCCGGTGTGGGCAAGTTGGGCTGAAGGGCCTGCTTCCACACTGTATCACTCTGTGTGTCTATACATCCAGCGTTATAAAGACACCCCTACATTGCAAACTCATCCAGAAGTACACAGACAATTGTACATTATGTATGTTCATAAATCCATACATTCTAGGAGCAGAATTAGGCTGTGGAGCCCATCATTATTATTATTGCACTACTATTGTTAGTTTTTTGAGTATGTGTGTATGTGTATGTGTGTATGTTTATGTGAATGTGTATATATATCTCATTTATCATATTGTTTACAGTGCACTATGTTTACATATTCTGTTGTGCTGCAGCAAGAAAGGATTTAATTGTTCTATCTGGGACACGTGACAATAAAACACTTTTGACTCTTGACTACTCCGCCATTCAATCATGGCTGATCTATCTTTCCCCCTCTACCCCATTCTTCTGCCTTCTCTCCATAATCAATAGTCAATAGTCAATTTTATTTGTCACATACACATAAATGTGCAGTGAAATGAAAGATTACCCACAGTCCAACAATAAGAGCAATAAAAATAAGCAATAAAAATAAGCAATAACACACACAATCATAAACCAACACCAAACAAAAAGAAACATCCATCGCAGTGAGTCTCCTCCAGTCACCTCCTCACTGTGATGGAAGGCCAGAATGTCTTTTCTCTTCCCCTGCCATCTTCTCCCGCGGTCAGGCTGTTGGAGTTGCCACGTCGGGGCGGTCGGGACTCCCGACATTGAAGCCCCCGCCGGGCGGAGAAAATCTCGCGGCCTGTTCCAGGCCGTACTAATCAAGACAACCGTACTAACCAAGAATCTATCAATCTCCGCCTTAAACATATCCATTGACTTGGCCTCCACAGCCTTCTGTGGCAATTAATTCCATAGATTCACCAGCCTCTGATTAAGAAATTCAGTCTGAAGAAGTCGATGTCTCAACCCGAAACATCACCCATTCCTCCTCTCCAGACATGCTGCCTGTCCCGCTGAGTTACTGCAGCATTTTGTGTCTATCTGCTATTAAAGAAATTCCTCCTCATCTCCTTTCTAAAGGTGCGTCCTTTTATTCTGAGGCTAGGGCCTCTGGTCCTTGAATCTCCCACTAGTGGAAACATCCTCTCCACATCCACTCTACCCAGGCCTTTCACTATTTTGTACGTTTCAATGAGGTCCCCCCTCATCCTTAAGCAAACTTAAGCATAGATAACTGCACATCGCACACACACACGCCCAGCAGTACATTATCTACACACAGAGTGATACATGGGGAACCACACATTGCACCTACCGCTGCAGAGAGACATGTACATTGCATATATGCCCAGGGTGTACAGACAACAAGGCATCACATATACAACCAGTGGTACACTGTCAACCATGCATTGCTCTTTTCCCCATACATTACAGTCCATGGTACACTCCACTTGCACTCTCACTGATATACACACTCTGGCTACTGCACACAGCGTGGATACCCAGTCTAATTCACACAATGCTGCTGTACACACCCACACTGATGCACATTGCTCCCTGCACGGAATGGCTTGTTCCGTCCGCAATTTAAATCTGGTCACGTTTAGTGGAGCATGCTGAACACAATATAGACGAGGTCACTCAAAGAATACTGGGTGCTTGGCCAGCCCTCACTGATACAGACACCTGGCCTGCAGACCAGTACACACCAGTCTGAAGAAGGGTCTCGACCCGAAACGCCACCCATTTCTTCTCACCAGAGATGCTGCCTGTCCCGCTGAGTTACTCAAGCATTTTGTGTCTATCTTCAAAGTAATCCGAAGATGGGTCTCGACCTGAAACGTCACCCATTCCTTCTCTCCAGAGATGCTGCCTGTCCCGCTGAGTTACTCCATCATTTTGTGTCTACCTTCAAAGTAATCCGAAGAAGGGTCTCGACCTGAAACGTCACCCATTCCTTCTCTCCAGAGATGCTGCCTGTCCCGCTGAGTTACTCCATCATTTTGTGTCTACCTTCAAAGTAATCCGAAGAAGGGTCTCGACCTGAAACGTCACCCATTCCTTCTCTCCAGAGATGCTGCCTGTCCCGCTGAGTTACTCCAGCATTTTGTGTCTACCTTCAATGAAAACCAGCATCTGGGGTTCCTTCCTATACATCACATACTGTTAACTGGACATTACGTACACAGTCAGACTGATTCATAAAAAGGTCAGACATACGTCCCGTGATTTGGACGTATTGAGACCAACATTTGAAAGCATTTGTAGCCCTGCTCTCTTAGTTCAAGGGGAACGGTTAGGTGGATACTCAAAGACAGCAGAGCAGTGATGTGAATCCTGGAACAGCAAGTCCTCCTCACGCTGCACCTTTAGTGCCAGAAATAAACCAACATGACTGGGAGTTTTATTCAGAGCCAACTGGCATTGTACTGGAAACTGCGTGAACGCAAGCCAAATAGGCCAGGGACACGGAGTGAACGACAGATAGTCTACTGATGAGGCAAGATTGCGGTTATAATTCAAAGTCCAAGAACAGAAGTTGGAAGAGGTCCACTTGAGAATGATATCACAGACATAATAAAAACGATTTTACTAAGTTCACCAGTGATATTTTCCTTGCAAATATATGCAAAGGAAAGATTATTACAACACTGTTAGCCTGCATCTGCAACAACACAACTGTAGTACAAGTGAATAGAATCAGCAGATGGGTAAACCAAGGGCGTTCCTGTTGCAATCCCTACACATTAGTATCAAGATCTTTTCAAGGGAGAGTTAGATTTAGCTCATAGGGTTAACGGAATCAAGGGATACGGGGAGAGAGCAGGAATGGGGTAGTGATTCTGGACGATCAGCCATGATCATATTGAATGGCGGTGCTGGCTCGAAGGGCCGAATGGCCTACTCCTGCAGCTATTTTCTATGTTTCCATGTATCAGCATGTGCAAGAGGAGGAGGCTATTTCAGGGGAAAGTACACATCGTCCACAGCGAACACTATGACAGGTATCAAGGCACAGCACATCTTATGGCAGGCATCATGGGGAGAACATCGTAGCAAATCCTCCTTGGCCTAAGCGACGTCCCGGTTGCCAAACATTTCAACTCCCCCTCCCATTCCCACACTGACCTTTCTGTCCTGGGCCTCCTCTGTTGTCAGAGTGAGGCCCAGCGCAAATTGGAGGAACAACACCTCACATTTCATCTGGGTAGCTTACACCCCAGCAGTATCAACATTGACTTCTCTCACTTCAAGCAACTCCTGCATTCCCTCTCTCCCTCCCTTCGTCCACCCCAGTCGTCTTATTTGTTCCACTGTTCGCATCCTTGCATCCCTGTCGTTAGCATATCTACCCCGGCCAACAAAAGGCCATTATGGACCACCCATCCTGAGGTCATCTGTTGCCTGCCCTGCTTTGTTCTGACCTTCAGTCTGAAGAAGGGTTCTGACCTAAAACATCCTCTTTCCTTTTCTCCAGAGACGCTGACTGACCGGTTGAGTTACTCCAGCATTTTGTGTCTACATTGTGACAAATGTTACAAATTCGGGCGGCACAGTAGCACAACAGTAGAGCTGATGCCTTACAGCGCCAGAGACCCGGGTTCGATCCTGACTTCAGGTGCTGTCTGTACAGAGTTTATATGTTCTCCACGTGACCGCTTGGGTCTTCTCCAGGTGCTCCGGTTTCCTCCCACATCCCAAAGACGTGCAGGTTTGTACGTTAAATGGCTCCTGTAAATCGTCCCTAGTGTAAGGGTGATCTTTGGTCAGTATGGACATGTTGGGCCAAAGGGCCTGATTCCACACTGTATCTCTAAGCTGAACTAAACAATAGACAATAGGTGCAGGAGTAGGCCATTCGGCCCTTCGAGCCAGCACCACCATTCAATGTGATCATGGCTGATCGTTCTCAATCAGTACCCCGTTCCTGCCTTCTCCCCATATCCCCTGACTCCGCTATCCTTAAGAGCTCCATCTAACTCTCTCGTGAATACATTCAGAGAATTGGCCTCCACTGCCTTCTGAGGCAGAGAATTCCACATATTCACAACTCTCTGTCTGAAAACGTTCATGTACGTAGGTCAAAGAAATGCTGACTCCGCAGAACACATAAATTAATCAGGACCATGCAACTATGGTTCATTTCCTTCTCCAACTCGCGGGAATGGCCTGTGGGGGGTTTAACAGCTTGTTGGGCTCACAAGTGGCCAAACGTGCAGCTTGCCTGCAGCGGGATTAAGTGGATATTGGCTTCTGACCACTTCAGCTGTCTTTCACTCCAAGAAATCCAGAAATGCAGGGAATGGAAACCCTGACCTATGTTTTCCTGACCTCTTGCCTCAATCAGCCTCCTCTGTTTCACCCTCTGTAAACCTGCATTAAACCCAACGTGTGTAATCACCCGTGTCCACCAGTGCTGGCTCCCATCCAGTATAGTTGATTTTGAAATTCTCTTCCTCGTTGTTAAAAACCTCTACATCCCATAACCCCCTCAACAACATTCAAGAAGTCAATTGTAGTTTTCGTTTTCGGGATACAGCGGGGAAACAGGCCCCCCAGCCCACCGACTAGCGTCACTACACACAAGAGGGACAATTTACAATTTCACCGGAGCCAATTAGCCTACAAACACGTGCGTCTTTGGAGTGTGGGAGGGAACCGGAGCACCTGGGGAAAACCCACGCAGGTCACGGGGAGAACGTACAAACTCCGTACAGACAGCACCCATAGTCAGGATCGAGCTGGGGTCTCTGGCGTTCTAAGGCAGCAACTGCACTCCTACGCCTCTGTGCCGTCCTCATTGTCACGTGTTAATGGTTGATTTACAGTCCTTGAGTAATTTAGCACAGAAACAGTACCTCCATTTTGTATCTTCTCTACAATCTTGATGTTTCTCTTTCCATCATTGGTAGTTATCTGGACCCTCATCTCTGAAATTCCCTTTGTAGCCCCTTGTATAGACTTCACTCCCTCCCTCTCTACGACTCTCTGCAAGACCCACTTCTTTTACCAAGTCCATAGAAATATTTTCATGTGGAGTTTAAAGTTGGTCTTCCTGTGTGTTGTTTAAGATGCTCTCTTCGGAAATGTAATCAGTCTTAAACTCATTGTTTTGTACACTAGTAAAAATATTTGACAGAAACCTCAAAGCAAGGATATAAACAAGCAGTATTGCAAAACATGTCTCTGGTAAGTTTTATGATCAAAATAGAGCCTAATTGTTCAAGGGTAGGATATTGTATGAGCTTTATTAGAATTCCAGAGCTGAGGACATCAGCACAATGAAGGCAGTTATGATTCAGCACAATGATTCAACTGGTAACAGCAAATCCCATTTTGCAGTCAAAGTCCCCATGATAGATAAGGTGTACAAATAGGGTGGCACGGTGGCGCAGCAGTAGAGTTGCTGCCTCACAGTGCTTGCAGTGCCAGAGACCCGGGTTCGATCCCGACTAAGGGGGCTGTCGGTACAGAGTTTGTACTTTCTCCCCGTGACCGCGTGGGTTTTTTTTCCGAGATCTTCGGTTTCCTCCCACACTCCAAAGGCGTACAGGTTTGTAGGTTAATTGGCTTGGTATAAATGTAAATTGTCCCTAGTGTGTGTAGGGTAGTGTTAATGTGTGGGGATCACTGGTCGGTGCGGACTCGGTGGGCTGAAGGGCCTGTTTCTGCGCTGTATCTCTAAACTAAACTAAACTTAGTGAACATTCTTTTTAAGATGCCCCTTTCATCAAGCCTATGCTCATCTGTCCAAATGTGCCATGCAATGTGTCTGAAGAAGGGTCTGAACCCGAAACATCGCCCATTCCTTCTCTCCTGAGATGCTGCCTGACCTGCTGAGTTACTCCAGCATTTTGTGAATAAATACCTTCGATTTGTACCAGCATCTGCAGTTATTTTCATGCATTAGGTTGGAGTCATTGTCTAACACTGCTGGTGTGTGGTGACTTGGGATGTTTTTATGGTGAATACGCATGAAGGATGGGCAAGCACAGGCTAGCCAGGTGAAAGTCAAAAAATAGTACAGAGATGCCCAGTATTGCAGACGAGTTGAAGTTATAAACGTATAAGATTATTAAGGGGTTGGACACGTTAGAGGCAGGAAACATGTTCCCAATGTTGGGGGAGTCCAGAACAAGGGGCCACAGTTTAAGAATAAGGGGTAGGCCATTTAGAACGGAGATGAGGAAAAAAAAAATCAGTCAGAGAGTTGTAAATCTGTGGAATTCTCTGCCTCAGAAGGCAGTGGAGGCTAATTCTCTGAATGCATTCAAGAGAGAGCTGGATAGAGCTCTTAAGGATAGCAGAGTCAGGGGGTATGGGGAGAAGGCAGGAACGGGGTACTGATTGAGAATGATCAGCCATGATCACATTGAATGGCGGTGCTAGCTCGAAGGGCCGAATCGCCTCCTCCTGCACCTATTGTCTATTGAAGTCACTGAAATGTATGTGGAAATATCGCCTCTGGGCCTGCAGAATGAGAGGAGGGGTCAATCTCATCTCAAACAAAGCAGACTTTGTAATTTGCTCAGCTAGGGTGTGAGTGAATCCAAATGACAGACTTTCAGATTTATTAACACTGGAAAATCCTTCATGAACATGGTTCAACTTAAATCAATAAGGTGGCTTCTTGGGTAGGGAGGAACTGCAGATGCTGGCTTAAACTGAAGATAGTCACAAAAAGCTGGAGTAACTCGGAGGTGTCAGTCAGCATCTCTGGAGAGAAGGAATAGGTGACGTTTCGGGGCGAGACCCTTCTTCACATTGAGAGTCAGGGGAAACATAGAAACATAGAAAATAGGTGCAGGAGTAGGCCATTCGGCCCTTCGAGCCAGCACCGCCATTCAGTATGATCATGGCTGATCATCCAACTCAGTATCCCGTACCTGCCTTCTCTCCATACCCCCTGATCCCTTTAGCCACAAGGGCCACATCTAACTCCCTCTTAAATATAGCCAATGAACTGGCCTCAACTACCCTCTGTGGCAGAGAATTCCACAGATTCACCAAAGGGAAACAAAAGATATAGACGGTGATGTGGGGAGATGTGGAACAAATGAATGAAAGATATGCAAAAAAAGTAACGATGATAAAGGAAACAGGCCATTGTTAGCGGTTTGCTAGGTGAGAACGAGAAGCTGGTGCAACGTGGGTGGGGGAGGGATAGAGAGAGAAGGAATGCAGGGCTTACTTGAAGTGAGAGAAATCAATATTCGTACCACTGGGCGGCAAGCTGCCCAAGCGAAATATGAGATGCTGTTCCTCTTGATGGCCAAATAGCTTCATGCAACACGTAAGACAAGAGAGTAATTGAGTATATGAAGGTCATCTTTCAGCACAAGGTTTGCAAATATTTATACTCTTCCTTTCAAAAGGTTAGTGCAGGCACACATGTACTGTGTGTCGCCTCATGGAAAATCATCAGAGGACCTTCAAGCAGTGATTACACTGCCGATTCACAACTCCCCACGTTCAGTCCTGACCTCAAATGCTGTCTGCGTGGAGATTCCATAGTCCCTCTGTGAAGGCACGAGGTTACACCGGGTGATCTAGTTTCCTTCCACACCCCCGAAGACGCGCTGCCAGGTTCATTGGCCACCACAAATTGTCCTTCGATGTAGGTTAACAGCAGTAAGGTTTAAAGGGGGATTTCTGGGCGTGGGAGGGAGATGGAATAAGCAGTCGGATACAGGGAGGTAACGAGAGGGGTAACGCTGCTGCTGGGATTGCTCTGCTGTGAGCTTTCATGGAACTGATGACTGAATTACCTTATCCTGTGCCAGAACAAGCAAATAACTCAAACTGTTGACAGTCCCCTACCTCTGTGTGGCTCAATCAGGTATCCACCCAACTCTCCTTAAGGCAGGTGATGTTGAAAAATCTCTTGAGGCAGTACATCCTTGAATCAATAGTCATAGTGTCAGGGAGAGAAATAACATAGAAACAGGCCACAGCCTACCATTGGCCATTAAGCATTTATTTACATGAATCCTACAACTTTGCTAAATAATGCCAAAATGTAATTTTTAAATTTGTCCAATAAGGTCTGATGTAACGGTAGACACAAAACACTGGAGTAATTCAGCAGGTCGGGCAGAGTCTCTGAAGAAAATGGATAGGTGATGTTTTGGGTTAGAACCGTTCTTCAGTCTGAATGGATAATGGATCAGAGAATGGGGAACATGCAGAGTGGATAAATGGATAGGTGACATTTCAGGTCGGGAATCTATCCATTTTCTCCAGAGATGCTGCCTGACCCACTGAATTACTCCAGCATTTTGTGTCTGTCTTTGGTATAAGCAATCATCTGCAATTCCTTTTTATTAGATTCCCCGATGCAGTGGTCCCTGCTTTGTGAAACTCTCAGCGAAAATTCCAGTGGAAACACAGAATAGATTAGGCAGCGTTTTAAAAAGTGTTTTCTCAGAAGTGTTATTGAAATGTTTGTAGATTTCCACTCCAATGAGGCCTTTACCTGAGGCTGTAAGAAACAAAGCATTTAACCACGTAATCTAAAATATGGTTCAGTTTAGTTTATTGTCACGTGTACCGAGGTACAGTGAAAAGCTTTTGTTGCGTGCTAACCAGTCAGCGGAAAGACTGCATGATTATAATCGATCCATTTACAGTGTATAGATACATGATAAGGGAATAACGTTTAGTACAAGGTAAAGCCAGCAAAGACCGATCAACGATAGTCCGAGGGTCACCAAAGAGGTAGATAGTAGTTCAGCACTGTTCTCTGGTTGCGGTAGGATGATTCAGTTGCCCGATAACAGCTGGGAAGGAAACTGTCTCTGAATCTGGAGGTGTGTGTTTTCCACTTCTGTACCTTTTGCCTGATGGGAGAGGGGAGAAGAGGGAGTGGCCAGGGTGCGACTCGTCCTTGGTTATGCTGCTGGCCTTGCCGAGGCAGCGTGAGGTGTAGATGGAGTCAGTGGAAGGGGGGGTTGGTTCGTGTGATGGTCTGGGCTGCGTCCACAACTCTCTGCAATTCCTTGTGGTCTTGGATGGAGCTGTTCCCAAACCAAACTATGATGCATCCTGATAAAATGCTTTCTCTGGTGCATTTTTATCATTTGACCAGAGTCAAATTGCGAAAAGAAAAAGGCACAGAGTAGCAGCTGAGAAAGGATCAGGCATATTGCAGAATGACTCACATTCCACCGTACCCAACAGTGCTGCTCATGCCTATGCAAGAGATTGTTAACAAGAATCAAAGATCACAGAACAAAAAGCTGTGCCACAAGCTGGTAACTCTCTGATAGAGAGCCAGACAAAATAACATAAGAGCATCAGTATACACTGGAATTTAGAAGGATGAGAGGGGATCTTATCGAAACGTATAAGATTATTAAGGGGTTGGACACGTTAGAGGCAGGAAACATGTTCCCAATGTTGGGGGAGTCCAGAACCAGGGGCCACAGTTCCACAGTTTAAGAATAAGGGGCAGGCTATTTACTGATTGAGAATGATCAGCCATGATCACATTGAATGGCGGTGCTGGCTCAAAGGGTCGAAGGGCCGAATGGCCTCCTCCTGCACCTATTGTCTATCACTTATTGTCTAAAATGGGAGCAGGACTAGTTACTCGGCCCTTCAGCCTGGTCCTGCACGTCAAGATCATTGTGAGGAGATCTTGAGATCAAGAGATCTCTTGAATGACCTCTCAGGCCTCTTGCCTCTTCTGTGCTAGTTCTTGATTCCTCAAACTTACCTCCATAAATGTATCAATGATCCAGCATCCACAATGCAGTGGGGCAGTGCACACCAGAAAGTCACCACTCTCTTGACAGGATGGTCCTTCTCACCTCAGGGTAAAATGTCTGCCAATCATGTAACTATGTGCCCTCGTTCAAAAAAGGTAGCACGGTGGCGCAGCGGTAGAGTTGCTGCCTTACAGCGAATGCAGCGCCAGAGACCCGGGTTCGATCCTGACTACGGGCGCCGTCTGGACGGAGTTTGTACGTTCTCCCCGTGACCTGCGTGGGTTTTCTCCGAGATCTTCGGTTTCCTCCCACACTTCGAAGACGTACAGGTATGTAGGTTAATTGGCTGGGCAAATGTAAAAATTGTCCCTAGTGGGTGTAGAATAGTGTTAATGTGCGGGGATCGCTGGTCAGCACGGACCCGGTGGGCCGAAGGGCCTGTTTCCAGTGTATCTCTAAACTAAACTAAAATGCTTCCAATAAAGTAAACGTCAGGACATTTACCCTGTTATGGCCCCCAGGGTCATGGTGGAGGGGAGAGGGGAGATTGTCAATTGGGTGGTGTAAGTGGCAAAGGTGAGATGTGAAAAGGAAACAAAAAGGTGTCAGATAAGAAAAAAGGAATGCAATGTAAAGCCCATACTCCTGCCTCCACCTTCACATTTCACTCCGCCTCTTCTTTCAGGATCTGACCCCCTTTTGTCTCGTTTTCACCTCTACCCTTTGTCACTTCCTCCATCTATCTTCCAATCAACCCCTCCTCACCTGCAAGAAGGAACTGCAGATGCTAGTTTAAACCGAAGATAGACACAAAATGCTGCAGTAACTCAGCGGGACAGCCAGCGTCTCTGGAGAGAAGGAATAGGTGACGTTTCAAGTCGAGCCCCTCCTTCAGACCTCCACACCTGTATCCACCTATCACTTGCAAAGCTTTGTCCTACTCCCACCTTTTCTTCTCTCCCCTCCATCATTCTGAAGAAGGGTCTCAACCCAAAACGTGGTGTGTCCAGTTTCCCCCAGAGATGCTGCCTGGCCTGCTGAGTTCCTCCAGCAGATCGTTTTTTTACGGAGTAAAAGTAGTATATGGCACACGGGTAATTCACATGTTTTCTCTGCGTACACAAGAATGGAATGGAGAATGAAGTTGCACTTCTGGAAAAATACTTTTTTAGGATGCTGGTCTCCCTTTCTCACATCAATTTAGTCCCTCACCCTCATGTATTCCTAGCATTTTCAAGGCTGCATTCACCCCATCTGCTCCCTGCAACAGGTTTCATGGATGCTCCTCAAAATGTTTCTGCAACACATCCAGCGGATTTGTGAGTGATTATCTTATAAATATGATTCACAGTTTGGCCACCCTCCGCAAGGATAAACATGTCTACCAAGTGTTTAGCAGAGGTTTCAAGATCTTCACGAGGTCACCCGTTGGCTTTGGCGATCCTAAGCACCAACCTGTCTCGCGCACCCTCCCAGTTCTGCCAAGGAGGAAACGTATTTCAAAGGAGGGTGAGATGGGGATGAAGTGCAATCCACCTACGATCTACATGAATAGGGGAATAAGAGCGTCTTATCAAGCGTGTCTGCTTCTGCTGTCTCTGTCTGGTGTCGTTCGCCTGACTGGGGTCAGTTGACAGGGCTCACCACGAGGAGGTCGACAGCATGAGCTGGGGGTTGCTGGGGGTTGCATCCATCAGCAGCCTGCGTGTGTGGAGCAGACCGGCAAACTGCGCAGCACGGCATTTTCGACTGCGCTGTCCTCCGTCCCCCTGGTGGAGGGGTAGACCTCACGGCCCTTGACAACAGCACATTGCACTGGCTACATCGCCTGGAGGGCGTTACATAACTTCTACAGCCTCAAACGCAAGAAGAAGCAGATCAAGAGTGTCAATGGTGTAAATGGTCAATATGTACCGGCTAGAGTCATGGAGTGACACAGCAGGCCTTTCGGCCCTACTTGCCCACACCGGCCAACATGTCCCAGCTACACTAGTCCCACCTGCCTGCGCTTGGTCCATATCCAAACGGCACGGTGGTGCAGCGGTAGAGTTGCTGCCTTACAGCGAATGCAGCGCCGGAGACTCAGGTTCGATCCTGACTACGGGCGCCGTCCGTACGGAGTTTATACGTTCTTCCCCGTGACCTGCGTGGGTTTTCTCCGAGATCTTCGGTTTCCTCCCACACTCCAAAGACGTATAGGTATGTAGGTTAATTGGCTGGGCAAATGTAAAAATTGTCACTAGTGGGTGTAGGACTATTGTTGGTGTGCGGGGATCGCTGGGCGGCGCGGACCCGATGGGCCGAAGGGCCTGTTTCTGCGCTGTATCTCTAAAAAAATCTAATCCTTCCTAACCTGTCCTATCCACGTACCTGTCTAACTGTTTCTTAAATGTTGGGATAGTCCCAGCATTTGTTGGGATACTCCCTCCACTGGCAGCTCGTTCCATACACCTGCCACCCTTTGTGTGAAAAAGTTACCCCTCAGATTCCTAATAAGTCTAGGGGATAATGAAATCCTTAATTACTGCAACTTTACAGACGATGACACCGATGAAAAATACAATATTCAGTGATATGATAAATGAATAATTAGTAATACGAGGTAACCAGACCATAATAGTGCAAAACCAAAGTATACAGTGCAACGAAAACAAAGTCATAGTTTAGTTTAGAGATACATCGTGGAAACAGGCCCTTCGGCCCACTGAGTCCTCACCGCCCAGCGATCCCCGCACGTGCCACTGTGCTGCCAGAGTAGCTTAGGTAGAGTTGTGGTTGGTGTTGTGCAGGTGCTCAAGAGACCTGACGATTGCCGGTAAGAAGTTGTTCCTGAACCTAGAGGTCTCACTCCAAGCCAAATGATTGACTTCCCCTCCATGGACTTTTGATAAAAGCTAGAAACTATTTACACTTGCAGGCAAGTAAATAACCAGAATATCAAGTAGTTTACACAGTGAACCAAGTTCCTGATACACTGCCTTCAGCAAAGTAATTGAAAACTCTTTCTAAGAGTTGGCAAAGGTGCAATTGGCCAAAGGCCTGATTGAATGTAGATTCCATAATATAAAATGCTCACATGCTTACAATGGGCGCACTTTAACGTAATGTATTCACATCGAAACTGTCCCTGAATCTGGAGGGGTGCCTTTTCACACTTCTGTACCTTTTGCCCGATGGGAGAGGGGAGAAGAGGGAGTGGCCAGGGTGCGACTGGTCTTTGATTGTGCTGCTGGCCTTGCCGAGGCAGCATGAGGTATAAATTGAGTCAATGGAAGGGAGGTTGGTTTGTGTGATGGTGGTTGCACATTTATGCCTGCAGCTTTGTTGTTACTTCATTTGATTTTTTTAGATTTAGAGATACAGCGCGGAAACAGGCCCTTCGGCCCACCCAGTCCGCGCCGCCCAGCGATCCCCGCACATTAACACTATCCTACACACACTAGGGACAATTTTTTTAACATTTACCCAGTCAATTAACCTACATACCTGTACGTCTTTGGAGTGTGGGAGGAAACCGAAGATCTCGGAGAAAACCCACGCAGGTCACGGGGAGAACGTACAAACTCGGTACAGACGGCGCCCGTAGTCAGGATCGAACCTGAGTCTCCGGCGCTGCATTCGCTGTAAGGCAGCAACTCTACCGCTGCGCCACCGTGCCGCCCACTGCAGCAAACTCTGGGCTTACCACATGCCCGAATAGTGCAGTGATGATGGATTCCATTTTAAACCTCTCTTCACCCTCAACCTCACTGGCCAGGAGGAGGTTGGGAGAAATGGGCTGTGCCACAGTTAGTAGAGTTGATTCCCCACAACCTCAGCTACTCCTGTTCAATGCAGACCTCCGGTGCTGTCAGTGTCGAATTTACATGCTTTCCCTGTGACTGTCAATGGTTTCTTACGTTGGGTTATGTCCGTGCCCAGGTGGTACTGGAGAGGGACTGCGCGCTGTCCAGGGGCACCCTGGTGGATTTCCGAGACCACTGGGCACCGCGGGAGGGTGGCATGTATCCTTGACAATGATGATGATGATATAGTTGTTTAATGTTCAGTATTTAAGAATATTTGTATTGTGGCGGTGGGTTTATGATTGAATGAATGAGTTTATTGGCCAAGTATATGCACATACAAGGAATGTGCCTTGGTGCTCCGCTCACAAATGACAACATGAACATACAGTCAGCAATTAAGAATAAAGCATAACCACATCAAAACAACATTACGGGCTAAACATGTGGGTGAAAATAAACCAGAGCAAAAAAGAGACTACAGACTTTGGTTATTGAGTAGAACTACTACACGTGGGGAAAAAGCTGTTTTTCGGTATTGTTTTAAGGTCATAAGTAATTCAAGATTCAAGATTCAAGATTCAAGATTCAAGATTCAAGATAGCTTTATTTGTCATCCAGTCACCCACAGTCCAACAATAAAACATTAAATTAGGCAGATTACACAATAAAGCATTAAAATAGGCAAATTACACAACCCCAAAAACACACAAAAAAAAAGAAACATCCATCACAGTGAGTCTCCTCCAGTCCTCTCCTCACTGTGATGGAAGGCCACAATGTCTTTTCCCTTCCCCTGCCGTCTTCTCCCGCGGTCAGGTTGTTGTGGTTGCAGGCCGCACCGGACGGTGAAAGGTCCGCAGCGGGCCGACCCAAGCCCCGCGATCCGGGGCGGGCGAACATGCTGTCGCTGCCGCTGCTGCTGCACGTCGGGGCGGTCGTGGCTCCCGACATTGAAGCCCCCGCCCAGCAGAGAGAAATCCCGTGGCCTATTTTAGGCCGCGCCGGACGGTGAAATGTCCGCGACCCAAGCCCCGCGATCCGGGGCGGGCGAACACGCTGCCGCTGCCGGAGCTCCCATGTCGGCATCCACGCGGCCCGAGCCTAAGGCGAGTCGCAGCCGCTCCCGCAGCCTCCGAGGACGGCCGGCTCCGCTGATGGTAAGTCCGATCTGCGAGCTCTGCGAACCAGAGCCCTGGAGGCCGCCAGCTCCAGGAGTTGGGCCGATGGTAGGCCGCAGCAGGAACGGAGACAACACACAGAAAACAAAGGTCGGGTCTCCGTTCGGAAGGGACACCTATTTACAATTTTACAGTTCCCCCCCTCCCCCCCACACCCACACATAGTACACAAACACAAAAACACCACATCACATCGACAATTAAGACACAAAAAAAACAACAAAACACAAAGACAAATGGACCGCAGGTAAGCCGCAGCTGCTATGGCAGTGCCGCCATTTTGGTAATAGGAGCAGAATTAGGCCATTTGGCGCATCAAGTCCATTCCGCCATTCAATCATGGCTGATCTATCTCTCCCTCCTAACCCGATTCTCCTGCCTTCTCCCCATAACCCCTGACACCCGTACTAATCAAGTGGGTACCGTTTCAGGTCAGAATCCTTCCACTTTAGAGACGAAGCTCCACTTTGTGTCTGTGTATATTTTCCTCCCAAGCATTGCTTTCCTGGGACTATTTTAGACTGTTGTCAACTATATTATTCATATTATTGTAAATACTAATTAAATTTGATTTTTAAAAAATGAATGGGAGCTCCTCTGGGGTCTCAGCATAGATTTGGCCGCAACCTTTGAAAGCTGTAAAAGGACAAAGTTGAGGCCTGTGAACTTCACCCCATCTCAAGCTTCCAACGTGGGGCCATGACCAGTCAGGAGATCTGCTTCTCACCTCCAGCTGGGAAAAGCTTGAAACCAAGGAGGGAACGCAGGCCGTCTCCAGTCCAATTCCTGCCCACAAACAGCACCGCAAAAAACACCATTCCACGAGGCAACAGTATGTATGCAATTAGCCGGTATTGAGTGCAGATCAATCCCCCTAGGCGGATTGATCCATGCCTGACTTTTGTATTGCTGACCTGATCTATGGCCCATGGGTCTATGGGTTTTGTAGTGTTATCTGTGTTATGCTGCTGATTAAATTCGTTTCACTTTGTAACCATGCAGAGGTTTCCTCACTTGCTCTCTGCATTGTATTTGTAATAAAACGCATATATAGAAGCTAAACGATTTGTGGAAAATCTACACTTCTTACCTGGTGTCAGAAAGAGTAAACTATTCCTGAATGGTGGCCGATTAGGAGAAGGGGAGATGCAACAAGACCTGGGTGTCATGGTGCACCAGTCATTGAAAGTAGGCATGCAGGTGCAGCAGGCAGTGAAGAAAGCGAATGGTATGTTAGCATTCATAGCGAGGGGATTTGAGTATAGGAGCAGGGAGGTTCTGCTGCAGTTGTACAGGGCAATGGTGAGACCGCACCTGGAGTATTGCGTACAGTTTTGGTCTCCTAATCTGAGGAAAGACATTCTGGCCATAGAAGGAGTACAGAGAAGGTTCACCAGATTGATTCCTGGGATGGCAGGACTTTCATATGAAGAAAGACTGGATAGACTCGGCTTGTACTCGCTGGAATTTAGAAGATTGAGGGGGGATCTTATAGAAACTTACAAAATTCTTAAGGGGTTGGACAGGCTAGATGCAGGAAGATTGTTGGGGAAGTCCAGAACAAGGGGTCACAGCTTAAGGATAAGGGGGAAGTCTTTTAGGACCGAGATGAGAAAACATTTTTTCACACAGAGAGTGGTGAGTCTGTGGAATTCTCTGCCACAGAAGGTAGTTGAGGCCAGTTCATTGGCTATATTTAAGAGGGAGTTAGATGTGGCCCTTGTGGCTAAAGGGATCAGGGGGTATGGAGAGAAGGCAGGTACAGGATACTGTTGGATGATCAGCCATGATCATATTGAATGGCGGTGCAGGCTCGAAGGGCCGAGTGGCCTACTCCTGCACCTATTTTCTATGTTTCTATGTTAAACATGTGGAAAAAAAGTAACGCACAACACAAATGAGTCCAACCACAATCTGACTCTGGACTGCTCTTGGCACATTCACAAAACCTTACGAGGATAGTTTTACTCAGCAGCTGCAGGATCACATGAGTTCTGAAAACAACCCAACTAGGAGTAGTTGTCATGTGTACCAAGGAACTGCATGTGCTGGTTTAAACCGAAGACAGACACAAAATGCTGGAGTAACCCAGCGGGACAGGCAGCATCTCTGGAGAGAAGGAATGGGTGGTGATCTTTCTGGTTGAGACCCTTCTTCAGATCTATGACTTCAACTATAAGGACGGTCTGCGATGAGAGGCCAATTGTGGGGAAGGACTGCCCCCTGGAGGTCATCGAAATGCTGCACAATGGTGTGCAAAACCTGCAGATTTTTCCAGCGCAAGGTAATGCTGCTGGCTCTGGTTGACTGTGTCAGTCTGAAGAAGGGTCTCGACCCGAAACGTCACCCATTCCTTCTCTCCTGAGATGCTGCCTGTCCTGCTGAGTTATTCCAGCATTTTGTGAATAAATACCTTTGCGTCATTCAGAAAATTCATCTTGGGGCTTCAACGAGTGAAATGCCTTGGCTGACATGAACCATTTTCCTCTTTGCAATGGCAATAGCAATGCATTATTTCAGGTGTTTAAGAAATCAGGTCTGGTTTCTCCGATGATTAACTGTGACTGGACACCCACACCACAAACATATTTTCATAACGCTTCCTACACCACCATTATGTGATTTATAGAGCATCTTCTAATCTAACCTAATCTAACACTTTCTAATCGAAGGTGCAGGCAGCTGCAGAAGGTGGTGTAAATTGCCTGCTTTTTTCTGAAAGCTGTTCCTATTCTTACAGCGCCAGAGGTTCAATCCCGACTTTCATTGGCACAACTTTGGTCCTCATGTTGATAAACAGCAATAAAAGTTTCCAAAGGTGGTGGAAAGACTGGGTGCCGAGAGCTCTCTTATACCTGCATTAAGGAGGCAATTAAACACACCTGAGCAATTACAAACACCTGTGAAGCCATGTGTCCCAAACATTATGGTGCCCTGAAATGGGGGGACTATGTATAAACACAGCTGTCATTTCTACATGGTGAAACCAAAATGTATAAAAATGGCCTGTATTAAAATCTGACAATGTGCACTCTCACCACATGTGATTTTTTTTCTATTACAAATCTCAAATTGTGGAGTGCAGAGGCAAATAAATAAATGATGGGTCTTTGTCCCAAACATTATGGAGGGCACTGTAGATCTAACTCTCTCTTGAATACAGCTCTCTCTTGAGTCCCAGCGGTGTGGCCTCTCCCAAGGTACAGATCGAGCTCATTGTTGGGCTCCATCTCAGAACCTTGCCTGAATCACAATCTGATTCACTGACCCACCATCACATGGTCAACAGCAGGTGGAAGGCGTTCTCAGAACTCGCTCCTTCGTGGACTGCCCTTCTTGTGCATTTGAGGCACGCCGCTGCCCTGAGGGATAGGCTTTTCAGGGATCATGGCTACATCAGGGCGGCACGGTGACGCAGCGGTAGAGTTGCTGCCTTACAGCAAATGCAGCGCCGGAGACTCAGGCTCGATCCTGACTACGGGCGCCGTCTGTACGGAGTTTGTACGTTCTCCCCGTGACCTGCGTGGGTTTTCTCCGAGATCTTCGGTTTCCTCCCACACTCCAAAGACGTACAGGTATGTAGTTTAATTGGCTGGTCAAATGTAAAAATTGTCCCTAGTGGGTGTAGGATAGTGTTAATGTGCGGGGATCGCTGGGCGGCACGGACCCGGTGGGCCAAAGGGCCTGTTTCCAAGCTGTATCTCTAAATCTAAATCTAAAATCCCCGCCTCATATTTTCTAACAAAAGCAACAGCAGGACCACATGGAGCTGGGCCCAGACCACCATTGTTAGTTTAATTTATTATTGTCATGTGTACTAAGGTGCACTGAAAAGCTTTTTGATGTGTGCTAACCAGTCAGCGAAAAGACTATTAATGAATATAATCAAGCCGTCCACAGACGCAGGATAAAGGGAATAAAACTTAGTGCAAGGTAAAGTCCATTATGTGCGTTTGAAGATAGTTCAAAGATCTCCAGTGAGGTGGGTGGGAGGGAGGGCAGCACTGGTCTCCAGCTGGTGAGAGGACAGTACAGTTGCCTGAAAACATCAGGGAAGAAACTGTCCCTGAATCTGGAGGTGTGTGTTTTCAAACTTGGGTACCTCTTGCCTGATGGGAGAGGGGGGGAGACGGAGTGACGAGGGCGAGTCTGGTCCTTGATTGTGCTGATAGCCTTGCCGAGGCAGCAGGTGGAGTCAATGGAAGGGAGGTGGGTTTGTCTGATGGTCTGGGCTACGTCCACAACTCTCTGCTAATACCTTGCGGTCTTGGATGGGGCTGTTCCCAAATCAAGATGTGATGCATCCTGATAAAACGCTTTGTGCGGCCACTGAGCTCCCACTGTTTGCAGCCTGTGCAGTCCAGGTGGGGTTTTGCACCCAGTGGATGTCCCCTGACTTTACTTCTTCCAGCGGGAAGAGGAGCAGGAAGAGCAGGAGGAGAGAGAGCAGCGGGATGGCCAGAGGGGGCAAAGATAGATTCCCATGACAGAGAAGATGGAGTCACATTAAAACCGAATGCCTGCTTCAGAGACTAAGTGACTGCACACACAGCCACTGCCATTTGCCAAGGGCCCATCGTAAGAAGTTACAGAGGCACAACTAACCTTCCATGAAATACCACAGTGCCTCTCCCACACAGAAGCTATCGATAGTCCGCATTTCTCTCTTTTGACCCATCAGAATGTTCCCAATGTTGGGGGAGTCCAGAACCAGGGGCCACAGTTTAAGAATAAGGGGTAGGCCATTTAGAACGGAGATGAGGAAAAACTTTTTTAGTCAGAGAGTTGTGAATCTGTGGAATTCTCTGCCTCAGAAGGCAGTGGAGGCCAATTCTCTGAATGCATTCAAGAGAGAGCTAGATAGAGCTCTTAAGGATAGTGGAGTCAGGAGGTATGGGGAGAAGGCAGGAACGGGGTACTGATTAAGGATGATCAGCCATGATCACATTGAATGGCAGTGCTGGCTCGAAGGGCCGAATGGCCTCCTCCTGCACCTATTGTCTATTGTCTATTGAAATATGCCGCATTGACGGTCAATGTGAAGCATGGTTGCAATATTATTGTAACAGCCACAACTCCTCAAGAAAGTGGATCCATGCAGTTTTCAACAAGACGTACAGTGCAGAGACAGTACCAAGCCTGGCCTCGGTTTCTTCCATTAAACAGCCACAAAGTATTTATAGTTAAGGACTTTTAGAAGACACCTGGCGTGACAGATGTGTTTGCTGTAGCTGTGGCACCAGGCATGTCAATGAGACAAATTATGAAGTTACGCTTGAATGAACATCAATGATGGGCAAATGATGAGCTATTATTTTGTACTGCATCTTCATTTAACCCTGCGCTAGAATGTTTAGATACAGAACTGTGGCACTGAATCTCCTGCTCTTAGTGTTAGTCCTTATCAGAGCCAGGGAAGTGAAATATAGCTTTGTGTTTAAAATCATTTATGTGCAAAAACAGTTGCTTCACTGATATTAGATTCTTAGAATTTAGAAGGATGAGAGGAGATCTTATAGAAAATTATAAAATTCTTAAAAGATTGGACAGGGTCGATGCAGGAAAAATGTTCCCCATGTTGGGGGAGTCCAGAACGAGGGGTCACAGTTTAAGAATAAGTGGTCGGCCATTTAGGACTGAGATGAGGAAAAACTTTTTCACCCAGAGAGTTGGGAATCTGTGGAATTCTCTGCCACAGAAGGCAGTGGAGGCCAATTCACTGGATGTTTTCAAGAGAAAGTTAGATTTAACTCTTAGGGCTAACAAAATAAAGGGATATGGGGAAAAAGCAGGAACGGGGTACTGATTTTGGATGATCAGCCATGATCATATCGAATGGCGGTGCTGGCTCGAAGGGCCGAACGACCTACTCCTGCACCTATTTTCTACGTTTCTTCCTGTCTAATCAAATGAGACCAACTGGGTGATGAGACTGTGTTGGGAAGAACATCACGTTCATCTAACAAAGATCAAAAGATATTGATCCCTGCATTAATAATTTTTGTCTCAAAATAAACAAGTTGTGCATTTGGAGAGGGAGGATAGTTGCTCTCCCATCAGAGAAGTAATGGCATAAATGCCAAGCTCTAGAGGACATTGAGACCAAGTTTGCCTGCAGTTTCCTGCATTTATCTCGTAGCATTCTTGGAATGAATGGACAATCCTGAACTAGCCATTCTTAGAGCAGACAGTCAGAACCTTTTCCCCAGGATGGAAATGTTAATGACTTGAGGGCATGGCTTTCAAGTGAGAGGGCAATGTTTAAAGGCTATGTGCAGCGCAAGTATTTATTTATGGAGAGGGTGGTGGGTGCCTGGTGCATGCTGGTGGTGGAGGCAGATGTGATAGTGGCATTTAAAAGGCTTTTAGAAAGGCACCTTGATATGCAGGACATTTAGGTATTTGGATCATGCGCAGGCAGAGGAGATTACTTCAGCCCGACATTCATGTTCACCCTCCTTCAGACTGCCACAGAGTCCTGGAGTAACTCAGCGGGTCAGGCAGTCTGAAGAAAATGTCCCAACTCGAATCGTCACCCATCCTTTATCTCCCGAGATGCTGCCCGATCTGTTGAGTTACTCCAGCACTTTGTCAACCTTTGGTATAAATCAGCATCTGCAGTTCCTTGGTTTCGACATTCTGCACTTTGCGCCAGCTTGGTTTTGTGCATTATCACAGTCCAGTTAACTTGCAATAACTGATCATTTATTGTATTGTTTGTTGTTGTCGTTGCATTTAATGTGAAGCTGCAGTGGACAGAAATGTCATTTTTTCCCAGTTCACATCCTGTGCAAACGAAAAAAAATAAACATTCTTGAAACTCTTGAGATATCCAAAATAGGTGGCTGAAAGACACATGGATCTGTGACCCAGAGGTTGCAAACACCATGAAAACCTCCAAACCCCAGTGACCAAATACTGCTCTACGACCCGTGTGCAGGAAGGAACTGCAGATGCTGGTTTAAACCGAAGACAGACACAAAAAGCTGGAGGAACTCAGCGGGTCAGACAGCATCTCTGGAGAAAAGGAATAGGATGTGGCGGACACGGAGCTGTCCGTCCAAGAATGAGGCAGCACACTGAGTTATCCAACACCACTTTATTCCGTGTGTCCCACTCTCTTATCTCCTGCTCTTGGACTCCTCGTGACCTCTCACGAGCCTCAGGTTATGTACTGTGTGTGGCCCACCACCAGGGGCCGCTACATGACCCCCCCCCCAGAACCAGAGGCGCAGAAACGGTCGGGCAGCTGGACGAGGCGGCCGGACCTTGTACGCACGTTCCCGTGCAAAGGAGTCCTGCCCTGTAAGGGCAAATTAGGTTGGGCCCGAGATGGAGGACGCCCCCGACGACGGGGCTGGGCTTCCCGTACTGGCTCGCTCAGGTCCAAATGGGCCGGTTTTAAACGGGCCACCGATACCGTCTCTTGCCGACCCCCCATGTCCAATACAAAAGTCGTGGGCCCATGCTTCAGCACCCGAAAAGGACCTTCATATAGGCGCTGCACGGGTGACCTGTGTGCGTCGCGCCGAAGACAAACGTACGAGCTGTTGGCAAGAGCCGGAGGCACATACGATGCGGTGATCCCATGCCGGGATATTGGGACAGGAGCCAGGGCACCAATCCTTTCCCGCAGATGGACCAGCATGGCGGATGATGACTCCTGGGGGTCACCGGTGTTCGGAATAAATGCTCCGGGCACGGTGAACGGTGAACTGGGCACCCCGGTCGGACGTGATATCAGACGGTATCCCGAAACGAGCAATCCAATTAGCTACTAAGGCACGTGCCCAGGACAAGGCCGAGGTGTCAATGAGCGGGATGGCCTCGGGCCAACGCGTGAAGCGGTCCACTACCGTAAGCAGATGCGAGATGCCACGGGATGGTGGCAGCGGCCCCACGATATCTACGTGGATATGGTCGAAACGCCAGCGAGGCACCTTGTACAGCGTCATGCCGCGTCACCCGGTGGCCCAGGAAATTGATTGCTCGGAGGCCGAACTGGCATTTAGCCGGGTTGATCACCAGCCCAAATTCATTGAGGTGAGGACACAACAGCTGGAGGTGGGCGCAATGCTCCTGCCGTGAACAACTTGCCACCAGGATGTCATCCATATAGATGAAAGCGAAATCAGGCCCCCGCCCAACGGTGTCCATCAGGCGTTGGAATGCCTGCGCGGCGTTTTTAAGGCCGAAAGGCATACGCAGGAATTCAAATAACCCGAAAGGGATGATGATGGCGGTTTTCGGCACATCCTCAGGTCGCACGGGGATCTGATGGTAACCCCTGACTACGTCGATTTTAGAAAAGAACTTGGCCCCGGCCAGATGGGCAGAGAAATCTTGAATGTGTGGGATGGGATACCGATCTGCAATTGTGGCGTCATTTAGGCGGCGGTAGTCCCCGCAAGGCCTCCAACCGCCGGACACCTTGGGCACCGTGTGCAGTGGAGAAGCCCATGGGCTGTCCGAGCGTCGAACAATTCCCATGGCTTCCATCTTCTGAAACTCTGCTTTTGCCATCTGCAGTTTGTCAGGGACCAGACTGCGGGCGCGGGCATGAAGCGGTGGTCCCAAAGTGAGGATATGGTGTTGAACCCCGTGCTTGGGGTCGGTTGCGCTGAATTTAGGGGTCAGAATTTCTGGGAAATCGGCCAAAATTTGGGCGTAGATGTTATCCACCACTGCCACCGGGTCGCGGGTTGGCACAGCGGACGCAGGAGGACGTAAGGGAATTGATTCTAGTGTGGATGCATGGACCAGGCGTTGACCTCGCACATCCACCAGCAGAGATTGCGCCCGGAGGAAATCCGTGCCCAACAGTGGCTGGTGTACGTCTGCCACGGTAAATGTCCAGGAAAAGTGGCAAGCACCAAATATCAGGGGAATGGTACGGACGCCATATGTCCGTATGGGGCTCCCATTAGCGGCGGTCAATAAAGGACCCCGATTGCCAGCACATGTGTCCATCCCGGACGGAGGCACCACGCTGATTTCGGCCCCTGAATCCACCAGAAATCTGTGGCCTGACCGCCGATCCCAGGCGTATAGGCGATGGAACTTGCCGACCGACCGCCGCGGTGATTACCGGCAGCCGGCCCCAGCGTTTCCCGGAAACGTACAGGGCGGACGGCACTGGCAGGCTGCCGAGCCCCAGCGCTGATGGTAGAAACACTATGCCCCGTCACGGGTTTCTCTGGCAGGCTCGGACGGCTCCGTGGAGTCCCTGGCCGGTGTGGATCGAGACCGCTGCGTTTTCCCGGACATTGTGGACACTTGGCCGAGCACCCCCATTCTCTGCCGCGCTGACACCCACAGCTCTTCGGCACGCTCCCCAAAAGCCTGAGGGTCTTCGAAACTTACCCCTGCCAGGAGCGTGCGCATATCTTCTGGAAGCTGCTGCTGCAAAAAGGCATATTCAAATAACATGCAGGGCTGGTGGCCGTCCATGAGCGAGAGCATCTCACTCATTAGGGCCCAGGGCTTCCGGTCACCCAGCCCGCCCGTGTTGAAAATACGGGCCGCTCGTTCCATCCGACTGAGCCCGAAGGTGCGGAGTAGCAGTACCTTGAGGCCCTTGTATTTCTCGGCTATCGGTGGATTCTGCAGGTAGGGAAGTATTCGCCCGGCCGTGTCTTGGTCAAGTGCATCGACTACGTAATAGTAACGGGCCTCTTCAGCTTTGATTTTGCGGATGTAAAACTGCGCTTCGGCCTGTTGAAACCATACCCGAGGCTGGGCGCTCCAGAAGGTAGGTAGTCTCAGTGAGACAGCGTCCAGTCGGGCCTGCTCGGCGGTGGTGGCTGGCTTGTCACTGTCTGCGTATTCGTACATGCTGAACTTCCAAAATGTCTATTTTGGACGTCGGGGTCACCAGATGTGGCGGACACGGAGCTGTCCGTCCAAGAATGAGGCAGCACACTGAGTTATCCAACACCACTTTATTCCGTGTGTCGCACCCTCCTTCCCCACTCTCTTATCTCCTGCTCTTGGACTCCTCGTGACCTCTCACGAGCCTCTCACGAGCCTCTCACGAGCCTCTCACGAGCCTCTCACGAGCCTCTCACGAGCCTCTCACGAGCCTCTCACGAGCCTCTCACGAGCCTCTCACGAGCCTCTCACGAGCCTCTCACGAGCCTCTCACGAGCCTCAGGTTATGTACTGTGTGTGGCCCACCACCAGGGGCTGCTACAAGGTGACGTTTCAGGTCGAGGCCCTCCTTCTGACTTTTCTCCAGATATGCTGTCTGACCCACTGGTCTATGACTTCTATGGTCTGCTTCCTGTGGACTGGTATTATCTAGAGTCCCAACCTCCTTACAGCTGTCAAAGAGGACGTTTGGACCAGTGAGTCTGTGCTAGCTCTCTAGGCAATCCCATTCCCCACCAGTTTTCCCTGCAATCCCATTATTTTCCACCCAGACTCTGCCACTCCCATTAATGCTAGGGACAATCTGCTGTGGCCAACTAATTTGCCGATCCTCATGCCTTGGGAAGTAGGAGGAAATTGGAGGAACCCCACACAGTTACTGGGAGAACTTGGAGACACCACATAAGTGGCACCCGAGGCCAGGGTCCAACCTGTGTTGCTGGAGCTATGAGGAGGCAGCTCTATCAGCTGTGTCGCCCTCGACAGCTCGAAGCTCCATCGTACAGCGATATGCTCCCAACCATCACTGCGGACAAAAGCAATCTCTCTACTCTCACATATTAATCTGATCCCAGTGGAATTCTAATGGTATCTGTCCGAATCTCTGCAGGGGAACAGAGGCTGTGATCGCAGTCAGTGTCTCCATAGAAACAGGGACCAGCAGCTGATCACACTGAAGTGCTGTTTGCAGGGGAGCTGTTTTACCTTGAAAGGGAACTGCGCATACTGCCTCCATGCACGCGTCACGAGGTGCAAACCCTCGTTTCAAGCCATCTCTTGGTTCAATCCTGTTCCTCGATAGAGATTGGGTTGGATAGAGTGGATGTGGAGAGGACGTTTCCACTAGTGGGAGAGTCTAGGACTAGGGGCCATAGCCTCAGAATTAAAGGATGTTCCTTTGGGAAGGAGATGAGGAGGAATTTCTTTGGTCAGAGGTGAATCTGTGGAATTCACTGCCACAGAAGGCTGTGGAGACCAAGTCAATGGATATTTTTAAGGCTGAGATTATCTATCTCTGGTTCTTGATTAGTACAGGTACCAGTGGTTATGGGGAGAAGTCAGGAGAATGGTGTTAGGAGGGCGAGATTGATCAGCCATTCTTGAATGGCGTAGTGGACTTGATGGGACAAATGGCCTAATTCTTCTCCTATCACTTACGACCTTATGCTCTACAGAGAGGAGATTGCTGCAAGCATTTCAATGTGCAGGAACAATATTCTCCAAGGTTTATGGAGAATTAGGGAGAGATCTATTGAAGATGGCTTGATGTAGGAAGAGATTGAGAGTCTATAAAACAAGGGTCACTATCCCAGAATAAGGGGGAGGCCGATCGGGACTGAAAAGAGGAGATTTCTTAACTCAGAGGTGGAAAATCTCTGGAATTCTCTACCATGGTGGGCTGTGGAAGCCAAAAAAATGTTTCACTCTAAAGCAATAAGGCATGGAGGGATTTATTTGATTTGGTCTCCACAGCCTTCTGTGGCAATGAATTCCACAGATTCACCACCCTCTGACCAAAGACCAAAGAAATTCCTCCTCATCCCCTTCCCAAAGGAACATCCTTTTATGCCGAGGCTGTTCTCTATATAGAATAGAGTGGGGAAGAGAGTGGAAGAGAGTGGAAGTTTTGTTGCCCTCCATCACAGTGAGGGGGTGTTTGGAGTCACTGTGATGGATGTTGGTGTTGGGGTCGTGTGTCCTGTGTTCTTTTCTTTTTTGCTGTGTCTTGTGACTGCTGAAATTTTGTTCGGTATTTATACCGAATGACAATAAAGTTCTGTTATAAATGAATGAAAGATATGTGAGAAAAGATGATAAAGGAAACAGGCCATTGTTAGCTGTGCGTTAGGTGAAAATTAGTTACAGACAGGTCTAAACCAGCATCTGCAGTTCCTTCCCACAAATGGTTTATCAAGTACCTGGCTCAAGGTCTTGTGCAGAGCGGAAAGGCCTTACATATTAGAACATGCACAAAGTGTTGTCCCCGTCAGCCATAGATGTGGGTAGAAGGGGAGGGAGAATTAAGTGTTTGAGAGAGGAGTTTGCGTAAGTTATATCAAAAAGTGACATCGTTTTTTAAAGTTTCAGAAACAGGCCCTTCGGCCCACTGAGTCTGCACCAACCATCGATCCCCGTGCAGTAACACTGTCCTACAAACACATCAGGGACAATTTTTATACTTATACCAAGCCAATCAATCTACAAACCTGTACGTCTTTGGTGTGCAAGAAGAAACCAAAGATCTCGGAGAAAACCCATGCGGTCGCGAGGGAAACGTACAAACTTTATACATACAGCACCCATAGTCAGGATCGAACCCGGGTCGCTGGCACTGCAAGCGCTGTAAGGCATCAACTCTACCGCTGCGCCACCGTGTCGCCCTGACTTACTGGCTATTTAACTTCAGTTGGTATCTCAGGGGATGTGTGGGGTTGGGTGGGGAGGGGAAATGTACAGAGGACCTGAGAAAAAGCCTTTCCAAACCATGACACACGTGCACAAAGGATTCATAAATCAGTGGCCTATACATGGGAATACTGTATTATTCCTTTAAATTGAGCAATTCCAGAAAAAACAAAAATGGGTAATGAACTCCCTCAGAGGGTGGTGGGCACACGGAGTGGGCTGCCAGGGGAAGATGTTGAGCCGGGTACAATTACAACAGTTGAAGTCACAGAGTCATACGAGAGAGGCCCTTCGACCCAACATATCCATGCCCAGCAAGATACCCATATATGCAAGTCCCATTTCCTCATTCGAAAGATACTTGGATGGATACATGGATCGGAAAGGTTTAGAAGAATTTTAGGGCGTCACGGTGGCACAGCGGTAGAGTTGCTGCCTTGCAGCGAATGCAGCGCCGGAGACCCGGGTTCGATCCTGACCATGGGTGCTGTCTGTACGGAGTTTGTAGGTTCTCCCCATGACCTGCGTGGGTTTTCTCAGGGTGCTCCGGGTTCCTCCCACACTCCAAAGACGTACAGGTTTGTTGGTTAATTGGCTTGGTAAGTGTAAAAATTGTCACTAGGGTGTGTAGGATAGTGCTAGTGTGCGGGGATCGCTGGTCGGCGTTGACACGGTGGGCCGAAGGGCCTGTTTCCACGCTGTATCTCTAAACGAAAGAATATGGGCGAAAAGGGGGTAATTGGGACCAGATTAGTGAGGTAACTTGGTTGCCACAATCTTTGGGTGCAGTGGGAAGAGAGCATTTGAAGATCAGGGCCTCAAGCCCAGCCTAAAGTTAATGGTCCACTGGACAGCAATGTACCAGGCACTCTTGTATACCCCGAACTTTGGGATCACAAACAGCACACAACCACAAACTACCACCGGCAACACCAGCTCCACAAGATCTCCAAACCCAAAAGGCAGGATAAGCAAACTAAGGTCAGCATCCTCTCATGGACCAGTGGCCAAGGCTCCAGTCATGCTCACAACTTTCACAGAAAGATCACATTGTCAATAGACAATAGACAATAGACAATAGGTGCAGGAGGAGGCCATTCAGCCCTTCGAGCCAGCACCGCCATTCAATGCGATCATGGCTGATCACTCTCAATCAGTACCCCGTTCCTGCCTTCTCCCCATACCCCCTCACTCCGCTATCCTTAAGGTCCACGCACCTGACAACACACTCCAGAAGCAGATTATTGTGAGCTCTGTTAGATTTTTTTTTTAGAGATACAGCGCAGAAACAGGCCCTTCGGCCCACCGTGTCCGCGCCGCCCAGCGATCCCCACACTAACACCATCCTACACCCACTAGGGACAATTTTTACATTTGCCCAGCCAATTAACCTACGTACCTGTACGTCTTTGGAGTGTGGGAGGAGACCGAAGATCTCGGAGAAAACCCACGCAGGTCACGGGGAGAACGTACAAACTCCGTACAGACGGCGTCCGTAGTCAGGATCAAACCTGAGTCTCCAGCGCTGCATTGCTGTAAGGCAGCAACTCTACCGCTGCGCCACCGTGCCGCCCTAGGGAAAGGGTGTACATAGAAACATAGAAAATAGATGCAGGAGGATGTAGATCAATCGCTGTTTCTGATTGATCCATACCTGGTTCCTATTGCTGACCCTATTCCGGATCCAGGCCGGGTTTTCCACTATACCATGGGTAGCATGCGACGATTTGGATTGGAGTTGGAACCACGATGCGAAGCCTTACGGACGCCTATGCCATGGTCTCGGTCTGAAATTAAAATAAAGCGGTTTTTATGAAGTTAAACGACATGGTCATCAATGCTTCTTACAGAGGAGGCCATTCGGCCCTTCGAGCCAGCACCGCCATTCATTGTGATCATGGCTGATCGTCCACGATCAGTGAGAGGCACGGTGGTGCAGCGGTAGAGCCACTGCCTCACAGGGCCAGAGACCCGGGCTCGACCCGACCCTGACCACAGGTGCGGAGTTTGTACGTTCTCCCTGTGATCGCATTGGTTTTCTCTGGATGCTCTGGTTTCCTCCCACATTCCAAAGACGTGTAGGTTTGTAGCCAATCATCCCTGTCCCGCCTACAATTGGTCCAAAATGCTGCAGCGAGACTCCTGACGGGTTCCCGTAAAAGGGACCACATCACCCCGATTCTGGCCTCTCTCCACTGGCTCTCAGTACAGTACAGAATCAACTTCAAGCTCCTCCTATTCACATACAAAGCCCTAAACGGGCTCCCCCCCCCCCCCCCCCCATATTCAAAATCTTCTAACCCACCACTCTATCTCCAGGTCCCTCAGGTCGGCCGACTTGGGGCTACTCACTATCCCGCGGTCTAGGCTTAAGCTCAGGGGTGACCGCGCTTTTGCGGTTTCAGCTCCTAGACTGTGGAACAGCATCCCTCTCCCCATCAGAACTGCCCCCTCCATCGACTCCTTTAAGTCCAGGCTCAAAACCTATTTCTACTCCCTAGCGTTTGAGGCCCTCTGAGGGGGCGCTGTGAACTGTTTATGTATGTGCTGTTATGT
Source organism: Rhinoraja longicauda (assembly GCF_053455715.1). Classification (NCBI taxonomy): domain Eukaryota; kingdom Metazoa; phylum Chordata; class Chondrichthyes; order Rajiformes; family Arhynchobatidae; genus Rhinoraja; species Rhinoraja longicauda. Next base: position 6,732,572 of record NC_135962.1, on the reverse strand, counting down.
TTGTGTGCCATTGTATGTTCGTTTCTTAGTACCTGAACTGATGTACAGCACTTTGGTCAACGTGGGTTGTTTTGTAGATCGTGTAAGAAAATAACTGCAGATGCTGGTACAAATCGAAGGTATTTATTTTACAAAATGCTGGAGTAACTCAGCAGGTCAGGCAGCATCTCAGGAGAGAAGGAATGGGTGACGTTTCGGGCCGAGACCATTCTTCAGACCCTAAATGTCACCCATTCCTTCTCACCTGAGATGCTGCCTGACCTGCTGAGTTACTCCAGCATTTTGTGAAATAGGTTTGCAGATCAATTGTCTTCAGTAAATTGCTCCTAGTGTGTGTGATGCAAAAGTGGAATAACATGGAACTAGTGATCGAACGGGTGATCGATAGTTGGTGTGGACTCAGTGGCCCAAATGCCCTGTTTCCAGGCCATGCTGTAAAAAAAGAAGAAAGTGTAATATCCTCACGGACATGTGGGATTCTTCTGCTTGTGACAATCCGTAAAACATCTGGGACAGTGCCCGGAATCTCAGGATTCTATGTCGGGAGAATATGGAGAGTGCCAAAGAAACAGACATCCCCCGACCTTCTCATCCAGGGAAGGGGCCGTGATCAAACATCAGGCTCATAGGAACCCATGGATGGGAGCGGAAACGAACATGGGATGGAAGTGCTCCAGTCCCAGATCCAGCCAGATACCGTCTTATCCTCGGAATCCCTGGTGATCCCAACCCAAACCCTGGCTCCAGCTGCACAGCTGGCCTGATCTCTCGACCCCCAGCTCTGGATAGGCACACTGCACTGGATACTGGACAAGCACTGGAAGCAAACTCCACTGGACCAGCTCTCGAATCACACTGCACTGGCACTCTGGGCCCCAGTTTGCATTCCCGACTAACGAGTGAATCAGATGGGGATCACGTTGTCGACCTCCCCGTGGTGAGCCGGTATTCTTGCTATTGAGGGCGTGCAGCGTAGGTTTACTAGGTTAATTCCCGGAATGGCGGGACTGTCATATGTTGAAAGACTGGAGCAACTAGAATACACTGGAATTTAGAAGGATGAGAGGAAATCTTATCGAAACGTATAAGATTATTAAGGGGTTGGACACGTTAGAGGCAGGAAACATGTTCCCAATGTTGGGGGAGTCCAGAACAAGGGGCCACAGTTTAAGAATAAGGGGTAGGCCATTTAGAACTGAGACGAGGAAAAACTTTTTCAATCAGAGAGTTGTGAATCTGTGGAATTCTCTGCCTCAGAAGGCAGTGGAGGCCAATTCTCTGAATGCATTCAAGAGAGAGCTAGATAGAGCTCTTAAGGATAGCGGAGTCAGGGGGTATGGGGAGAAGGCAGGAACGAGGTACTGATTGAAAATGATCAGCCATGATCACATTGAATGGCGGCGCTGGCTCAAAGGCCCTAATGGCCTCCTCCTGCACCTATTGTTTATTGAGGCCTGTCAACTGACCTCAGTTAGGCGAACGACAACAAACAGAGGCAGCAGAAACAGAAGCAGCCTCATAACGTCTGCTGCCTCAAACGCAAGAAGAAGTGTATCAGATGGCCAGCTATTTAGGTACTCTGAACAATCAGAAGCTGGATAATCGGCGTTTTATTGTGCTTTAACATGGAATCAACACCAAATGAACAACCCCTCCCTCAGCAAACCAAGTGTTGGAACAATCCAAGTTTGCACTCGTTTAACGGCTGAAAGGAGATACAAAGAACTGAATGAGTACACCTGCAGGACTAACTGAGGACATTTCCTGGAAAAGGTTACGAGAAGCAAGTTGCCACATTTCTGAAATTATATTTGTAAGCAGAAGGCTTCTTCTTCTCCTCAAACCAAGCATCGAAAATTCAAAAGATGTATTTCATCCCCACGCAGGGTTACCATGGAAACAGCCCCACTCCGAGACGCTACCCAAGGACACAAGGAAAAGCACTTTACTTTTATACAAAGCTTGTTGTGACCGCAACTCTTGCGAGGATGTTGAGAGCACATTTAATAATTACACTAAGAAAACTGCAGGGTCTTAAGGAAAAGCTTTTACAGGACTACGGTAAAAAGATAATGACGCATTAACTCAATGTCCTTCATGTCCCTTCACACAAGAACAATGTAAAACAGGACCAGCATTACGCCACTCGGCCCCTCAAGCCTGCCCTCTCCTTCAATGATTCGCCTCCTGTGGTAAAACGACATGATCAGTTGAGTACCTCACCAGCGTCGTCTCAGTTGGAGTGCAAGTCTGCGAAAATGGATCAGAGACATAAAAAGCTGGAGTAACTCAGCGTGACAGGCAGCATCTCTGGAGAGAAGGAACGGGTGGCATTTCCAGTTGAGACCATTGAAAGATCAAGGTTTACAGCGCACAGCGCTGTCAGCTTTCAATCTGCAGTGACATTAGTGTGTTCTCAGCGTCACACGGCTGGTACAATCCATGCAAGCAGCATGTTCCCTGAAGTGTAGTTCATGGAGGGGAATGGCAGGGCGTTTTGTGCGGTGTAGTTTAGTTTACCGAGTCTGCGCTGAGCAGCGATTGCCCCCCTACACTATCCTACACACCAGGGATAATTTTACTTTTTGTTTACTGAAGCCAATTAACCTACACACCTGGACAGTGGTAGGAAACCGGTGCACCCGGAGAAAACCCACGCAGTCACAAGAACATACAAACTCCGTACAGACGGCGCCCGTGGTCAGGATCGAACCCGGGTCTCTGGCGCTGTAAGGCAGCAACTCTACTGCTGTGCCACCCCTGGCATAGATTGATTTCACAACAGTAGGAATGGGTTGGCACATGCCCCCAAGAAAGCAGAGAAACCTCAGTGGACTGCAGAGGATGAGAGCCCACGGGAGGCAGGACGGTTGTCCAGTGAGGCCCCAGGGATCTCCAGGCTGCAGCCAGGCCCTCCGGGAGGAGGCTGTCTGGAAGGCCTCAGAGAATGCCTGCAAGTCGGGCAATAAAAATGGAAAATGCCGGAAATACTCGGCAGGTCGGGCGGAATCTGTGGAAAGAGAAATTGTGGTTCCACCATTTTCTGTTTACGTTTTGGATTTCCAGTACCTGGAGATTTTTTTTAATGTGTCAGAGAAGTCTCCCTCACGGGCTAATGTTCACATCCTCTCTGCGTCGGAAGGAACAGCAGATGCTGGTTTGCACCGAAGATAGACGAAAAATACTCAGCGGGACAGGCAGCATCTCTGGAGAGAATCAATCGGTGATGTTTCAGTCTGAAGAAGGGTCTCGACCCGAAATGTCACCCATTCCTTCTCTCCAGAGATGCTGCCTGTCCCGCTGAGTTACTCCAGCATTTTGTTTCTATTTTCCACATCCCCTCTGTCGGATGCTGTGGGCTTAAGGAAAAGTAAATGAAATCTCCTCTCCTCAAGTATGGAGTATGAAGAAGTCTAGTCTACTCCAACAGCTGCTGACGACATTCTACCGCTGCACCATAGAGAGCATCCTAACACATGGCATCCCTGTGTCGTACCTCAGCTGCACGGAGGCAGAGAGGAAAGCTCTTCAGCGGGTAGTCCATAGAGCTCAGAGGACCATCGGAACACAGCTACCAGCCTTGGAGGGCATCTACAACACACGATGCCTCAGAAAAGCCACCAGCATCCACAAAGACTCTTCACACCCCTGCAACAGTCTGTTCAAACTCCTTCCATCGGGCAGACGATACAAGGCCTTCTACGCCCGCACCTCCAGACTCAGGAACAGCTTCATCCCCAGGGCCATAGCTGCTATGAACCGGTCCTGCTGAGCCGGATGGTCACATCGCACAGTGAACCGGCACAGATCTACTTGCACTTTATTCTGTTTTAAAACTGTTACAATTTGTTTCGTTGGGTTGTTTAAATTAATACTGACTAGCTAATTAAATGATTGCATCGTATGGGAGGCACATTCCCAATCTCGTTGTACCCCTGTACAATGACAATAAAGATATATTGTATTGTATTGTTAGGGAGATCTCCCGAATGTAGCAAGCTGCGGGAATATGGCAGTGATCAGTGGGGACAGGCACAGCAGGGGATGGTGCTGAAGCCATGACACTGAGATTGATTGTGGTGTAACCATATTCCCAACAGGCAGCACCATCGAGGTGGGCACCTTTGAGACGGCACTTTGGTGAGAATGAAGAATGCAATGAGTGAAAGCCAAAAATTCATCCTGCGTTGCAATGTGGAAACTTTTGCACCAGAGATTGTCCAAGGGAGAAAGGAATTCCTGACAAAAACTGAGGAGACTCAAGAGTTCCATGGCAGCCAGCACGAAAACTACTAATCTGTAGAAAACTGCTCGACTCCATGTAAACCCGTTTTCAGCTGCGCGATCTTTGGGAGAGTTGTGCAGGTACTATTCTAGAGTAGGTCTGCTTTCTCGGGAGCCCTGCAAGAATTTCAGAGCACATTATTTTTATGCAGCTTCGAGATAGCAGTCATAACAGTGTGGCTGCAAGTTGATTCCACTGCAAGCCCGCCACGCCCAGTTACAATTACAAGCAATGAATTCTTCCTAAAATGTAGTGTAGTCTGATGGTAAAAGATGGTGGAGGGCCAACAGTGGTCACCACTGCTGCACAAAATGTGTTTGCGAGAGGGGGGGAGGAAGAGGGTGTGTTAATGTACTTGTCAGAACTACGCCATGTTAGATGGAGTAGGGCAGCACTTGTGAGGTCGGGAGATCCTCAGACTGGAAGCCTTAAAAAATGCATGTTCCAAGAGAAGGGAATCTAGAGGGTTTTATTGTCATATGTCCCAGATAGAACAATTAAATTTTTGCTTGCAGCAGCACAACAGAATATGTAAACACAGTACACTGTAAACAATATAATAAAGGAGAGAGAAAAGAAAGTTTAGTGGGTGTATATATACATACACACACACATACACATAGACACATATACATACATACAATAGACAATAGACAAAAAGTGCAGGAGGAGGCCATTCGGCCCTTTGAGCTAGCACCACCATTCAATGTGATCATGGCTGATCATTCTCAATCAGTACCCCGTTCCTGCCTCCCCATACCCCCTGACTCCACTATCCTTAAGAGCTCTATCTAGCTCTCTCTTGAATGCATTCAGAGAATTGGCCTCCACTGCCTTCTGAGGCAGAGAATTCCACAGATTCACAACTCTCTGACTGAAAAAGTTTTTCCTCATCTCCGTTCTAAATGGCCTACCCCTTATTCTTAAACTGTGGCCCCTTGTTCTGGACTCCCCCAACATTGGGAACATGTTTCCTGCCTCTAACGTGTCCAACCCCTTAATAATCTTATACATTTCGATGATTCCCTCTCATCCTTCTAAATTCCAGTGTATACAAGCCTAGTCGCTCCAGTGTACATATATACACACACACATACAAAAAAAAGTGCAATAATAACAATAATAGTTGATGTAGTTCAGAGCATATTTGAGGTTGTAGGGTTTCACCCTCTCCCTGCTTTCCTCATTCTACCTCCCCTGATGCTCCATGTTCTTCTCTCTTCCTCAAAATGCAAATTGTGGCTCCTCGCCTTCTCCGACACCGAAGTTGACCTGGACCTTTACTGCACCCAGCAGTAAACCTTGTCCCTCACTCCACTGCTCCCCTACGTCCACACAGCGACAATCACTCCACCACTATCCCACATGAATTTCCAAGGTGGTCATGAGGTCTCCACCCCCCAAAGGTGTTTTCCTCTGAAGGTGAAGGTGGCCAAGAGCGGGTGCAATAAACGCAGAGGGGCCTATCTCAAAAAGCCAGGTCGACTGTGCCGAAGGAAAGAGAGTTGGAGTTAGAGTCGTAGAGTCATACAGTGATACAGCATGGAAACAGGCCCTTCGGCCCAACTTGCCCATTCCGGCCAACATGTCGCAGCTGCACTCGTCCTACCTGCCCGCATTTGGTCCACATCCCTCCAAACCTGTTCTATCAATGTAACTGTCTAACGGTTTCTTAAACTTTGGGATAGTCCCAGCCTCAACTACCTCCTCTGGCAGCTTGTTCCATACACCCACCACCCTTTGTGTGAAAAGGTTACCCCTCAAATTCCTATTAAATCTTTTCCCCTTCACCTTAAACCTATGTCCTCTGCTTCTCGATTCACCTACTCTGGGCAAGAGACTCTGAGCATCTGCCCGATCTATTCCTCTCATGATTATATACACCTCTGTAAGATCATCACTCATACGCCTGCGCTCCAAGGAATAGAGTCCCAGCCTGCTCAACCTCTCGCTATAGCTCAGTCCCTCGAGCCCTGGCAACATCCTCGTAAATCTTCTCTGCACCCTTTCCAGCTTGATCAGTGCTGGCACCACAGAGCCTCAGTCTTCAGAGCAAGCTAACAAAGTATGCAAAGGTACCATAACTGCTCATCGCGCTCATTGTACAGGTAGCTTCAACTTCAAGGGCCTCACCGACATCCAGGAGGTTTCATACAATTGCACTGGCGTTGAATGGAATCTTGTTGCAGCAGTGTCCATCGAACGTGTCCAAAGGCAGGCAGCTCGTCTTGTTACAAATACCTATGAGAGAGAAGCAAGTGTTGTTACCGAACTTCTAAATTCATTGGGGTGGAACACTCTCCAAGACAGACGTAAAGCCCACCGTTTGACCTGTTTTTACAGAATGTTAAATGGTCAGCTCACCATAGATGACCACATCTACACCAAACCCAAACCTGTCAGGAGTAGACGAGGGCATTCGATTCAATTTGAGATACCAGCTATCAAGACAGATGTGTGTAGCAAATCATTCTTCCCTTGCACAATTAAAGCACGGAATAGTCTTCACCCTACTATAGTTACTCAACCAGACGCAAATAAATTTAAGGCATCTCTTCTTCTCCAAGAAGCCCATCTTGCTTAAGTCCATACTCCGCCACCTCCAGTTTAAATTCCATTTGGAATATTTTGGAGGACCAAGAAGCAGTGTGAGAAAGCGGGTGTAAACCTTTGCCTAGAAAAATGCAACGCATCTTACTGAAAGTGACAGTACAGCATTCCTTTTTCTGACATCTATACAAATCTTTACATGCAGCGGTAGAGTTGCTGCCTTACAGCGCCAGAGACCAGAGTTTGATCCTGACTACGGGTGCTGTCAGTACGGCGTCTACCTGTGACCACATGAATTTTCACCCGGTACTGCAGTTTCCTCCCATATTCCAAAGGCATACACGTTTGTAGGTTAGTTTGGCTTCTGTAAATTGACTCTAGAGTAAGGGTGATTCATTGGTTAGCATGGACTCAGAGGGGCGAAGGGCCTGTCTCTACGTTGCATCTCCAAATGAAACATACATCTACAGATAGCAATAGATGTATTCAATGGAACTAGTTTCACCATATTAAATTGAAACACCAATGCTTCATATATACTCCAGTGCCACCTCCATGCCACCAACAGCACGAAGTGGCAGCCAAGGAAGTTTAACATACAACACTTTGGGAATACGAGACACTCACCAAGGGATACAGTGGAATAACAGTAAAGTTATTGAACTCATACAAGAGGTTTTTTTAAAATCCAGAAACATATTCAAATTTCACCAAGACAGTGAGAAATTTAACTTGAAAGAATAAGTTGGTATCAATAATAGTAACCATGGGTTGATATCAAAATCAAACCAATAAAGAAACTGGCATTCTAACTTCTTCAGTCTGAAGAAGGGTCTCGACCCGAAACCTCACCCATTCCTTCTCTCCTGAGATGCTGCCTGACCTGCTGAGTTACTCCAGCATTTTGTGAATAAATACCTTCGATTTGTACCAGCATCTGCAATTATTGTCTTATTCTAACAAAGCAAGTTCACACCCACCAATATGGTCGACTTTTAACCATCTCCTCAGTTCAGCGTAATTGGGTGGGCCAATAAATGTCAGCATTGCCAGCAAAATTGAGGTAGCCTGAATAAATAAAGCGACTGGAAGAACTGTTACCACCGTTGCAGCATGAACAACCCAATGAAAGCTTGTAATCTGGTGTGCCTATGTTTAATGTACAATCATCGGTGATTTCAGCCTTCATTTGAGACTCTTGGCTCCTGCAATCATGTCTTATTATCGGCAGCTAATTGTGGGTCATTAACCGGCACACATCATCCCCCTCTGGCAGAAGTAGCTATTTCCAAAAGTCCTAATTTCAGAAAGCTGCAAAGTTAACTGTTTCTTTTTCCACAGATGTTGTCCAACCCGAGTCCTAAGAAGGGCCTGGGCCTGAAACCTATCACCTATCCATGTTCTCCAGGGATGCTGCCTGACCTGCTGAGTTACTCCAGCACTTTATGTCCTTTTTGTGTATTAACCAGCATCTGCAGTTCTTTGTTTCTACATCTTGTCCAACCTGCTGATGCTCAAAGTTCAAACATGACACCATTTTGCACGGATGGGAAATTTTCATAGCCTCTGGGTTTAGAGTAGAGAGTACAGAACTTTATTGTCATTCGGTACAGATACCGAATGAAATTACAGCAGTCACAAAACACAACAAAAAAAAGAAAAAAGTACACAGGACACACGACCCCAAGACAAGCATCCATCACAGTGAGTCCAAACACCCCCTCACTGTGATGGAAGGCAACAAAACATCCACTCTCTTCCCCCCTACGCCCACGGATAGGCAGCTCGACCCCTACCGATGGAAGGCCCCGCGGCCGAGCCGTACCGGGCGCTGCTAAGTCCCGCGGCCGTGCCGGGCGCTGAACCGTTCCGCGGCCGAGCCGCACCGACGATGGAAAGCCCCCGCGGGCGATGGAAGGCCCCGCGGCCGAGCTGCGCCCCGGGGAAGAGACCTAATAAAAGAATGGTTCCCCCCCCCCCCACCTCCCCACACCACCCCACCCCACCCCACACCACCCAACCCCACAGCACCCCCCCCCACCCCACACCACAATCTGCAGTCTCATGTATTTTTAACGCTTTGTGACTTCTTTAAAGCAGAGGCTTAGGAATTATGATCACAATATGCTTTAAAGAACCTATGTATGTCAATCATGTAATTGTACCTCATTTATCTGCCATGGTTAAAACTGAGCAAAAAATCCAAAGTGATGAAGCAACTTTGCGAGTCAGACAGCATCTGTGGAGGGAATGAACACATCACATTTCAGGTCAGGACTGCCACCGGTTACTCAGTACTTTAACTCCCCCTCCCATGTTGACCTTTCTGTCCTGGGCCTCCTCCATTGTCAGGGTGAGGCCCAGTGCAAATTGGAGGAACAGCACCTCATATTTCGCTTGGGCAGCTTACACCCCATTGACTTCTCTAACTTGCTTTCCCTCTCTCCATCCCCTCCCCAGTTCTCCTACCAGTCTTACTGTTTCCGACTACATTTTATATCTGTACCATCCACTCCTCTGACATCAGTCTGAAGGGTCTCGACCTGGAATGTCACCCGTTCCTTCTCTCCAACGATGCTGCCTGTCCCGCTGAGTTACTCCAGCATTTTGTCTATCTTCCATTTAAACCAGCATGTGCAGTTCTTTCCTACGCCCTTCTTCAGACAGTCAGTCTTAAGAATGGTTCTGACCCAAAACATCGTCTGCAGATGCTGCCTGACCCAATGAGTTCCTCCAACAGTTTATTTTTTCGATCAAAATTCTGGCGTCTGCAATTTCTTGTGTCTCCAGGGTTAATACTAATGTCTGTTCTAAACTTTGGATTTTCTTTGTGCAAATCATAAATTCTTCTTAGGCCCCCTCGGTCATGGCTGACCATGGGTGATGCATCCAAGTTGGCTGCTTGCTCCACACCTCGGCTAGATCAGCGTCGCTTGTGGCTGAAGAGACCAATGTGGGAGTGACAGTCTCTGTGGCAAAGGTCACATTTGTGTGTGGTCTCTGGTCTGTTGAAGTTGCTGCGCTCCTTTCTGCCTGCCCGCTTGTCTGCCGCTGCGTTCATCAGTTTCTCTTCCCCCGTTTTGAGATGTTGGTTCAGGGTACCTCTCCACCTCGTGCGGTCAGCTGCAAGGCTCTCCCAGGACTCCACATCCATGTTGAGTGCCTTCAAATCTCTCTTGCAGACATCCTTGTAACGTAGCTGGGGGCGGCCGATGGTTCTCCTCCCAGATATCAGCATCTCCATAGAGGATGTCTTTTGGAATACGGCCATCCTCCATGCGGTGGACATGGCCCAGCCATCGCAGCCTGCGCTGCCTGAGTAGAGTGTACATACTCGGAAGGCCAGCGTGATACAGAATCTCGGTGTTGGACACTCTGTCCTGCCAGGATATACCCAGGATACGGCGGATGCTTCTAAGGTGGAAGGTGTTGAGTTTTCTCTCCAGTCTGGCATATGTAGTTCATGTCTCACTGCCGTACAGCAGCGTGCTGTTGACACAGGCGTTGTAGACTGCTATCTTTGTCTTCACTGTCAGCTTTGGGTTGGTCCACACTCAAGTTGTGAGGCGAGCGAGAGTTGTAGCTGCCTTCCCGATCCTCTTGTCAATCTCTGTGTCCAAGGAGAGGTTGTCGGTGATGGTGAAGCCGAGGTACGTGAACTGATGGACGGCATCGAGTTCGTAGTCGTCGATGGTGATGACAGGCAGTGCATCTGTATCCTGCCCCAGGACGTTTGTCTTCTTCAGGCTGATGGTCAGCCCAAAGTCCTTGCAAGCCCGATAGAAGCGGTCCTTCTGTGACTGTAGTTCCTGCTGGGTGTGGGACACAACTGCTGCGTCATCGGTGAACAACATGTCTCTGATGAGAGCTTCATGTACTTTTGTCTCGGCTCGGAGGCGGGTGAGGTTGAAGAGCCTGCCGTCTGATCTAGTACGCAGGTAGATCCCCTCTGTTGCTGTGCTGAAGGCATGTTTCAGGAGCAGAGCGAAGAAAATCCCAAAGAGTGTGGGAGCGAGGACGCAGCCTTGTTTGACGCCACTGCAGATGTCGAAGGGCTCTGAGAAACTGCCATTGAACTGCACTGTCTCCTTCGTGTTGATGTGGGAGGATTCTATCATGCTCTGCAGTTTTGGTGGGCAGACGATCTTTGGGAGAGCCTTGAATAGGCCATCTCTGCTGACGAAGTGGAACACCTTGGTGAGGTCAATGAAAGCAATATACAGGGGCATCCGCTGTTCTCTGCACTTCTCCTGCAGCTGGCGAAGGGAGAAGACCATGTCTACTGTTGACCTTCCAGCTCGGACACCGCACTGTGACTCTGGGTAGACACGTTCTGCCAGCTTCTGCAGGTGGATCAAGATGACCCGAGCAAAGACCTTGCCGACGATGTTGAGGAGGGAGACGCCTCTGTAGTTGTTGCAGTCGCTTCTCTCGCCCTTGTTCTTGTAGAGGGTAATGATCGTGGCATCCCTCATGTCCTGCGGTACAGCTCCTTCTAGCCAGCACTGGCAGAGGACTTCATGCAGAGGAAGCAGTAAGGTAGTCTTGCAGTGCTTGATCAGGTCAGGGGGAATCCCATCGCTGCCTGGGGCCTTGCCTGAGGCCAGGCTGTCAATGGCCTTGCTGAGCTCTTCTACCGTCGGCTCTCCATCTAACTCATCCATGGTCGGCAGGCACTCGATGGTGTCAAGGGCAGAGGAGGACACAGTGTTCTCTCTCGAGTAGAGGTCGGAGTAGTGCTCCACCCATTAGTTAGTGGATATATTTAAGGCAGAGATGGATAGATTCTTGATTAGGAGGAGTGTAAGAAGTTATGGGGAGAAGGCAGGAGAATGGCGTTAGGAGGGATAGATCAGCCATGATTGAATAGTGAGTAGGCTTGATGGGCCATATGGCCTAATTCTACTCCAATCGCATGATGTAGCACACATTTAACAAATTAAGGCTGTTGTACTTAAATTATTACTGTTACTTCTCCAACGTCTTCTTATTGTACTAAAACAAAACACTGAAGAGTGCAAATGGCAAGCTATATAATTGATTCACAAGAACACCAAATTAGCAAGCCTATGGACCCAATAAATTTGTTGTTGTGTCCCTGAACTCAGTGTAATGGTGGGCTGGATCTCACCGACTTTCTGGTGTTGAGTTTGCAGTAAGTCTTTGCCTTTTGTCATGGATGTTTGTGATGTATCTGTACACTGTAAATGGCTCGATTGGATAGCATGCAACAAAAGCTTTTCACTGTAGCTCAGTACACATGACAATAAACTAAACTGAACTGAACCGACTTGCCAACAAGATTCGGACAGATGAATCTGTCACTGCCTTCTATAGAATCTGGTCTTTCTGGGATTCATCACTAATTGGTTCCTACTGCTGCTCAGAGTTGGTGCGGGATTCAAGACTTTAATAGGGATTGTACTGCAAAGATTTAGGAAGCAAAGAAAAACGTTTTTAAACATTAAAGCAAGTTAATTTCACATATTTACAAGTGTTTTAACCTCATCCCTTTAAAAACATGTAGTATCTTTTAATTCCTTTCACTTATTAGCTTTTAAAACCTCTAAATATGGGACTTTGCTGCTTAAATCATTCAACTCGTCTCCCTGGGCAGTTAAGGGCAGGTTAGGCTCACCCTATTCACCTACGTCCAATGTAGGCAACTAAAGCGGGTGTAAGGTCGGTGGCGATGATTCGAAGTGGGATGACAGGGCAACATGATCTGACCTCATTTAATAACAAGATGGTGCATTTCCATGACTATCCACATTCAAAAGGACTGCTTGGTTCTTATCCTCTCACTGATCTTGACCAGAAACAACTTGCAATTCTGTGGAAATGTCTTTAAATTGGAATTTGGAAAGAAGAAAAGGCATCTTTGAGAAGGGATCTTCTAGTTCTGTTAATTTAGCACAGAACAGGTCTCCTTGAGCCCATAGACTAGCTCATTTCTCTTCTTAAAAGGGCTGCTGTGGTCCGATAACTGATCCTGGTCTACATGTTCCGATCCAGGCAATGGCTTCTGCTGCCGTTGGTCTGTAGTGCTTCATGAAAAATTCTTAAGGGACTGGACATGCTAGATGCAGGAAAAGTGTTCCCGTTGTTGGGGGAGTCCAGAACCAGGGTCACAATTTAAGAATAAGGGGTAGGCCATTTAGGACTGAGATAAGGAAAAACTTATTCACCCAGAGTTGTGAATCTGTGGAATTCTCTGTCACAGAAGGCAGTGGAGGCCAATTCACTTGATGTTTTCAAGAGAGTTAGATATGGTTCTTAGGGCTAATGAAATCAAGGGATATGGGGAAAAAGCAGGAATGGGGTACTGATTTTGTTCAGCCATAATCATATTGAATGGCGGTGCTGGCTCAAAGGGCTGAATGACCTACTTCTGAACCTATTTTCTATGTTTAAATGTATTATTGTGCCTATTATTTGCTAAAGGCATTCCAAGTTTATTATATACTAGACCAAGTGGACCCGTTGGGCCCAAACCTCTCCTGCATTGGTCCATCCCCCTCATCCTCCACCCTTCCTAGGAGATATTTAAACTTAAAAATGTAAATAACTTTAAAAATATAACACCGATTTCAATGAAACTTCTTGTGGAGCAGCAGTAGTTACTGCCATACAGCGCTGGAGACCCGGCTTCGATCAAGACTATGGGTGCAGTCTATACGGAGTGTGTACGTTCTCCCTGCGACCACGTGGGTTTTCACTGAGATCTTCGGTTTCCTCCCACACTCCAAAGATGTACAGGTTTGTAAGTTAATTAAGTGTAAATTGTCCCTAGTGTGTGTGTGTGTTGGATAGTGTTAATGCGTGGGGATTGCTGGTTGGTAGCGAAGGGGCTGTTTCCGCACTGTATCTCTAAAACTGAAAATGAAGGCAGAAAGTAACAAAAACATCAAAAAGTCAGTTTCATTGCCTGTAGACACTTGCAATCCTGTGCAGAAAATTGATAATGTCTGTATACGTGTGCTTCCTGCTCAACCCCAAGAGCTCGATAGCGACGCCCTTCATCCAGACAACGCATAAATGGCACTTAGATAACTATATAATTTCAAACTTCCATAAAGAATGAGTGCAAATGATTAAAAAAAACAAATGGCATTAATAAAAAGATTTAAAAATTTAATTGGTTATCTAAACAATCTTTGAACAAGTGCTAATGCCACGGTTTCCTCACATTCCAGAAATACCCAGTTTGTTAGGTTAATTGGCCACTGTAAATTGCAGTGAAAGAACCAGAGGAAGTTGATGAGAACGTGGAGAGAATAAAATGTGATGTGTAAGTGATGTCTGGCAAGTACTCGTTGGGCTGAATAGCTGGTTTCCATATTGTATGACTTTGAATATACATTAAGAATTTTAATTTCATTTTTTACTGTCATGTGTTTCACATGACTCAACAATTTCATATTCCTGCAATGCACCACTAACTCAGCAGTCATCAGTTCCTCAATCAGTCCTCTTAACATTTTCTGGAGCGATGGTGAGAATACACGTAGCAGAATGAGAATATAATCACAGAGAAGATACAATGTGCAATGCGATGTAGGTGGCTCGGAATCAACACTATGGCATAGAAGTTCTCTGGAGTATTCAAAATAGCCAAATGCAGAACTCTGTGATAGGCACAAAATGCTGGAGTAACTCAGCGGGACTGGCAGCATCTCTGGAGAGAAGGAATGGCTGACGTTTTGGGTCGAGAACTTTCTTGAGGCTCCTATACAGAACTCAGTATATTGGAATGCAACAAATCATGCCATGAACGCAATTGAAGAACTAGCAAGGATGTAGTTGTGTGTCTTGTTGCTTTTTTTTTTTCATATGGCTGTATGGTAATTCGCATATCACTGCACCTTAATGTGACAATAAAATACATTTGAAACCCTTTGAAGATCATACAGTATTGACAGCTTGGACATATCAAGTTACTTTGTCGCGTGCAGATGGCAATTATCTTAAGTTCATTCGAGTCACCTGGATATTGAACTTACATATTATTGAATCAGAGACGGTAGCACATACCGTCAGTAGAAAAGCACAATTTAACACGAACAGGCAGCAAAGTTTCTGAAATAAGTTGTATCTTGTGCAATTCTTTTCGGGAGTTTAATGGGTGAAATTTTGCAGGTGATCAAATAAACTGATGAAATATTTCTCTTATTCTTGAGATAAAGAAGCACTCCTAAATAATGGCCTCACATTCAGCATGGACGAGAATCTGCTGTACAAGACTGTCACGAGTCTTCATCTGAATGGGATTGTCGTTTGAATCATAACTAGGTTTGGGGAAGTAATGGGCATGGGAAATGCTGAGTGATGGTATGGAGAAACAATGTTTTATTTATACAGGTGGAGACGGATAAAAGTGAATAATGATTTGCATTTACTGTAGTAGTTATCTATATATATATATATATATATATATATAAACATAGCACAAAAAGTAAGGAAATTTGTGTTTGGTAGATTATTTCTTTGTTGTAACAATGCTTCTTGGCAATAAATCTTATACCGTTGGAAAGCCTGTTTATTTCCCTTTTAAATGGTGCCACATTTGTAAGGAACATGCATTTGTGGGATGAGCAGCAGAGCTGAGTATATGGGTTGCGCCCATGAATAATTTGCCAAATCTTCTCTGCCAATGCCAAACAGCTTATTCTGCTGTTGCTATTGACTCTTGTTTTGAGCTTCTGGTACCCCCAGGTGCTGACAATCAGGTGCTGACAATCGGCATGCCACGTTTGACTGATCTGGATAGGGCCCGTGCGATAGGGCAACTTCAAGCTGGTGTTCCGCAAAACCAAGTTGCGGCATTATTTGGAGTGAGCCCTAGTACCATCTCCAAAGTGAAGGCCAAGTTCCATATAACGGGGGATGTCAGAGACAGGCCGCGAAGTGGGCGTCCCAAGAAGACGACACCCGAAGAAGAGTGTTTCCTCACCCTGTCAGCACTTAGGAACCGTAGGCTGTCTTCTACAGATTTGCAGTCAAGGTTTGCAGGACCATATGGCCGACGGCTCTCTGCCCAGACAATTCGGAACAGACTGCACGCAGCCGATCTCCGGTCTCATAGGGCTGCCAGGAAGCCTGCCATGACTGCCCTTCACCGTCAGGCCCGTTTGCGCTGGTGTCGGCAACACGTGCACTGGAACCTGAACATGTGGAGGAACGTTATGTTCAGCGATGAGTCCAGATTCTGCCTACGGCAGTTTGATCATAGGGTCAAAGTGTGGAGAAGACGCGGAGAACGCTATGCTGATTGCTGCACCGATAGAGTAACATCTTTTGGTGGAGGCAGTGTGATGGTGTGGGGCGGCATCTCCCTCACTGGAAAAACGAGGCTTGTCATCATTGGAGGCAATCTCAATGCAGAGAGATATCGAGATGAGATTCTGCAACCAGTGGCAATCCCATATCTCCACAGTCTGGGACCGAACTCTATCCTCCAAGATGACAATGCTCGCCCTCACAGAGCAGGGTTTCTCAGAGACTACCTCCAGAATTTGGGAGTGGAGAGGATGGAATGGCCTGCCAGCAGTCCTGACCTCAACCCCATTGAACACTTGTGGGATCAGCTTGGGCGTGCTGTTCGTGCCAGAGTGACCAACACAACCACGTTGGCTGACTTGCGACAAATGCTGGTTGAAGAGTGGGATGCCATCCCACAACAGTGTGTGACCAGGCTGGTGACCAGCATGAGGAGGTGCCAGGCTGTTGTGGCTGTGTATGGTTCTTCCACACGCTACTGAGGCTCCTGTTTATTAAATGAATAAATTGTTAAATTGCCAATATGTCTTGTTTCTTCAGACTTCAATCATCCAATCCACCAAACAACACCGAACAAGAGTCAATGGCAGAATAAGCTGTTTGGCATTGGCAGAGATTTGGCAGATTTTTCATGGGCGCAACACACATACTCAGCTCTGCTGCTCATCCCACAAATGCATGTTCCTTACAAATGTGGCACCATTTAAAAGGGAAATAAACAGGCTTTCCAACGGTATAAGATTTATTGCCAAGAAGCATAGGCCCACCTTACTCACCATTCCCCTGCGGTCTCGATTGATAAAGTTTGTTACATTTCGAAAACAATTAACAATAAACTTTAATAACTGCGCTCCCCCCGCCAGGAGGACCAGCGCCTGTCCCTGCGTGCCCCTCACACCTGATTCTCCTGTGGTGCAGCGTGGCGTCAGAGGGTCAAACAAGATGGCCGTCACGGCCAAGCTGTCGCTGCAGGAGAGGTTTCCACCCAACGGGCCCACGGCTCGCACTGGCCGCCTGCGGCCGAGGTGAGTGGCTCCCTCTCCCCTTTCCTCTCTCCCCTCACCCGCCCACAGCCCCGGGGGATACTCCCCGGCCAGCAACAGGTCCATGGATCGACAGTTGGGGGAGGGTTGCCTTAAAATTCCCAGGGGAGATCAATGATGCACTTGTTTGTGGGTGTGAGCAATTTCTATTCAACTTGACTTTCCAGTGCTTTTTTTTGTTTGCTCGAACCCTTTTCCTATCACAAGGCTGGCCAAATTTGTTTCTGGCATGATTTCTAATTTCTCTGACTAAGACTGACACATAGAACAAACTACTTTGTTTGCCCTTGACAAGATCTGTGTCATTCTGCAATGTCAGATGCTGCTATGTACACATGATTAATTGCTTTGGCTGTAGATGATGGAGTCACTCTGTTTCCTAGTCTTGGGATCATTCCAGTTGCAGTTGATGGTCTGTACATATTTTGTTATTGATCACTGTTTGCAAGAATGTCACTCAAACTTCATAATGGAGGACAGTATATTTCATTAGTTTACCTGTAGTCCATAGGAGCAGGCACAGTATCTGACAGTACTGCAGTCTTCCCCAATGTGCAGGCATTCATGTAGTGAACTCCTTATAAGAGACATACCTGACAACCAAGGACCCCATTGCCCTAGTACATAATGAACATACCACTTTTAGTTTAGTCTAGAGATACAGCGCGGAAACAGGGCCTTTGGTCCACCGATTCCGCACCGATCAGTGATCCCCGCACATTAACATTGTCCTACACACACTAAGGACAATTTACATTTATACTAAGCCAATTAACCTATAAACCTATATGACTTTGGAGTGTGGGAGGAAACCGAAGATCTCAGAGAAAACCCACGCGGTCATGGGAAGAACGTACAAACGCCACATAAACAGCACGCATAATTGGGATCGAACCCAGGTCTTCGGCGCTACAAGACAGCAACCCTACCGCTGCACCACTCAAACTTGCAGTTACTGTTCTTCACCTGGCTGCCCAGTCCTCTCCAATGCCATCGCTGCACTCTTATTCTGCAGCCTCTCATTGTAGCAATACTCCCCTGCACTGGACGAGTGCCACGTACTGTGGTATCCCATCAATGCCATCAACTTAAAATCGTCCATCGTTATTCTGCAAACCTCAAAAGTAAAGATCTTTATGGGACTTCCAGACAACGTTGGGGAGATGCACAGCACTGATTTGTCATTATAAAGAGGTAATTGAACAATTATGAGTCTAATGATTCCTTTCACTGCAGTACAAGCAAGGTACAATAATATGTAAAATGTCTGCAATACAAAATATATTGATTTTAGTTGTTTTATTGCAAGGCCTCATGAGCCCTCTTACCACAGGAGGTTCTAATCAGGTCTGTTAGCAGTATGAATTACCTTAAAAAATGGGATCTCGACAAAAACAAAAAAAAAAACTTAAGAAAAGTCTCTGCTACACATTTTAAAAACCATATTGTGAAATGCAGTATTTACACATCTTCCAATAAGCACCAAACATTAGATTTGTCGGCTTAACTTCTGCTGCACAACAAAATTCATTTTAACACAATACACAATTTAAATCACATTTGTTCCAGTATTAAGAAATTCAAAAGGTAGTTTGTGCATTTCAAATGCCCCAACATCTTTTCAGAACTTTAGATTATCAAAACACTGAAAGTAATCTTTTGCTACAGATCAATGATTGCTCTAGCAAGCAAAGCTCAAATTTCATTATACAAGTTACATACAAAAAGGTTCCCAGAAAGTTAAGCTTGGAATCTCTATGCTTAAGATAGTTTTAAAAACGACACAAAAATTCTCTAAATTAGTTAAATTGGAGATTCCACGCAGCAAGACAGAACTAGGAAAACCTAGCTTTAGCTGAACTCCCTGCAAATGATAGCACTGCAGCATTCAGCCACGATCAGCGTAACACCATGACGGACAATACCAGAAACTGTACATCAGATCCATTACCCAATCCTGCATGTGGTAATTTAATAACATTCATTATATGATCACCACAGATCTCCAAATCTCAATTTCATATTTAAACTCCCCATTGGAGAGATCGAACATACTTTTGCTTTCTGTAAAATTACTGAGCTGGTAAGAAGCAAAAATGAAGTAATTTTGACATTCTAGTGTTCTTCCGAAGCAACTTCTGGACCACCTTCCGTGCTGGTTTGTTGTGGGGAGGGGATCCGAGCCAAAGCAGGCATGGGCTTGCTACTCTCTGGAGAATTCTCAGATTCTGACTCAGTCTGTTCTGATGATTCACCTTTCCCAGATCCCCTAACTAAACCAAGTGGTGCCAGCTTCGGCATGGGTCTCCAGAGCAGATCCAAAGAACTTGGGATCTCTGTATTTGTTGAAGAGGAGGGTATTTTCATATGGATGAGTGGGGGAGGAGAAACGTTTACTAAATTGTTTGGACCACTCAGAGAGTTGCCCTCAAAGTCCAGTCTGCAATTATCCAACTCACTCTGAGAATCCACAGGAATCTCATCACCAAGCAATTGTTCAACATTCAAGTCTTCTCCTTCCAGCTGCAACAACAGGGGACTGGTGGAGCCATCACTCTCCCTCCCTGCCACTTGCTTCAGTACTGTTGCACTGTCAACAGCATCGATGTCCACCAGTCTTACTGGTCCATGGATCAACGACAATTCATCCATGCTGTCCCCTTGGTTTCCACTGTTAATAAAGCTCAATGTGTGGTTGTCGGACATTGAATTATCTGGACTTTCTTCATCAGAGAAATGCTGATTTAAAAATGCAAGTTCATTTAAAAGTGAAGTGAATGGCTCATATCCCTCAGTGTCCACCATGTCATCATTTGCTGAGCTATTTGTTTTCAACAATGGTTCGAGAAGCTGAGATGCTGATAGTTCTGCATCTCTGTCAGTCTGCCCACCAGCTTTGTCCATATTGCACGCCTGCATTCGGCCACTCATAACCTCCAGTTCCAATTTATCTCCAAGTATCTCAGTCACAGACGTCGACTCCTGTGGGACCAAATCTTGATTTGTAGAATGCCTTGCACAAGACATTGCGGTTCCATCGGGCAAACCAGACAGATCCAGTGCTTTGGGTAACTCAGCGTTCTTGTCATCATTCATTGAAGGAGAAGCTGCAGTTTGTCTGGTTTGTTGCTGGGCACATTTGGATTCTGTGGCTTCTGATGAAACAAGAAACGACATGACCTCACTTTCATCAGGTGCAGTAAACTGCCCAGATGACTGCGAGTTGCTTTTTATAGTGGACAAATTTGGTTTCTTACTGGTCATAGGACTGAGCTGTTCTTGTGATGCGTGCTTCCTCCTTTTCATGCTGAAATCAAGTGGCTGTGGAACCAGTGCACAAGAATCATTCGCTTCTTCTAGATTCAGCAATGAGGCTTCCCCAGTTGCCAAGGACGTTACATTCACTATTCTCGGCATCATGAATGAAGAAACGTCGTCATCTAGGGTGACACATATAATAAAACAAATAAAAATGTAATTGCAAGATTTGTGATCCACGACTGATACTTTTTTTTGTAGTTCAGTCTCAATCTACAACAAGTTTACTAACAAGTTCTTTTTGTCTGTCATGTTTCCAGTAATGAAATGTGCAAACAAATTCCCTCAACCAATGTTCTCCTTAAATGGTTCCTGTGAGGTGTACAACCTCAGCTTGGTTAAGTCACTTCTGATGTGTATTCCCATGAACTGTCAGGCCATCATCCAGAGCTTAATGATCAGGTATGAAAAAGTAACATCTGAGGAATATCAAGAAACATCATAAGACATAAAATGCTGGATTAACACAGCAGGACTGGAGCGAAAGAAACGTCACCCTTTCCTTCTCTCCAGAGATGCTGCCTGTCCTGCTGAGTTACTCCAGCATTTTGTGTCTATCTTCTGTTTAACCCAGCATCTGCAGTTCCTTCCCACACATCAAGAAACATATTTCCTGTACTGTAAATTCATTGTAATTACATGGAAATTCTCATAACAACAAACATGACTCAAATAACGTCAGCTAATCTTATCTCATATGTTGTTATAGAACTATCAGCACATTTGTGTGGCCAAGCACTCTCTAAAACAGGAATCTGGGACCAATGAGAAGGTTAGTCAAGCTGATCTTAAACCAGCTGGGCCGCCAGACATTCAGTCAGAGCTCACAAGTTAGTGATACTATGACAAGAACCGGTGTTACTGACCACTTGCAGGTTCATTGATCGGTGATTGATAATTCAATATAAATATCGGTTCAGGGATAGAGAAAGAATAGGGAAGCGGACTCAATGTAGTCTTGGTTTCTTGCCTCTCCTTTATTTGGAGGGGTGCATTCAAAGCCTCCTTCAAACCTGTGATCCGTTGAGGGGGCACAGTGGGTGGGTGGAAGGGATATTCAACTAACCAAGCAGAGAGGTTTCTGGAAGGCCACATCAGGGGTATCACCAATAGACAATAGGTGCAGGAGGAGGCCATTCGGCCCTTCGAGCCAGCACCGCCATTCAATGCGATCATGGCTGATCACTCTCAATCAGTACCCCGTTCCTGCCTTCTCCCCATACCCCCTCACTCCGCTATCCTTAAGAGCTCTATCCAGCTCTCTCTTGAAAGCATCCAACGAACTGGCCTCCACTGCCTTCTGAGGCAGAGAATTCCACACCTTCACAACTCTCTGACTGAAAAAGTTCTTCCTCATCTCCGTTCTAAATGGCCCACCCCTTATTCTTAAACTGTGGCCCCTTGTTCTGGACTCCCCCAACATTGGGAACATGTTTCCTGCCTCTAATGTGTCCAATCCCCTAATTATCTTATATGTTTCAATAAGATCCCCCCTCATCCTTCTAAATTCCAGTGTATACAAGCCTGATTGCTCCAGCCTTTCAACATACGACAGTCCCGCCATTCCGGGAATTAAACTAGTGAACCTACGCTGCACGCCGTCAATAGCAAGAATATCCTTCCTCAAATTTGGAGACCAAAACTGCACACAGTACTCCAGGTGCGGTCTCACCAGGGCCCGGTACAACTGTAGAAGGACCTCTTTGCTCCTATACTCAACTCCTCTTGTTATGAAGGCCAACATTCCATTGGCTTTCTTCACTGCCTGCTGTACCTGCATGCTTCCTTTCCGTGACTGATGCACTAGGACACCCAGATCTCGTTGAACATCCCCTCTTCCTAACTTGACACCATTCAGATAATAATCTGCCTTTCTATTCTTACTTCCAAAGTGAATAACCTCACACTTATCTACATTAAACTGCATCTGCCATGTATCCGCCCACTCACACAACCTGTCCAAGTCACCCTGGAGAATGGGGCTAGGAGGGAGAAATAGATCAGCCATGATTGAATATACCAATCAGCAGTATAATCAGCAGAGAAGAACCTGAACAGCAGCCAGCGAGGATCACAACCAGCAAAAGTTTACTTTGTCAGCTCCAATCAAGTGTGTGAACAGGAGATGGAGACCAACCTTCATGAAGAGTAGAAAACCCCGCACTCTGGGAGCCCAGTAAAGATACCGGCGATCAACACCAAATGTGACAGATGGTAATTCGGGACGGATAAATAGAGCCTAAAGTATTGCATGATTAACTGTGTGGGTGCGTGTGTGTGTGTATGAATAAAGCTGCCTTTGCACTGGGAACCGACGTGTGTCCTTTTTTAAATCTCGAAACTATAAAACACTGGGTAAAGCAATCCCAAAAGGGACACTCATCAAAGTGCTCAGAAAGAGTAGGGGCAACAGTTATTAAATATAGCTTTAACCATTCTTCATCAACCAAATAACCAAGATAACTCAATACTAACTTAGAATGATTGAAGTTGAATTAGGATGAATCCCCAGATCCTCAAAGCTCCTTCAGGTGTCACAGGTTATGGGGAGAAGGCAGGAGAATGGGGCTAGGAGGGAGAAATAGATCAGCCATGATTGAATGGCAGAGTAACGATGGGCCGAATGGCCTAATTCTGCTCCTATTCCTTATGATGGTATGATCTTGTGTTGACTAACAACTGCAATGGTGTCAAAAGTGAAAGATTGGGTGGGGAGGGGGTACTAATTGTCCATCTTTATTTGTTGTCAGCCAGAAAGGGCTCTCTCGTCAGATTTCGACTGATGGGCGTTAACCAATATAATTCCTGGAAACTTGTCTGAATGCATCTATTATTTTTATAAGATTACAATTCTCTCCACCATTTGAAATCTCCCTCACACCAATGTATTGGGACAATGGGCATTGAAAACTACTGAAAACTTGAGTTCTTGGTATTTTTAAAACATACTATGTAAATCAGTAAAGGAAATACTGATGTCGTGCTTACCAACTGCTGCCGTTATAAATCCGGCATCGTTCCCTTGACACGCATCAGCCAAACCGAAGCTTATGGCTTCCATATCAGGTCTCGTGCTCAACTGTGAAGACGTTGTCAGTGTGGGACTGAGCGATCCCGCAATAGTAAAGTTGTTTACCTGAAGTGGTACTGGCAACCCTTGCAATTGTATGGTAACTGAGGCAATGCCTAGAGGGAGAAAGGGATAGGGAGAGAGTGAAAGGGAGAAACACAGCAAAACATTGGGGGGTAGGGGGGGGTGGAAGGAGGAGAGAGAGGGGAGGGGGAGAGAGGGGAGGGGGAGAGAGGGGAGGGAAAGAGAGGGGGGAAGGGAAAGAGAGGGGGAAGGGAAAGAGAGGGGGAAGGGAAAGAGAGGGGGGAGGGAAAGAGAGGGGGGAGGGAAAGAGAGGGGGGAAGGGAAAGAGAGGGGGAAGGGAAAGAGGGGGGGAAGGGAAAGAGAGGGGGGAAGGGAAAGAGAGGGGGGAAGGGAAAGAGGGGGGAAGGGAAAGAGGGGGGAAGGGAAAGAGGGCGGAAGGGAAAGAGGGGGAAGGGAAAGAGAGGGGGAAGGGAAAGAGAGGGGGGAGGGAAAGAGAGGGGGGAGGGAAAGAGAGGGGGAAGGGAAAGAGAGGGGGAAGGGAAAGAGAGGGGGGGAGGGAAAGAGAGGGGGGAAGGGAAAGAGAGGGGGAAGGGAAAGAGAGGGGGGGAGGGAAAGAGAGGGGGGAAGGGAAAGAGAGGGGGGAAGGGAAAGAGAGGGGGAAGGGAAAGAGAGGGGGAAGGGAAAGAGAGGGGGAAGGGAAAGAGAGGGGGAAGGGAAAGAGAGGGGGGAGGGAAAGAGAGGGGGAAGGGAAAGAGAGGGGGAAGGGAGAGAGGGGGAAGGGAAAGAGAGGGGGGGGGGGGGGGAAGGGAAAGAGAGGGGGGAAGGGAAAGAGAGGGGAGTACCTGCAATACTTGTTCCAGTAACACCATCTCCCTTGGGCTGGTTTCCACTTATGAGTCCCTCAGCAGTGAAGGATGGAGTTTGGCCAGAAATAAGAGCACCCTTTAAAGTCAGAACCTGACCCTGTTGTGTCATCAGCAAACTTCCAGCTGCCAGTGGGATGGAGGAGATTGAAGGCACTATCAAAAAATGAACATTCCAATGACAACATTTCATTTTTAATCATGCACGTAATAGTTCAAGTTTCTTCCTCATCTCTGTTCCCTGTCATCACTCAGTCTTCTCTCCCACATACCATCCAGTGATGACATCTTTCTGGCCCGTCATTATATATTCACATCATCCTCCAATGCTTTTGACCTCATATTTGGCTTGGGCAGCTTACAGCCCAGCGGTATGAACATTGACTTCTCTAACTTTAGATAGTTCCTCTGTCCCTCTCCTCCCCTCCCCTTCCCAGTACTCCCACTGTCTTCCTGTCTCCACCTATAATCCTTTCTTTGTCCCGCCCCCCTGA
The DNA here is from genome assembly GCF_053455715.1 of Rhinoraja longicauda. Taxonomy (NCBI): domain Eukaryota; kingdom Metazoa; phylum Chordata; class Chondrichthyes; order Rajiformes; family Arhynchobatidae; genus Rhinoraja; species Rhinoraja longicauda. The sequence continues at coordinate 6,707,646 of NC_135962.1, read as the reverse complement.
CATCAGTCTGACGAAGGGTCTCGACCCAAAACGTCACCCATTCCTTCTCTCCTGAGATGCAGCCTGACCCGCTGAGTTACTCCAGCATTTTGTGATACCTTCGATTTATACCAGCATCTGCAGTTATTTTCCTACACAATCCTCCAAAGACCTAATTTCAAAGCTATTGCGTTTCAAACCTTCTCCCGATTATGTTTCCCACCACCCTATCATAGAACAATTACTCCCAGCTCAAACAGCTCGCCATCAGTCGCCAAGCCAGAAACTTTCCCTGATCCTCTCAACTCTTTCCCCAATGCGTGACCCACTTGCTCAGAGAGCTCTGCAATAGCAGAAGAAAAGTCATCGGCACATACTTAAACAAGACCTGATGCACTGCACTTTGACTTAGTGCACATAAGATTCATGCTGCGGGGGACTCTACAAAGTGATATGGGCCCACACAGTAGTGTTTTCATGTATCTTTTAGGTCATGTTATAATTTTTGGGCAATACACAAACTGTTTAAGGAATTCGTCCTTCACCTCAGATCAGCAAATCTATTTAGATCTTTTCTTATGTCAAATCTCTTGAAAGGAGAGTAAGTTAAAACTCCTTGATCTTACCCACAGCATCAAAAGCCAATTCAGCATGAGAATCAGATGAGAGGCAGAAGCATTGCAGTTAAGTGTGCGCCTCTTTCAACCAGACTTTATAGGTATCTTGAAGATCATTGGGTCCCATACCTATTGAAGGATTTTCTAAACACTAGTTTTCTAAACATCATTGAGACACTAACTCTCAATTTATAGCTCTAAACTCAAGAGTCAACTGTCATGGCAGCTTTAAAATTGTCCCAACAATGACAATGGCTGAGCTCATTTCTTCTACTTGGACAGCGATAGAATCAAGTGCAGCACAATGGCGCAGTGGTAGAGTTGCTGCCTTACAGTGCTGGAGCCCCAGGTTGCATCCTAACTACGGGTGCTGTCTGTATGCAGTTTGTACGTTCTCCCCATGGGTTTTCTCCGAAATCTTCGGGTTCCTCCCACACACCAAAGATGTAAAGGTTTGTAGGTAAATTGGCTTGGTATAAGTGTAAATTGTCCCCCGTGTGTGTGTGTAGGATAGTGTTAATGTGCAGGGACCGCTGGTCAGTGCAGGCTCGATGGGCTGAAGGGCCTGTTTCCGTACTGTATCTCTAAACCAAAACCAATAGCAGAATTGCCTTGTTCTCCTTAACACAATACTAACATTGTCAATACACCACTAAATTTTCCTTCTTAAAATCTTGTATATATCCCCATTCAAGGCATACCGGTTTCTTCTATGTTATTCAGCCTCAAAAGTTATTTCATTTAGCAGAGCAATTTTTGTAGAAATGAAACAAAAAAATAATTCTCTTCCACTATTCCTAAAATATTTCATTGGGTATCAGCAAAACCAAATGCGGAAAATATTTTAGGCAGCAGATTATGCAAAAGAAAAGTCTTCAGCAGATAGGGGACCCAATGATCTTCAAGACACCTTTAACGCAGAAGGGCTCCACCCAACTCTCCTGTTACTCAGTGATGGAGAGGACAGACGTAGATTGCAAATTAACAAAAAGGGAATGGAAAAAGATATATCCAACCACTGTATTTAGAAATTGCTTAATATTGTTTACGAACTACAGATGAGAAAATAACAATGTTACACCAAGTGGCTTCCACAATGTGCAACTATACAAAAATATTATATTACCTATAGCAGGCAAAATGTGACGGGGAGTTGAATGTTTCCTGGCGAGAATAAGAGGTTTTGCACAATTAGCCTGAGACATTACGTCCTGTCCACTACATAGCATAGTGACATTGGGTGGTTTTTGGATTTGCAAATCCATGGCCACCTTCTGTAGAGAGTCCATAGTTGAGAAAGATGCTGCACTCCAATTGACAGAATGCAGTTCACTGGCGTCATCCCCATCCTCCATGAACTTTCTCTTCTCATCATCTAGTGCTCTCTGCTTTGCACAGATATATTCCAGTTTCTTCAAAATAACTTCCTCAGTCTTCCCTACAAACAAAACATATGATAAAATTAATACAGCAATGATTAAATCTTAGGTAAGCTGATGTGAACATCTTAACATCCTGAGCATTCTCTTCTTAATTCTGCATCTCATGCCAACAAGTTAGGCCTCAATTGAATTATTAACCGTATTACATAATCCAAAATCTTCAGTTTCCCTCCTTGCAACTGAAAGAAGTGAGGTAAGATATCCTTCCATGTTGTGCAAGGTTTCTGAGCAGTATATGTTTTCATATTTTTATTTTATTTTTCATATTTCAGATACAGCGCGGAAACAGGCCTTTTCGGCCCACCAAGTCCGCGCCGCCCAGCGATCCCCGCACATTAACACTATCCTACACACACTAGGGACAATTTTTACATTTACCCAGTCAAATTAACCTACATACCTGTACGTCTTTGGAGATGTGGGAGGAAACCGAAGATCTCGGAGAAAACCCACGCAGGTCACGGGGAGAACGTACAAACTCCTTACAGTACAGCACCCGTAGTCAGGATGGAACCCGATCTCCGGCGCTGCATTCGCTGTAAAGCAGCAACTCTACCGTTGCGCCACCGTGCCGCCTGTTCTCTGTTGGATATGTTCTCTGTTGGATATGTGGATCTGTCTTTCTTTGTCTTCAATCCCAACCACCAATTCTTATTCAGTTGCGTTGATTAATGCTGCTCCCTGCACTCACACAGAATTCCCAAGTTTTCTTATCTTTACTACTAATTTCCATCCTGCTCTCACTTTAACACTGGCTGTTTCTGACTTTCTTTCCCTTTCTTAGCATCTCTTACACCATCTCAGGAGATAATTTAGTTACCAGCATCCTTTGTGCCCAGTATCCAGTTACCCTGAATCAATTTTATTTGCTATGATGAGATTTTCTACACCAGTGCCTTAAAGATGTCCTCCTTTCCCCCTTTCCACATTGACAGGGCTTTCAACTTGTCTCCTGCATTTCCCTCACATCTGTTGTTAGCCATCTTCAAAGCCAGAATAAGCCTTGGGGTTGCTCTGTCTTCACCATGTACCTCAGCAGATTCCAAATTCAATGGGTAATTACCAACATCTTCAATGGGTTGTCACAACTGACATTTACCCCTTCCCAAATAGCATTTCAAAGGGACTTGCTGCTCTGCTATTCCTTGGCCCGATCTTCCATCACCATCGGCAATATCCTTTCTTATTGCACCTACCCATGTCACATGGCCTCTTGCCACTTCCCACGCTGGAACTCAAATAATCCCTCCAGGAGAAGTAGCAACTCACTTGCACTGTTTTGCAAATTTGTGCATTGCATTCGGTGCCCACAACGTTGACTTCTCTAAGAAGGACTAATCAAATGCAAATTTGGTGACCACTCTGTTGCACACTTGCATGCAGTTAGCATGAGCAATGCTTAGTTTCCAATTACCTGTCACAGTAATTCACTGTTCTCAACCCTATTCTGACCTGACTTTGGCTTTCTGCATGGCTCCAGTCATAATCTATGCAACTTCAAGGAACATAGCCGTATCTTCCATGTGGGCAAATGCAGCTCTCAAGACATAATGCTGAATGTAATAATTTCACCTGCCCCCCTTCCCTCCCCATTTTTCCCTCTCCCATTACAGATTTGGTTCTTTTTTATCTTCCATCTGTCGGTATAATCGAGTCCCTGAGTGCAGTTGTTTCGATCGCCCCGACCGCGGGAGAAAAGGAGGAAGAAGGTAAAAGTTATTTGTCTACAATCACAGTGGGGAATGTGAGGTTGCCGAAAAACAAGATGGACATGCTGCCTGCGCTGGTGGGGACTCGGAGGGATTGCCGTGAGTGCAGTGTCGTGGTGTTTCCGGGGACATCTCGCCATGAGAACATCCTGGAGTCTTGTGCAAGTGTGGACGGCTTTCTGCTCATTCGGGCGGACAGGGGCTGCAGAGAGAGTGACAGAGGTCGGTGCAACTCTGGTCACATCACGGTGAAGGAGCGTGTGTGTGGCACGGACATTGAACTGATGGCTGTGGGTCTCCGCTTATGCTGTGTGCGGATTCTCACACGCCGCTGTGGTGGCTGTTTATGTTCAATCTTGATGTAGTGTTGTATATTGGTGCTTTTTTTGGTATGACTATATGGTAAATCAAATTTCACTGTACTTCGGTACACATGACAATAAAGGGCCATTGAACCATTGAGATTGTGGAGTTTAGAAATATTCATAATATTGTGATATTTAATACAAATTACGAGTATTTTTAAGTAATTGTGCATCTGATCAGCACACTACTCTCGCTAATAATGTTGACTGTGTGCTTTTTAGAATCTGCACAACACATTAATATTATAAGTCTACAAGCAGATCTTCCTGTCTCCTTACATGAAAAGAAATTCACCATCTCCCCAACAAATTTGACAGAGGAGTTAAAGTTATTTTTCTGCACTGAATAACATTCAAAGAAGTGATATTGTTGAGAGCAGCAGCCCGTCCTTACCTGTCAATAGAGAGACTTTGCGAATAAGAAAATCCCTTCTGCGAGTCTGGATACTTTTCCCAGCTGATAAACAATCAGAATAATCTTGCAGATTCTGGATTTCTGCAAATGCCTACAACAGCAGAGAACTGACAGTCACAAAATATTCTGAACAATACAGGCATTCAGACATGTCAAATATCTTTACAAACCTGCTTCAGGATAAAGTATTTTGAAGTTTTCTCCTCCCCGTGAATGTCCAAAGTTCTCTTCAACTTTTCAAAGAGGCCTCGCAACTCAGAACGTCTCCGCCTCTCACTTACTGTGTGTGCGGAACGATACTCTACCAGAGCATCCAGCTGAGCTTTAGTTTCCTTACTGAGATGAGCAATGTGTTTCTAAAGGAGCAAGAAATAATCAAGATTTTACAGTACAGAATTTTGTGCAGTTGTCAACAGTCATTTGGATCAGACAAAGCAAGGAATGTGAAATGTTTCTTGTATTCACTAAACTCAATTCCAGGGATGAGTGTGTTTTCCTATCATGAATTGCTAGATAAACTGGAAATAAGAGTATTTAGAAGAATGAGGGGTGATCTGATTGAAATATGCAAGATCCTGAAAGTATGACAGGGTAGATAAAATCTGTTGGAACAAACACATCTTGGAGGAAAAGGGATGGTCGATGTTCTTAGTCAGGACCTTGCAGCAGGGTCTTGACCAGAAATGTCATCCATCTAATTTCTACAGATTCTACGTGTCCCACAAAGATCTTCCAACAGTTAATTTCTTCGCCCCAGATTCCAGCATCTGCAGTCTTTTGTGCCTCCATGACAGGATAGATATTGAGAGTTTTTTAATCTCAAAGGCGAATCTTGAACAAGGACACAGAAATATCTGTGTTTAAAACTGTATGTTTGTAACATATCTGTATGTTTAAAACTGAAATGGGTAGTTAACCTCAGAGAATGGCAAATCTCTGGAATTCTCTACCCCAGTGATTTGTGGAGCCAAGATTGTTGCGGGTAAAGAGCAATCAGAAAATGTTTTTGAAAGATAAGAGAGTTGACAATAGGAAACTGCCACAGGAGTTGAGGCTTTGGACAGATCAGCCACAATCATACTGAATGGTGGGACTGGCCTATACCTGCTTCTATTTTCTTATATTGCAAAACAGTGACAAAAGTGAAGCCTGCTATGGGTTACAACAGGACCAACTTTTACAGTTGCAGATTTTCCTACTTCTTTCAGCAGTCCAAATGATAGGATATGAAATAACCTCCCTAATGCTTTCCATCCACAGGTATTATCTCCCTCCGAGGGTACCCCATCAACTGTTGATTCAAAGCCCTCCTCCTAACAGTAACTTACTGGCTTGGATTTGATGTCCTCCTCCTCCTCATCATCATCATCCTCATCATTTGTACGATGTGGGTTGTGGACATGGCATCTGGAAGGAAAAAGCAGATGTAATAAGGAAACAAATCTGAATACAAAATTTTAACATACATGCCCAGTTAGTTAAGACTCTCGAAATATTTCATTAATGGACTTTTGGAAGGTCAACACTGATCCCATCTACTTCAAAACAGAAGAACAGCAAAGCTAAATACTGGTCAACATCTCCTTGAAAGAACTTAAAGCAAGAAATATCCCTAAATGCAGTTTATACAAAACAAACCACTGTAAAACGGTGTCCATATACACAAACTCCACATTTACATTAATGTGCAAGTATCTAACTAGTTATAGGATTTAGGATTTGCCCAACAATAGAACAATGTCCAAACACCCATTTTTTATAAACTGACCCAATAATGAGTAAGAAAAATAAGCAAACAACAAATGTCGAGGCTTTGAGAGTTTGATTCCTTAAGTTATGAAGCTGTTTACTGAAGGTTGAACACAGTAGTTCATCATAATTTAGCTCAAGGAGGTAGAGAGGAATTCAGTCCAAACATGCAAGGACTAATGATACGATATAACTTTATTTATCCCTGGAGGGAAATTGATCTGCCATCAGTCATAAAACACAATAAGATACATGAAACATGAAATTAAAGTGACGAGTGGAAAGTCCAGGATTGGGGATGTGCAAAGATTGGGGGTGGTGGGGGAGGGAGGGAAGAGAGGGGAGGGAGTCAGTCTACCCCTCAACAGAAGGGGGAGGAGTTGTACAGTTTGATAGCCACAGGGAAAAGGGATCTCTTGTGGTGTTCTGTGCTGCATCTTGGTGCAACCAGTCTATTGCTGAAGATGCTCCTCAGGTTGTCCTGTGTGTTACGGATGGGGTGAGCTGTATTGTTCAAGATGCTCCACAGTTTGAGGAGCATTCTCCCCTCCAAGATCACCTCCAATGAATCCAACTCCACTCCCGGGACAGAGACAGCTTTCCTGATGAGCTTGTTAATTCGGTTGTCGTCCGCGGCCTTCGCCCTGCTGCCCCAGCACACGACAGCGTAGAAGATGGCACTGGCCACCACCGATTGATAGAACATCTGCAGCATCATACTGCAGATGTTGATAGGCGGAGCCTCCTCAGAAAGTTCAGACGGCTCTGTCCCTTCTTATACAGTGCCTCAGCGTACTTGAACCAGTCAAGTTTACTATCCAGGTACACTCCAAAGTACGTACTCCTTGGTAAACTGCACATCCACACCCTTGATGGTGATCTCAGACACCAATGGAGCATCCACCCTCATCTTTGTCAGTTTGCTCCCAAGCAGTGCAGGCTGGATGGTGCTAAAAGCACTGGAGAAGTTAAAAAAAAACATGACTCTCACAGTGCTTCCCAGTTTATCCAGGTGAGCATAGGAACGATAGAGCAGGTTCATCCTCAGATATGCCTTCAAGATGTAGAAAATGCCTCAATCCTCCATTCTTCAATCAATAATGGCTCGAAGGGCTGAATGCTCTCCTTCTGCACCTATTTTCTATGTTTCTAATACTATGATATTACCAGCTGAATCACTGCTGCAACAAGCAATGTAACAGAGGTCCCCATACTCTGCCAGACACTGTACATTATTACAAGGTTTTTGATGAAGTCCCACATGATTGGCAAGCCAAAAAAAGTATAAGATTACAGGATCTAATAGAGTGTGCCAAACTGAATTCAAATGGAGACTTCCATGGCGCTGGGGGGGGGGGTCCTCGCGAAACCCCTAGCGACCACTCATGGAACCTAGTGTTCATGACAAGTCTATACATCCTTTTTTTCTTTCTTTTTTCGATTCAATTTCTCCGTTTATTTGGCAAAGTGAAAACCTCTGAAAGCAACTTCCAGTCTTAACTCCCTTTTACTCCAGATATTTTCCTCACATCACCCTTTGCAACGTTTGACAAAATTTTGAATCTGTGCTCTGTGGTGTTTGTACCATCTACTAATGGGAACAGTGTCTTAATATGAACATTTACACCAATCCTCCCATATACAGATTTAACTGTAACTACACACATTATGTTAACCAGATTATTTTTCAAATTTATTAAAAAATCACAATACTTTGATTTGCTTGTAAGACGAGAGGCAGAAGCAATAAGACGAGCCATGTTGATTTTCTCAGACAGTTCCTCCACAGTCTCGATGTCCACTGCCTCTTCATTGGGGGTTGAGTTGAACTGTGAAAACATTACGGTTAGTAAAGCACAACAGCTTTACAGTTAAGAAAACACAAAACATCACATTTTTGAAGAACAGCCTCAACGCTTTCTAGAAATGAAGAATAAACTTGAAATCCATGACATGCCAATTTGCATTTGTCACTAAAATAGACTGCCAAGAAATTGGATTTTTAACTTTTTCTGATAAGCTGAACCATTTTTTGCATTTTGTACTTCCCTGCAAGAACTGGAGAAATGGGTCCAAAAAATATGATGTGGCATAATGGCGATTTTCATCCAGAAAGAGTGCAGTTCACAAATCTTCTGGTAATTTACTGCACACTCATTTCAGAAAGGGATTAATCCTTAAAGTCAGGGACAGCTGCAATAAAATTAATGACTGCAATGGATGAGAGGGAATCTATAAGGGAGAGGGAAATTTTGAGAGAATTACTTGTTGGATATTCTCCAATAGAAACAAATGCCAGGGGGTACAGTGTGAAAGAGGGGAGGGTGACATTGGTGCTGGTAACAAGTAGGGTCAACATGTGAAAAAGCTGCGCACCACCTCCTACGCAAAAAAGGAACGGTGGAGCCCACAACAGTCCATTGTTGGCTGTAGGCTAGGTGATAACAAGTTATAGACAATGAAACTCATCAGAACGATGACTAGGGTGGGAGAGGGACAGAGAAAGAAAGGATGCAAGGGTTACTTGAAGTTAGAGAGATCAATATTCATACCACTGGGTTGTCAGCTGCCCAAGCGAAATATGAGGTGCTGTTCCTCCAATTTGCATTTGGCCTCACTCTGACAACGGAGGAAGCCCAGGACAGAAAGGTCAGTGTAGGAATGTGAAGGGGAGTTAAAGTGTCCAGCAACTGGGAGATCACGTAGGGCAGGGTGGTTTAGCAAAACGATCGCCCAGTCTACGTTAGCTCTCACCATTGTATTAGAGGCCACACCTGGAACAACGGATACATTTAGACAAGGTTGGAGGAGGTCCAAGTAAACCTCTGCCTAACCTGAAAGGACTGTCGGGGTACCTGGACAGAGTCGAGGGAAGAGGTATAGGGACAGGGAAGATTGCTGAACACATTATCTCTTGTTTCCCTTTCCCCTAACAATCAGTATGAAGGGTCTTGGCCTGAAACGTCACCTATTCCTTTTCTCCAGAGATGCTGCCTGACCCACTGAGTTACTCCAGCATTTTGTGTCTATCTTAAATATGATGGAGTTTAGAATCAAGTGGAAGCCTTATTAAAAAGATTGCTTCCAATCAGAAGAACCTGGAATAAGCAGGATTCAAAACACAAAGCAGCAGGCAGAGTACAAATGATTATTTCTATTAGCATATACACTTTTGCATCAATCACATATTAACTGTGATTAGTTGATAATTTTCTTACTCTGTGATTATTTGTGATTATTTTCTTACACTTTTTGAGTTGATAAGATGAGTTATATACCACATTTTCCTAATCATTTTGCCACCCTGACAGTTCTGGGTTAAAGAGGGAACCAAATATTTCTCAATCAAATGGATCTACACTTTACCATGAAAAAACAAATTAGCGAGGATGCAGCTCATAAGGTAATCCCTATATTATTTGATAAAATTACAATACTACTCAAAAAAACACAACCTATCCTATACCGAGTCAAACAACAAGCTGATCATTACAATGCCGACAAGTGAAACTACTCACTGTTCTCTCAAGGTCAATATCCTCTGCATCACTTTGACTGTCACCATCCTCTAGATCACTCTGAGAGTCAGTATCTTTATCAGAGTCCAGAAAGTTTTCATATTCCATTAATCCTTGATGAAAGTCTAGTTCCTCATTCTCTGGATATTTTAGCATATCTTCTTCTCTTTTAAGTGGAACATTAAATGTACTTGCTTCAAACCAACATTTTGTATCTTCCATCTCCACTTCCATCTGTTCATCTTGCAAACAATTTTTCTCCTCCATTCTGGGCATTTCCTCTGGTTCTTTGTCATCTACTTTAGATCTTGAAGAATCTTTACCAAAAGCACTTCCTTTTCCAGTTCTTGTGGAATTCTCCAGTACAGAATTTTCATTTTCTTCTTCCACAATCTGTTTTTCACTAGTGTACGAATGGTCAACCAATTCTGCTGGAGTAGGGTGTTCTAAAGCATTTTGATGGTCCATAGAATCATCCTCCAACTCATCGTCCATCTCACTGACTGAAGGTGTGGAAAGAAATGCATCAGTCTCCTGTTTAGCGTCTGGCAATGGATCAGCATTTACATGGTCCTCATCTGGTACACCCTCAGACAGTGTTGTCTCAATAAGCTCAGAATTGGCAACATAATTCATCTCTAGCCCAGGTTCAATCAACTTCTCTTCTGATTTGTTATTCTGGTTGGCAGTCTTCTCAGAGCCTGCTTGTTCAAATGACTGTGAAGCAGATGATTGATTTGCAAGCTTCAATGGCTTTCCAGTAGTTATGATGGCATTTGACACACTTTTCTGTCCTCGAGGCAGCTGCAATAGAGCAAATCCCACCGGCTGAAGGGGAACAAGATGCCTTGCATTGATAGTTTGACCAATACCATTAAGAGTTACAAACTTAGCCTGTGAAGTAGTTTTAACAGGTAACTTTGACACTACTGCAGAAATGGTTGGTGAAGGTTGAATAGAGGTTTGCTTCAAAGCAACGCAGGCTGGTTTTATAACAGTGGTTGAACGTGGCCTTCCTCTTTGTGGCATTATTCCTTTAGGACATAGAGTGACATTGCTGGGAGATGAAGCCACCAAACAAGATTTTATTGGGGTCTGCAGACAATTTCCACTCCCTGAACCTAAGAATAGGAATTTAAAAAAAGAGGAAATGTTAGATAAAACAAACAGATTATAAAAAAATAGAAATAAGTTAGAAGTTTGTGCAGTCCAGTTCCATATTATGGTAGGTGCAATTATCTTCTTGTGTGGAATTTTCTGGGTTGATTTCCACTTCTGAATATTTATCTTTACCAATCTGTGCTGCATATCCAGAAGTTTAATAGTGAGAGCAGAAATGATGATTAGGTGAAAGGGATGGCAATGGAGACCCAAAAGCGAGGAGCGGCTTTTTGGAGCAGGAATTATATTAGTTGATGAGAAGAATTTACTTTTGGCTCCTTAAGTTAAGGCAATTATTTAAATTAAATGCTATGAAAATACGACATTAAATTTATTGTTGTAAAAATACAAAAAAATGTTAAGCAATTAACACCTTAATCCCTACAAAAAAATGTTTAGAAGAGGATGGCAAAAGAGGTGGTTCACAGCAGCCTGATTCCAAGCAACTATATATAAAGTAGGTGTCTCTCAAGAAACCTGACTAAGCATCGCTGAACTGTTGAGAAAGATAATCTGGACACCATAAACCCAGAGTGAGCAAATGTTCCTGAGAATGGAATACAACAGCAAAGTTAAAGCTAATTTGCATTCTTAATTGTTAACTGTATGTTTGTGTTGTCATTTGTAAGCGGAGCACCAAGGCACATTCCTTGTATATGCATACTTGGCCAATAAACTTATTCATTCATTCATTCAGGTTGTCAGTGGTAGGAACGCAAAAGCAATGGTAGCAATAATTTTGATGGGACTAAAATTTGAAAGCAAGGAGGAAATGCCAAGGCTTTATCAGGTTCTGGTGAGGCCACATTTGGAATATTATGAGAATTTTAGGTCCCATATCTGAGAAAGTGCTGAATTTGGAGAAGGTCCAGAGGCCATTTACGAGAATTATCCTGGGGATGTTTGGGTTAACATACGAGGTGCGTTTGAAGGCTCTGTGCCGATACTCAATGGAGTTTAGAAGGACGAGGGGTGATTTCATTAAAACCTACTGGATAATGAAAGGCCTAGATAGAGTGAATGTGGACAGGGTGTTGCCAGTAATGGGAAAGTGCAGGACAAGGGGGAACAGCCAAAGAATAATGGGACGCACCTTTAAAATGGAATTGAGGCGAAATTTCTTCAGCCAAAGGGTGGTGAATCTGTGGAATTTATTCCCACTGACAGCTGGGGAGATCACAACACTAAGTATTTTTAAGGTGGAGATTGATAGGCTCTTGATTAGGAAGGGCTTCAAAGGTTATGGGAGACGGCTTGAGAATGGGGTTGAGAGGGAAAAATGATTGAATGGCAGAGTAGACTTGATGGGCTGAATGGCCAAATTCTGCTCCTAAGTCTTATGATATTATGGATGAAGTAGTTTGTTTGTCTGTGTTTAGTGAGAGGACGATTCATTTTTCCCATACACCATTCAATCTGAGTAATCCCATTGACCTCATTCTGTTTATTTTCCTCTAATCTATTCCCTCTCGCTTGCTCACCAATTCCTCCCCGATTCTCCTGCCACCCATCTGCACTAAGGGCAATTTCCAGTTACCAATTAACCAAACAGCCAGTGCGTCATCCTTGGGATACAGGAGGGAACTAAGTATTCAGACAAAATCCATGTGGCCACAGGGAGAACATGCAAACTCCACACAGGCAGCTCTGGAAGCCACGATCGAACTCAGGCCACAGGAGTTGTGCGGCACAGCAATACCTACTGTGCTATTATACTGCATTTTTCTCTTCCTTTTTCTTGGAATTACATTTCACCACAATCTGTAAATCTCAAATTTCTATTTACTTTAACTTTCTTATGACGTCAAGTTTATGGTGGTCTTCAGAGAAATTCTATTCTCCCGTGTATTTTTCTTGCAACATATACGCTTTTGCATGGCCATCAACTCTACCCTGTTTCTCCTACCTTGAACCTACACTTGGGATAATTATAGTAGCCAATTAATCTAACAACCGGCAAATAATTAAAATAACTAAAATAATAATACATCATAAAACTAATTAATTAAACCTACAAAAATGAGAGAACGGGAGATATCTTGCTGCTGCAATGTGTAGGAGTTTGTGAACACTTCCGCTCAAGGTCACTACTTATGTAGTAAATATCTGTGGCTCAAGGAATTTAGGCACTTTGCAACAGTCCAAGCTGCAAAAATGCATTAAGCCAGAGAGGGAGAAATTTATCAGGGCCATTTGCTCCAAGAGGATCATATCCCTTAGATTAAAATATTTAGACTGAACACAAGATGACGGACCAGATGTTATGAATGTAAGTGAAGGGGGTGTGGGGATCTAGGGTTAGGTATTGCAGAAGCCTTGGACCCTGCATTTGGTCCAGTAAATTTGAGCCTTTTGCAACCTGCGTGAACATTGCAAAAGAGACTGTAGCACCAGCGAGGGAGTTAAAAGCGATGCAGCTATAGTGAAGGCCAGTAATGTTCGAGGGATAGACAATGCCAGGAGATCAAAAGGCTTAGATGCCTACCAGGGCCAGGTGAGGGACACTAATCTCTAACAAATAAAATCCATTTAACAAAATAAAATGAGCAAATAGTTAAAATTATTAAAGCAATTAAATATGACAATGCAAAATAATTAAATTAATATAAATTCCTGGCTGGTGCATAGGGGAAGAATCCAGCAGTCAATGTATCTACCAACTTTATAAGTAGGATACAGAGAATCTTTTGAAATTTTATGCAACTAGGGGCTAAATAAAAATAATAAAACAGAGGTAATAACTTTTGGATTATTACCAGAGTCATGAGCCATTTGGCTCAAAGTTAATAGGGTCAGTTAGACGGATATGAGGAGCACAGACTGGTGTGGAAAAAGTGGATTTCCATTTATGAGTCACCGACATGGTTATTAGAGGAGAGCTTTGCCCTGTTGTTGAGCACTGCGCCTTAACTATGCTGGGACCAGAGTTCTAGTAATACGGAGATAAATAAGACTTTAAGCTAAATAAAGTATGGGGGCAGCGGTAGGAAGAGCCCAAGTGGAGTCCTAGAATGTTACATGGTAACAACGTGGAAGCAGAGCCAGAACTAAAAGCGGTAAGATTGACCAGTTTGTGTCAGGAAGCAACAGAACAGTTAGCAAAAAGAGCTGAAGCAGGAAAACGTGACAAGGACAAACAGGTCTCCAAATAAAAGTGTTAAGATGCCTTTAAAAAAATTAATATAAAGGTGCTGTATCTAAATGTGCAATGTATTTGTTACAAAGTGGATAAATTGACAGTGCAAAATATGGATAAATGAATACAATAACATTTGCATTGCAGCTTCAGGGTAATCATGGATGGCAGTTAAATATTCAGGAATATTCAATCATTGGGACTGACAGGCAAACTGAAAAGGAAATGGAGTGGTATTGCCATAAACTAATGAAGACACTGCAACAGTGAGAAATGATATTAGTATTAGTGCCTGGGTAGACTTCCTTAAGTGTGGACAAGAAGGCATGTAAGCCCAGTATGTTGAGCAGCCAACAAGGGAACATGCTAACCCAATCAGAGCACTGTACAATGGAAAAAGTTCAATTAATAATCTTGTCCTGAGAGGTCCATTAAAGAAGAACGACCATAAAAAATATCAATCTTTATTAAAATGGAAGGTGAAGATGGACTAACAATGGTTAACATTTAATGAATAACTGCAGGAGCTAATGTATCCCTGCCTGGCATAAAAGTAGTTATGGGGGATAATTACTGTTCTCTGCACAACAATTAGGAACCCAGAAAGCTATGTTGCTTCTGCACGCATAGTATCAAGGCTGAAAAATAACCTTTCAGTGCAAGGGGAAGGATCCAATTAGCACGCCCCATGAAAGGAACCAAAAGAGGCAAGATGAATAAAAGGGTACTAATGAGCATTTGATAATCTAGGCTAGAGACTAACGTATTAAACAAATGAAAAATAATTTCTGGATTATCACCCAAGACATATGAAAGGTAGCATCAAAGAATACAGTGGGAGACAGCCATTTCAATTCGTAGACCATTGGATGTAGTAACAGCTATCGACTGGGGCGGCACTTAGAACTAAGCCGGAACAACAAGCCTGTTTAAAAAAAATCTCTCGTGTGGGATCTGTTGGCAGATCATAATACAATGCCCACCCTTAATTGCCCGTACATCCAAGTGGTAAAAGGGGCGATTTGGTGCAACTGAATGGCTTGCACTGCCATTTCAGTGGTCACTTAAAAGTCGACCACATTACTGTAGTTCTGGAGCAAACAGAACCAAAACCAAAATATGCAGGCCATATCAAATAAGGATAGCGGAAGTCTTCTCCCAAAGTTATGTTTCAAGGTTATTATTATAGATTGTAGGTTTTTTCAAATTCCTGATTTAATTAATTAAATTTTAACTCAAGTACCTAGATGTTTGACTTTTAAGGACACTAATTTCAGCAGCTGTGTGCAACAACTACCATGTTACATTTCCAATGTGACCAAACAGGGTCGTCTCAATTTCTTGGTTGTAGGGACAAAAACAAAAAAAACAAATCTGATCAATAAAAATTTCAATATTCATTTGAAATTATTTTTCAGCTGGAGAATTGAGAAACGGGACAGTCTCAGATGGAATATTAGCCAGTGAGAAAAGGGAGGAGGTTTCTTTACTCAGAGGACCGTGAATTTTTTCTCTCACGGAGGGAACTGTGAATATTCAGTAAGACTATTATATATATATATATATATATATATATATATATATATATATATATAAAAATATATATATAATATATATATAAATATTCAGCCATTGAGAATTATACCATTTTGAACTCCGGGAAAATCAAGGGAAAGGAATCTGATAGCAAAGTGAAGGTCAGGGTGAAGATTGTCTATGACTGTAATGAATTGTAGAGCAATTGAGGGGATCATGACCAGCACTCATTTCTATGTCTTACATTTTTGATAAAATTTCCAAGTGACACACATCAAAATCATGATACTTTCTTGCATTTAATCAAAACATGACTGTTCTAGAAACCTTCAAGACAAGCCACATTTCTCAATGAAAAAGAATGATCAAAATTAGCAACATTAATCAGAATATTAAAGCAAACATTAATTCGCAGGAAGTTAAATGCTTAAATCACTGCAAAGTCTTACAATTAAATTTGTCTAAAATTTATTTTAATCCAAATACACACTGTGTAATATTAAAATAAAGTGAGTTCACATTTTTCCCATCACTTCAAGATTTTATTCAGCCAAAACAGGGCATGAACAATAAGGCAAAAGACAAACAAAACCAATAATATCTTCTCAAAGTGTGTTCTGACATTCAAAGGCAGAACTCACCTGGATTCCGTACAGCAAGAGTGACCATTTGGTGGAGATTTGGTCGACTCACTGGACCAGAATTTGATATAGGCAGAAGTTGGACAATCTGGCCATTTGGGTGTTGGAAGAGTTTCCCACCTGGACATCTGAGGGGCTGCAGTATCATCTTCTGTACAGGTTGGAGTTGCAGATTCTGTGCAGGCCGGGCAGTAGGGGTAGACTGCACTGGGATCAAGAGGAGCGGTGGTTTTGTGGCTTTAGACAGATCAGGAGGAGTAGAGTTAGAAGTTTCAGGATGTTTAGACACTCCTGTCATAACAAAATGCAATATGAATGCATCAATTACTGCGAGTCTGCATGGCAAAATTAGAATTTCTTACCCTAAAGAGGAATTTTAAACAATGAAACAATACTGCTTAGATTGCATACAAAATGAATAATCAAGTTGGGAGTAAGGTGGCAGGGAGCCATTGTCTCCCGAGGAATCATTACTGCCGTAGTGGTCAGAATCTTCTGGAGCAAAAAGAAATATCTAAGAAGTGGACAGCAGGAGATATGTTGTGTGCCAAATCTTTCACCATAAGGCTCGCCAATCATCATTGAAGACAGCTTGCAATCTTGCTGTGACATGAGGGGAGGGGTGGGAGGAATCAGCCCTTTGTGCTAACCTGAGTACCGCATTCATTGCAGATCATTGGCAAAGAAGGGAGATCAAGAATCTAAATGCCTGTTTTTTTTTTTTAGGCGGTGGAAGTAAGGAGTAACGTGATTCCACGTAATGGTTTTGCATTACACCAAAACCCTGTCTCCATAAACTCTTCTTCCCAAGTTAAGGACATGAAAAACAAGAGCAGTAGGCCATTTGGCTCTCATGTCTGGTTTCTCATTCAATGGGACGATTTTATTTCCCCCGTACCATTTTCTTGCATTAATTCCATTTTCCTCGATTCCCTAATCTAAATATTCTCAATTCCATTACCTTTCCCTTATATATTTGGTGACTAAACATTTAGAGTTCACTTGGGGTGGAGAATTCCAGAGAAAATGCTTTTCACTCCCTTCACGAATGACCAACTCAATTTTACTCCTTGATCTCTATAACCTAGTCAAGACAAAGATCTCTACACCTACTCTAGTCATGGAGATACACCACAGAAATAGGCCATTTGCCTCACCTAGTTCACACTGATCACCACGGATCATTAACACCAAACCTATATTATTTCCATTCTGTATTCTCCCCACATTCTTATCAACTGCCGTCAGATTCTACCACTCATCTATACATTAAGAAGCAGTTTACACTGGTCAATTAACCTATTAATCTGCACGTGTTTGGAATGCTGAAGGAAACAGAAGCACCCACAGGATGCCTGTGCAGACGCAGGAAGATCAGATGGCACTCGAGGACTGGATTGTACTCTGGTCTCTGTGAAGCAGCAGCTCAACTAGCTGTGCCACCCACATCCGTCAAGCACCTGAAGAATTTTGTACCTTTCCGTAAGATTGCTTCTCATTCCTCTATACTCTGAAAATATAGGCAGGCTTAACCTCTCATCCTGTGATGAATTCACAATGCTAGGAATTAATCATGTTGCTGCACGCCCTCATTGCCAGTAAATCCCATTGCGAGTACGTCCTTCTTTAGGTAGCAAGACAAGACCCCGACACAATATTCTACAACAGTTCTCAGCAGGGTCTTAAATGATAGAAAAAGACATCTCTACTCTTGTACTCAAATCCTCTTGGAACAACCATTTTCCTTCCCATTAATCAGCTGTACGAGCATGTGAACTCTCAGCGATTTGTGCACAAATACACCCAGGTTTCTCTGAACACCAATACTTTTGAATCTCTCATCATTTAAAAAGCCTAGTCTGCCTTTCTGTGTTTCCACTAAAGTAGATGACCTCATATTTTTCTTACATTCATCTGTGACTCCATGCTTGTTCACTTAATCTGTCTTTATCACTTTGATGGCACTATGCATTGCCTTCACCATGTACACCGTCACCCAGCTTTATCCCATCAGCAAAACTGGATATACTGCATTTAGTAAGATGTGAACAGCTCCCTCCCCAGATTCCTGTGCCATTCTGAGCCACTGGCTATAAAATCTCAAATTTCACAACAATCCATTTATTTCCACCATTTCCTGACTGTTAAACAAATCCTCAGTATGCTATTCAAATATTACCTGAACAGCATACACTCGAAGATAGACACAAAATGCTGGAGTAACTCAGTGGGTCAGGCAGCATCTCTGGAGAAAATTGGTGATGTTTCAGGCCAGGACCGTTCTTCAGACTGAAGCATTTTCCCCAAATTGATGTCAGGGCAACCCATTTTTCTCAAATAATGAGGGTACTTTTACTACCTTTGTGGGAATCATTTGAAAATCTATCAAATTTAGGAATATGACAACTAACGCATTCAGCATCTCCAAAGCCACCATCCTTTACGCAGATCATTTGATTATGGGGTTTCAGTTACTTTAATACCAATCTATCTTTGAGGTCCTCATACTAAACCTATAGCTCACTGATATTTCTTGAAAAATGTCTGCGTCTTCTTCCATGAAACTGAAAATATTGTTCTAATTTTCTTTTCTTTATCCCTGTCTCACATTAACTTTTGCTAACTTTTTCCTATTTCATTTCTGTGAAACAAGTAGGATTGCACTGCAAGCTTTGATCAACAGCAATGGGAGAATGATAAAAGTGCTTTATTAGTTATTACACAGAACACTAGAGTCAAGTCCCTGACTCTTCATCATATAGTGCAAGAATATTACCTAAAAAATTAGTGCAAGAGAGCGATACATAAGGTTGATCCTAACAATTCCACCAATATAAAACAGTATTAAAATTCAAATAAAAAAAATCATGGCCATTTATATATAAAATAAATTGCATACTACAACAATCTTAAAATCAATCTCCCATTACTTGGTGGCCGATTCAATACGTACCAATAAAATTTACTCTGCAGCTTGGAATAAACCATTCTAAAATCACTATACTCACAAAATTCAAGCTTGTGAAACTAATGAACAGAAAATCTAGCATTTGGTGGTAGCAACTCTATCTGTGAGCCACCAGCTATACTTTGAAGACACCTGTTATACAATTAAGAAGGTCAGAGTAGGGAGAAAATTAGAAAATGGATAAAACTTATTGAATCAGGAAAATTGTTATTGTTAAAGGACCAGCAACAATATAGAGAACAGCAATGGTTTTGGAATCTATTCTTGGACTATCATTGCTTTGATGCTTAGATGAATATTAAATAATTTGCAATGAGGATAAAGCCTAAGTTCACTGCTGATACAAACTAGTGTTGGTAGGAGAAGCATCTACACCCAGTAGAATATATCTGGAGGAATTATAGACTGAGCCAAGTTATATTAGATAATTTAGAAATAACAAATCAAAAGAAGAAACATTGTGGAACTGGGAAGGCAATAAATAATATAAACAAATGGGAAGTTTATAGGAAACATCCTAAGCTTTTTTCCATCTCTGGGAATGGGTAGTAGTTCTTGGATTTTAATGGAAAACATCCCCAAATCGTCAGTCGGACTTAAGAAAAAGACAAAAAGCGTAAAAGAGAATTGTTGGAGACACAAGAGGCTGCACATGCTAGAATCTGCAGCAAGTCTGATGGAAGAAGTTAGTGGGTCAAGCACCATCTGTGGGAGCGAAATGGACAGTCGACATTTTGGGATGGGACTTTTCACCTGGATTGTTTGTTGGTATATGTCGCTTACAAGCGAGATTGCATTTGCTAGCACATGACGTCATTTGAAAAAAAGCCACTAAAAATCCTCATTCTGGCTAAGCCAAAATATGCGAAAAGGGGAAAAGAAAACTTAACACTGGAAATAGCACCAAGGGTAATTAGAAGTGTACTTGATTGGATATCTAAGCTATAAGAAAATATGCATTCAGGTATACTTGATTTTGAAAAGAAGCTAATGATGGTCCAACTCCATTGCAGTTTCAAAAAGACAAGAGTTCATTCATAGACAGGGCAAATGAATAGAGGCTGCTGAATTTATTGACTGCTTAGCTGAAATAATAGCAATGAAACTGTTAAAATGTTTTGTTTTTTTAATGAGCCATTGAAGAGTACATGTGAAGAAGTGAATAAAGAAAATTGCAATTTTTAATGTGTGTCTTGTGAAAATTATCTTTCCTATTTTTGCATAGCCACATGTCTTAAAGAACTAGGGAGTTGAAAACTAGGAATTGCCTTTATGCATTCTCGGAATATAGAATACGATAAGAGATAAATTCGGTAGTTGTGGATGACGAGAAATCTGAAGGTTTTCATAGAGGTGAATAAATTATTTTAATGCATTCTCAATAGAAGTTATAAAGTATCAGTGTGGAAGATTGTGCACTTGATTGCAGCATTGTGTTGATCAGTGGTATACAGCCCTATTACTGAGCAAGCTCCATTGCAAATGTCATAGGGTTGTACTCAAATCAGTTTATCTGGAATCTTGTTCGCCATCGATGCTACTGACATAATGGTTGGTCTTGTATTTACATTTGGTTACCACTTTGGTGGTAAGAATAGGAAGGCAGAGTATTATCTGAATGGTGTAAAGTTAGGAAAAGGGGACGTACAACAAGATCTGGGTGTCCTAGTGCATCAGTCACTGAAACGAAGCATGCAGGTACAGCAGGCAGTGAAGAAAGTCAATGGAATGTTGGCCTTCATAAGAGGAGTTGAGTATAGGAGCAAAGATGTCCTTCTGCAGTTGTACAGGGCCCTAGTGAGACCGCACCTGGAGTACTGTGTGCAGTTTTGGTCTCCAAATTTGAGGAAGGATATTCTTGCTATTGAGGGCGTGCAGCGTAGGTTTACTAGGTTAATTCCCGGAATGGAGGGACTGCCATATGTTGAAAGACTGGAGCGACTAGGCTTGTATACACTGGAATTTAGAAGGATGAGAGATCTTTTCGAAACGTATAAGATTATTAAGGGGTTGGACACGTTAGAGGCAGGAAACATGTTTCCAATGTTGGGGAAGTCCAGAACAAGGGGCCACAGTTTAAGAATAAGGGGTAGGCCATTTAGATCTGAGATGAGGAAAAACTTTTTCAGTCAGACAGTTGTGAATCTGTGGAATTCTCTGCCTCAGAAGGCAGTGGAGGCCAATTCTCTGAATGCATTCAAGAGAGAGCTAGATAGAGCTCTTAAGGATAGCGGAGTCAGGGGGTATGGGGAGGCAGGAACGGGGTACTGATTGAGAATGATCAGCCATGATCACATTGAATGGTGGTGCTGGCTCGAAGGGCCGAATGGCCTCCTCCTGCACCTATTGTCCATTGTCTACATTATTTGTTATAGCAGTAGCAGTTATGGTAGAGGCACTGGGGGAAGCACTTTAGTTAACATTGGCATTGTCCTGACTCCTGAAACACTTGCAGATATAAAAGCAAAATGAGTAGTCGCTGTACTTTTTGTTGGTTTCAACTGTGCTGAAGACAGTTACACTCTCTTCTAAGTTCCCACACCTCTCTCCTGAGATGCTGCCTGACCTGCGGAGTTACTCCAGCATTTTATGAAATAAACTAGACCAAGTGGGCCCGTTGGGCCCGTCCTCGTAGGGTTTCCATTGTAACCGTGAGGCGGGGAGGGAGGGGGGAGGGAGGGGGGAGGGGGACCACCTGTTTTCCCAGTACCCCTCTTTCCCCGTTGTGGGATGGGAGGGGGGAGGGGAGGGGAGGGGGAGGGAGAGGGGAGGGAGGGGGTAGGGGGAGGGAGGGGAGGGAGGGGAGGGGGGAAGGGGGAGGGGGGAGGGAAGGGGGGGAGGGAGGAGGACCTCCCCTTTTCCCAGTACCCCTCTTTCCCCGTTGTGCCCGTCCTTGTAGGGTTTCCATTGTAACCGGGAGGCGGGGAGGGAGGGGGGAGGGAGGGAGGAGTGGAGGGAGGAGGGGAGGGGGAGGGAGGGGGGAGGGGAGGGGGAGGAGAGGGGGGAAAGGGGGAGGGAGAGGGGAGGGAAGGGGGTAGGGGTGGAGGGGGGAGGGAGGGGGGAGGGGGGAGGGGGACCACCTGTTTTCCCAGCACCCCTCTTTCCCCGTTGTGCCCGTCCTCGTAGGGTTTCCATTGTAACCGGGAGGCGGGGAGGGAGGGGGAGGGAGGGAGGTGGGAGGTGTGGAGGGAGGAGGGGAGGGAAAGGGGGGGAGGGGAGGGGGGAAGGGGGGAGGTGGAGGGAGGGGGAGGGAGGGAGGGGGGAAGGGGGGAGGATGGGGGAACTCCCCTTTTCCCAGTACCCCTCATTCCCCGTTGGGCCCGTCCTCGTAGGATTTCCATTGTAACCGGGAGGAGGGGAGGGAGGGAAGGGGGAGGGAGGGAGGGAGGTGTGGAGGGAGGAGGGGAGGTACCACGTAAAGACCCAACCAATCGGGCGCTAACAGGGAGGGTGAAACTCAATGAAAAAAACCGCGTTTTTACTTTAAAATAAGTTCTTTGTTGAAAAGGAAATAAACTTATCTATAGAGCAGCAGCTTTTTTAAAATAAATAAAATCAAACTTAATGAAAATCACATTCCTCATTTAAAATAAATGTCTTTGTTATAAATGAAATCAAACAGCGGGAGAGGCGACGGCGACTACACTTCCGCATCGGGGAGAGGAGGGGGGGGAGAGGGGGGGGAGGAGGGGGGGGGAGGAGGGGGGGGGAGGAGGAGGGGGGGAGAGGAGGAGAGGGGGGAGAGGAGAGGGGGGAGAGGAGAGGGGGGAGAGGAGAGGGGGGAGAGGAGAGGGGGGAGAGGAGAGGGGGGGAGAGGAGAGGGGGGGAGAGGAGGGGGGTAGAGGAGGGGGGGAGAGGAGGGGGGGAGGAAGGGGGCAGAGGTGGGGGGAAGGGGAGGGAGAGGGGAGGGGGGGGAGGGGGTGGGAGGGAAGGGGGAGGGGGACCTCCCCTTTTCCCAGTACCCCTCTTTCCCCGTTGGGCCCGTCCTCGTAGGGTTTCCATTGTAACCGGGAGGAGGGGAGGGAGGGAAGGGGGAGGGAGGGAGGAGGGAGGGGAGGGAGGGAGGAGGGAGGTGTGGAGGGAGGAGGGGAGGGGGAGGGAGGGGGGGAGGGGAGGGGGGAAGGGGGGGAGGGGGGAGTGAGGGGGTAGGGGTGAGGGGGAGGGAGGGGGGAGGGTGGGGGGAGGGAGGGGGGAGGGAGGGGGGAGGGAGAGGGGAGGGGGGGGTAGGGGGGGGAGGGGGAGGGGGAGGGAGGGGGGATGGGAGGGGGAAGGGGGGGAGGGAGGGGGCTCTCCCCTTTTCCCAGTACCACTCTTTCCCCGTTGGGCCCGTCCTCGTAGGGATTCCATTGTAACCGGGAGGAGGGGAGGGAGGGAAGGGGGAGGGAGGAGGGGAGGGAGGGGGAAGGGGAGGGCGGAAAGGGGGGGAGGGGGGAAAGGGGGGAGGGGGAGGGGGGAGGGAGAGGGGGAGGGAGGGGGGAGGTAGGGGAGGGAGGAGGGGAGGGAGGGGGGATGGGGAGGGCGGAATGGGGGGGAGGGGGGAAAGGGGGGAGGGGGGAAGGGGGGAGAGGGGAAGGGGGGAGGGGGAGGGAGGGGGGAGGTAGGGGAGGGGGAGGGGGAAGGGGGAGGGAGGGGCACAGGGGCATTGTGACGTCACACGCTGAATACCACGGGGGGGGGGGGAAGGGGGGTCTGCTCGAGTTCATCTCACAGGGGCATTGTGACATCACAATGAAGAATAAATCCGCAGCGCAGCGCCCCCCTTCTGTCAAAACTTCGATAAATCAGGGGGGGCAGCACTTTTAAACCTCTGTAACTTAAAAAATATGCGTCCGAATTAAATAAAAATATCATTTTCCAGCAGCGAACCGCATGCTGATTAAGGCGGTACAAAAATCGTGGCGCTACGGTTCACCGTTTTGCCGGAATTGCCGTATTCAGCCGACATCAGTGGAATATATATATATATATTCAAGATCTGAGTTTTAATAGTATATAGATGCCTTCGATTTGTACCAGCATCTGCAGTTATTTTCTTACACTCTCTTCTAAGTTGATATTCCAGAGAATTGTGACCCTACAGCATCTATAGTCTCAAAGCCAGGGGTGTCAAAGTGGTCCAAACAGAATGATTTGGGGAAAAAGTATATTCACGACCATTTATTATGTATCTGCACGGCAACCGCTCGCCCTCCCTGCTCTCTCTCTCGCCGATGTCTGTGCCGCCTGCTGCGCCAGCAGCTTGTTGTGTACTTAGCAAACAATAAGCGGCAGTTAACCACTCGTTGTGCAGAAGCACCTACCACCCTGCACTGAAGACCACAAGGGCCCCACTTACGTCATCAGACACAGTATTCAGGTAAGTAACACCTGTAGCAAGGCTGAGACTGTTTGCTGCTGTGGTTCAAAATGCTTTCCAAGAAAAGAAAAGTTGACATCGAAGGTCGGATATTCAACGATAATTGGAAAGATCTTTTTTTCCTTCTGTGAGGTCAACGGCAAACCTGTGTGTCTGATCTGCTCGCAACAAGTGGCTGGGGCAAAAGAGTACAATATCAAACGACACTATGAGACGTCACACGGAGAAAAATATGACAAGTACGCAGGACGACTCAGAACGCAAAAGGTAAACGAGCTTGAAACAGCTCTGAAAAAACAGCAGTGTTCACCAAAAGTCGAGAGACTCATGATGGAGCTGTCAAGGCCAGCTATATTATTGGCAATAAAATAGCTGCTGCGTCAAAGCCATACTCAGAGGGGGAATTCATCAAAGCATGCATGCTGATGGCGGCTGAGCTGGTGTGCCCTGAGAAGAGACAGGCTTGTGGTAATATCAGCTTGTCAAGAAATACTGTGTAAGAGAGAATTGGGGACTTTGCAGAAGATTTGAACAATCACCTAAAAGACAAAGTGAAGTCATTTATTGCCTTCTCTATTGTAATTGATGAGAGCCCCGACGTGACTGATGTAGCTCAATTGGGAATATTTATTTGTGGTGTTGATGCAGCTTTGATTGTCACAGAGGAGTTTGTGAAGATGGTGCCCATGACAAACACCACAATGGCGAACAACATTTTCTCCAGCCTCATCAAGTCCTTGGACAGACTGGGGATTGACTGGAGTCACGCTGTCAGCGTGGCAATAGATGGTGCACCGTCCATGGTCGGCAAAAAGGCAGGTGTGGTTGCGAAACTCAGAGAGAAAGTTCAGACAGAGAATCCAGAGCAGGGATTCTGAAATTTTCATTGCATGATACACCAAGAGGCGTTATGTAGCAGGAGCCTAAAAATGGACAATGTCATGGATGTAGTAATCAAAACGGTTAATTTTATTAGAGCCAAGGGACTCAACCATCGGCAATTTGACACTCTTTTGTCCGAAAGTAATATTGGACACGGCCTACCCTACCACACAGGGGTTGTGCTCAAACGTTTTTTCAATTACGTGCGGAAATTGGACTATTCATGAACGAGAAAGGGAAGTCAGTGGCAGAGTTGGATGACCCAGAATGGCTTCATGATCTTGCATTTTTGATGGACATAACAGAGCACTTAAATGTGCCTAAAGTTCACATGCAGGGCCGCAACAAAGTTGTTACGGAATACTATGACAGCATTCGTGACTTTCAAATTAAATTAGGCCTGCGGGAGATGCAACTATCCCGGAGCAACCCAGCTCATTTCCCCTCTTTGCAGTCTGTGCGTGTCGCTCATGGGAATAATGACAACATGGTCAAAATATCACAGCTGAAAAGTGAGTTTCAGAATTGTTTCCAAGTCTTCAATCAGCTCGAGAAGGAATTCTCACTACCTTGTTCGCCGTTTGCCATTAACGCAGCATCAGATGTGCCGGAGGAACTCCAAATGGAACTGATTGATGTTCAATGTAACTCAGCTTTGCAATATAAATTTGAGACTGTGGGTCTGGACCATTCTATCAATACCTGGGACCGATGTACCCCCAGATGACAGACTTTGCCTCAAAGATCCTTTGCATGTATCTCTGTGAGCAGGCTTTCTCCATAATGAACATTAACAAATCCAAACTGCGCTTGCAGCAGACACAGACATCTAAATGACATTATGAAACTCACAACTGGCCAGAAACTGGTCCCTAATGTTGACAGGCTGGTTCAGGTGTCTGGAAGCAGCAAGTGAAAAATGAGTGACACTGTTCTATGCACTGCGACATGTAAGCAAAATGCATTGTGAAATATCAAGTGTCATAATATTGTGATTCATTCGTTTTCTGACTATTCTATTGTTGTAAATGTGATCACTTCAATAAAAATTAGAGGCCAACTGTGTTCATTGTCTGAGTTTGATTGCTGGAAGCAGGCTAATAAAAATTAGGTGCAGTTGTGTAGCCTGCATTTACAATTTGTTTCGTTAGGTCTACATTTGTGTCTGTTAATGTTCGATTTCAAATGGTTTAATGAAAAGGGTTTTGTTCCAAAACAATCAGCCAAAATAACATTGTTTTTTCTCTCTCTCATCACAACTGTCTTGTAGCCTACGACTGTAATACCAACCATAAAAGTAATGTTTGCTAGGCAATCTTCTTCATAAGAAACGAAATTCGTAAAGTGAAACACTTTGTAGTTATAGAAGAGACTGAGACACATGAGCAGGTTGAAGGCAACAAAAGCTATGGGAGCACGCGCATGTGCGTTCGCACATGCACAACTGATCCAATAGACAATAGGTGCAGGAGGAGGCCATTCGGCCCTTCGAGCCAGCACCGCCATTCAATGTGATCATGGCTGATCATTCTCAATCAGTACCCCGTTCCTGCCTTCTCCCCATACCCCCTGACTCCGCTATCCTTAAGAGCTCTATCTAGCTCTCTCTCTTGAATGCATTCAGAGAATTGGCCGCCACTGCCTTCTGAGGCAGAGAATTCCACAGATTTACAACTCTGACTGAAAATGTTTTTCCTCATCTCCGTTCTAAATGGCCAACCCCTTATTCTTAAACTGTGGCCCCGGTCCGCATGAAGTCCATTTTGCCCATTCTGGTCCGTGACCTAAAATGAGTTTAACACCCCTGCTCTGAGCTCTTTAATAAACGGGATCCCACTGTGTAGACAGTGCCTGTGCTTACTGCAACCATTGAAATGCTCTTTTGCGATGTACCAGGCGTGGCAGTGTCAGAACCTGCGGTAGCTGGCATAACCCCAACAGTTGTTAATGGTGAAATACCTGCCGACACGATTGTGCTGAGTGTCGATATTGGAGTTTCAAGCTGCTGCCTACTCCGCACTGGCTCCAATGTACTGAAAGATGATTTCTTTTTCCAGAAACCTCCAACTTTATTTATTACAAGATGAGTGTGCACGTCAGGAGCAGTTAAATTCTCTGCAAGCAGAAAAGATACAGGAAAAAAAAAAGTATATCATGATGTGATCAGTTATTCATTTAAAAAGCCGTGGAATGTTAATGAAAGAATATTAAAATACCTATTCATCATGAGCGGCTCTCCCATTTATCTCCCACAACATTGCTAAACTTTACTAAAGTTTGATTAGTATCACAACCAAACAGGCTTCAAAGCTGACCTATCAACATCAAAGATCCAAATATATCAACTTTCAAGCAATGAAATTGAGGCCCAGCGGGAAGATGATTTTCAAAAACACCTCAAGAAATTTTTCAGATTCCTTTCACTGATCACCACGTCAGCTCACTGCTGTAAATAGCAATGCTAGCCTAACCCCTTCTCACAAAACCTAAAATCAAACCCCTCACTTAAAATGAATTAAGAGTTTTATGCGTCTACATTGTTTAGTGCACCTTTGGACCCGTGCGAAAACTGCTTCTTGGTGTTAACAAAGCCCATGTCACAAACCCAACAAGGCCCATCTGAACAACTCCAGCTTTTAATTGGTCAAGCCCCACAGCCCTACTCCTTCGTTGAAGAGATAAACATTGCAAGCTTTCCTTCACCACTCTGGTTAAACTAAAACGTCATCTAATGAATCACAAATTATTCCTTTCAGGTGTGTGCGCAATACAACTTGAAAATCTTAACAATCTGGTTGGCACCTAGTTGCCTTCAGTATTCTCAGCCATCCATCACATCCTAATATATTAGCATCAACGTCAAGAACTCAAGATTTCTACTGGCCTTATTTCTCACTCAATGGTACTGGATTTCCAGCTAACCTTCATACCTTTGGCCTGGTTAACAGAAGTGGGATTGGTATCTCTTAAAACTTCATTACCAGAGGAGGTGGAACAAGTTGTCAGATGTTCTGAGGCAACCGTACTGGAGGAGGACGTCTTGAATGGTTCAACTATTTTTATTTTCTTTTTAAGGTTAGCTATCACCCAATTCACTGGGTGAAGAGCTCCAACCTGTCCTAGTGTCAGCTTCGTATCACCATTGGCATTTCCAGTGAACTGATCAAAACAGATAATGGAAAACACAAAACAAAAATCTTAAGACAATCCTCAGATAATCATCACAGATAAATTTCTATCAGAGTCTCTATTACAAGTCAAAAGATTTAGCAAAATTAAATAAAATATCAACATTTAACTTGAAGTGGTATACTATTTTACTTGAATGCAAATCTGGTTCAAGACCACTACTTATCATCATCTTCTCAAGGGCATTAAGGTTGAAAATAAGATGCTGATATTGGCAACAATGTCCACATCCCATGAAAGAAATAAAACTTCTCAACCAAGAAACTAATTTACTCCTATTTAGTTGAACACTTCATTACTCTCTCTTCCCCTTGCACATACCTGGATCATACCGCTTTTCCGAGAAGTTGATGTTGGTGTGTCAAAGGCAGGCTTTTGCTTGCCAGCTACTATTGAGCCTAAGTGAAATGTGGTTACCTCCTTTTCCTGCACTGTACATTTGGTAGGTGTTGGTAACTTTTCTTTTGGTGCAATTGGTTGAGTTTCAGTCAGCTGGATTCCAGGAGATTGGGAGGTGGTTGGAACAGTATTGCAACCTGAGTTTTTGCCATTTCCCTCTTTTTCACTGGACTGGGAAATCTTTACCACGGAGTTAGAAATCAGCACATTTCCAGGTGAAGGATCTCGACCTTTTCCATAATTTGACACAATTTCAACAAGGAAATCGCCAATTTTCATTTTCTCCAAAGGTCTCTTATTGGCAGTATATTGAGCAAGAACTCCAAGAATATTGGAACGTTCTGATTCCCAGTTACAATCTGAAATAATTTCAATCAGTTTGGGTGTATTCTTTGTCTCCACTGATGATTGTGGCGTTTCTAACTGAAGACTAGTACTCTCGTGTGGACTGTCACAGTGTAACGGCGAATATGCTTTCTCTTTTTGCTTCCATTCACTTGTCTGAGCAGCATTTGGCGACATCGAATTGCTATCAAAATCGTCCGATTTCTCAGAGTCCATTACTAGACAATACAAAAAAACAATTTTGAGAATTTGTTCAAAGTTCGGGTCATTCATAGTACATAGAAAACATAGAACATAGAAAAATAGGTGCAGGAGTAGGCCATTCAGCCCTCGAGCCAGCTCCGCCATTCAATATCATGGCTGATCATCTAAAATCAGTTCCACGTTCCTGCTTTTTCCCCATATCCCTTGATCCCTTTAGCGCCAAGAGCCAAATCTAACTCTCTCTTGAAAACATCCAGTGAATTAGCCTCCACTTCGGGAACATTTTTCCGGCATCTTGCCTGTCCAATGCTTTAAGAATTTTACTTATGTTTCTATTAGATCCCTTTCATCCTTCTAAATTCCAGTGAATACACGCCCAGTCAGTCGACCCATTCTTTCATCATATGTCAGTCCCGCCATCCCGGGAATTTACCTGGTGAAACTACGCTGCATTCGCTCAATAGCAATAAAGTCCTTCCTCAAATTAGGAGTCCAAAATTGCACACAATACTCCAGGTGTATTTACATTTATGCTGGCCTGCACATCCACCATCATCCCATGTCATCGCTGCCCCCCCCCCGCCTCCCCCAATACTATTGCCATTCTCCACCCCATCCCCATATCTTCATACTAGACTTTGGCCCCAATCTTCCCTCGCACCCAACAGGTTCTCATCTGCGATCTCTCTCAACAGACACACATATGCACACACCCTCTTGATGCTCTGATCCCAATCTAGCCACAAATATATGCTGGTCACCTTAAAATGCCTTCATTCACATCTGCTGAAAAATTGCTTGTGGAAATCAGTGTCATGATGAAATAAATTAGTAAGAGCTTTAATATTTTTCATCAGTGGAAACCAAAATATACTTTAAACACATTTGGAAGAGTTAAATGGGAAAAGGTAGGAACAGAAGCAAAAAAAGTGGTCAGAAATATAGTTTTCATCATTTGTATTTTACTAGTGAATTCCACAGTAATAATTCTGCAGGCATTCAAGTAGCTTTTATATACCTGTAGACACAAGAACTGCAGATGATGGTTTACAAAATAAAAGACAATACACTGAACAAACTCAGCGGGTCAGGCAGCATCTCTGGAGAACAAGGAATGGCAATGTTACGGGTCGGTACTCTCTTTCAGACTGACTGGGGGGCAGGTGAGGGTTAGCAGGAGAAGAAGAGGTGGCAGGACAATACCTGGGTGATAGGTGGATATAGGCAAGAGTGGTTTTTGATAGGGAAATTAATGGACAAAAGCCAGAGATGAAAATACAAAGTGTGAGATAAGGATAATAGTTATGAAATATGAATCCAGGGGCAGGAATATTGGTGGAAGAGGATGGGTGGAGGGGGGGGAGAAATGGGTGCAATCCCACTATCCCACGGGCATAGGAGAGTGTCTGCAGTTATTTTGTCGCAGAGCATTAACTGAACATTTCAACTATTGTATGATGTGTTCTGACCAGCTAAATAAGTGCTCACAACAAAATCTTAAATGCAGCTCTATTATGTATGGAAATGTTCTGATTTCAAAAGTCACCAATCTGAAATACTCCCTTTATTACTTCTTGCAGACTACTTTCACAAACTTTATCATCCATCTAAAAATGGTCAAAATATCTAAAATTCTTGGACTATTAGGTCCAGTGTCAAAGTTATAACAGAAAGTTTTTTTGCATGTGACAATGTTTCCATTACAGGCCAACCACCAAGTCATGGCCAACTGACTTATGGATTCCTCTACATTTGAACAAACTCCCGTAACAGCATTAAATTATAAATTCCAAAATATGAACATGTAAGTATTGGTTTATTAATGTCACATGTACTGAAATACAGTGAAAAATGTTGTTTTGCATGCTCTCCTGGCAACTCATAACATACGCGAGTTCATCAGGTAGTGCAAAAGAGAAAATAAACAGAGTGCAGATTATAATATTATAGGTAAAGAGAAAGTGCAGATAAAAACGTGCAAGGATGGCAACATGGTAGATTATAAGATCAGGAAATTCATCCCTAACCTATCAAAAAGACTTCAAGAATCTGATAACAGCAGGGAAGAAGGTCCTGACCAACTCAACCTCTCCACTTCCCGAAGTTGATGAGCAGCTCCTTCATTCTGCTGAGCTTGAGGGAGAAACTATCTCATTCCTATACTCCGTCTCATCATTGTCTGAAATCAGGTCCACTGTGATGGTGTCATCTACAAACTTGTAAATGCAATTAAAGCAACATTTGGCTGCATCATTGTTAGTGTATAGGAGTATAGTAAAGGCCTAAGAACGCAGCCTTGTGGGCCACCAGTGTTGAGAATTATGATGTTTTATTGTCCACCCTTGCTGATTGCAACTTATGGGTGAAGGATCTAGTTGTAGAGGGAGATCCTGAGATTTTGGTCCAGAGGTTTGGAGAAGAGTTTATTTGGAATTATACTGTTGAAGGCAGATCTATAGTCAATAAATGGGAATCTGACATAGGTGTTCCTGTTATCCAGATACTTGAGATATGACTGCAAGACCAAGGAGATGATGTCGACCATGGACCTGTTCCAGCAGCAGGTGAATTGCAGTGAATCACTGTCTGGTATGCTGGAGTTGATCTGCACCATGACCAGCCTCTACGTATTTTGTGATGGTAGACAAAAGTCATTAACGTTCGCTACCTTGTTTTTCTTTGGCACTGTGAGATAGTAGTTATTGTATAGCAGCTGGTTACTACCTCTGATCATTGCAGGGAGAGGTTGGTATGAATGGTAGACCTAGTTTCCTCTCTCTGTACTTTCAATATTTGTTTTTCCTAATCATTATTAGGAGCCTTTGATGCCATTCAAGACAATACCATGGAGATATGGTTACAATAGTGAGTGATTTTTATGCATTTTCTGACTTGTAGAAAAAATGGACTTATGAACATCTGTAAAAATGGAAACCATTCACACCCGGGGACTGCCTGTACTTCTAAACCGACTGTACATTAAATAGTATACTATGCCGGCTACAAAGTCGCTGTGGCTGGTTCATCCATGACTGTATTCTCATCAACAGGCATCTTTTGGTAGTTAGAAATTTATATCATGCAGAACATAAAATATGGATAACTTTGAAACCCAACGGTGTGAATTCCACAAATTCTGATCAGATAAATGACCCATTAAATATTTATGTGTTGGATGAAAGGGAGAATTGGCCATTTACAGTGTTAACATTCCAATTTACAGCATATTATCGTTTAAGGTCCATCTTCTGAATCATGTGAAGGAACTGGCACATCTCATTTAAGAGCCTCCGTAGCACGCTTTTAATGTCCTAGAACAGCATACGATTACCGGCCGTAAAGTACATTGTACCTCCTGCTATTCAACTGTCAAATTCAGCGTACTTCATCATTTACATTGATGGCCAGCAGGTGCAAGGGCTGCAAGATCAGAGGAGGAGCTCAGATTTGCAGTGGAAATTGAGTAATTAATGGGAGTTGACTGGTAGACATGAAAATGGGTACTTAAGCTTGCTTGCCAAATTTATGACACGAAAAGCCTGTAAGTGCCACAAAAAGCCTGTAAGTGCGAAATGACATGGTAATGATGTACAAGATATGTACCAATATTCAGACAAATTAATTTACATGACACATTTTTACCTTCTATGGTAGTAGAGTTCCTACACGTGTTCAACTTGCATGTTGCAACTTTTCCATTATTTCCCTTACTGTTTTCCTGTAAAGAAAGCAGAAAAGACACACTCTTCAAGAGTTTATTTAACAAGGATTTCTAAATCTGTGAAAAATGGTACAATTAAAAAATGCACACAAAAAAATCAATCTTGCTACCGACCCAAGTTAGTTCTATTAATCTCCTATAACTTTTTTTTGTAAACTGCACATCTTTTTCATGTAGTTGAACATTGAAATTCTTCTGACATATTATCAATATTGGGTTTGCAGGCACACCATCAGGAAGTTATACCTACAAACTCCAGACTAATGATCGAGCAAAATTTCTACTGCAGTGATCTTTTACATGATATTAAATCTTTCAAAGATCTCTGTAGAAGAGCCCATCAAACATTTTCCTCGAGGAGTTCTCCTTTGTAACCCAGTCAACTAATACCAAAAATATGTAGGAAGGAACTGCAGATGCTGGTTTACATTGAAGATAGACACAAAATGCTGGAGTAACTCCGCAGGACAGGCAGCATCTCTGGAGAGAAGGGATGGGTGGAGTTTTGGGTCGAGACTCTTCTTCAGAATTCTCAAACTAGATTATCAGGCCAATATTTCAATGAGGTTTGTGAAGTTTTGCAGAGCAAAATAAAAATGACTTTGTTGTACCATTTCCTACTTTAAAACTGCTCAAACGTTATTTTTCCAATTTAAATCCATATAAATGTGCCTTTTCTTTATAGTGCCATTCTCAAACACAGGACAATCAAAATATTTTGTAACCAATTAGCAGAAGATGTGGTTAGATTTCTTGGCAGCGTCCAGATTCTTGCTTCACAGGTGAAGAAACAAGAGTTTGAATCTCACCGTAACAATAATCGAATTGTAATTCAACAGTCAACAGAGCTTTATTTGTCATTCGGTACCAAGGTACCGAACGAAATTACATAGCAGTCACACAAAAAAAAAAAGAACACAAGACACATGACCCCAACACAAACGTCCATCACAGTGACTCCAAACACCCCCTCACTGTGATGGAGGCAACAAAACTTCCACTCTCTTCCCCACGGCCACGGACAGACAGCTCGTCCCCGACCGACCCGCACAGTCCCCGCAAGGGGATGGAAGTCCCCGCGGCCAAGCCGCACCGGGCGCTGAAACGTCTCGCAGCCGATGGAAGGCCCCGCGGCCGTGCCGTGCGCAGCTAAGTCCCGCGGCCGAGCTGCACCGAGCGATGGAAGGCCCCGCGGCCGAGCCGTGCGCAGCTAAGTCCCGCGGCCGAGCCGCACCGGGCGATGGAAGGCCCCGCGGCCGAGCCGCACCGGGCACTGTTAAGTCCAGCGGCCGAGCCGCACCAGCGATGAAAAGTCCCGCGGCCGAGCCGCGCGATGTTAGGCCCCGCGGCCGAGCCGCACCGGGCACTGTTAAGTCCCGCGGCCGAGCCGCGCCGGGCGATGTTAGGCCCCGCGGCCGAGTCGCGCCGGGCGATGTTAGGCTCCGCGGCCGAGCCGCACCGGGCACTGTTAAGTCCAGCGGCCGAGCCGCACCGGGCGATGTTAGGTCCCGCGGCCAAGCCGCACCGGGCGATGGAAGGCCCCGCGGCCGAGCCGCACCCCGCGCCGTGAGGAAGAGACATAAAGAGAAAGGTTTCCCCCACCCACACCACCACCCCCCACACATACACAACCAAAAAAAACCAAAAAAAACATCCCAACACCGAAACGCAACAAAAAAAAAAGGAAAAAAGACGAAGACTGCTAGCGAGCCGCAGCCGTTAGGCGCCGCCACTTATAAAATTTAGGTTTAAAAAAAGCTTGTTTCAGTATCAGAAGCCTTGCAAATAAGACTGTTGCTAAAATGCATCTAATTAATTTGTATTTTTGGTAAGAAATCCAAAGCTTTTTCGTAAATCTTGCTAATATACAAGTTCAGTCTCCGAATGTAGATGATTCTTAACTGGTTCCCGTGTTCAGGAACACTGAGTGATGTGACAGTGACTGCTGGCATTGCCAGCAATGTCTATATCCTAGCATGTGCATCCTTCTACAGGTGCACTATAGAAATCATTTTATCAGGATGTATTACAGCTTGGTTTAGGAACAGCTCCATCCAAGACCGCAAGAAAGTACAGCAAATTGTGGACGCAGCCCAGCCACAAACCAACCTCCCTTCTATTGACTCCATTTATACCTCACGCCGCCTTGGCAGGACCGGCAGCATAATCAAGGACAAGTCGCACCCTGGCCACTCCCTCTTCTCTCCTCTCAGGCAAAAGGTATAGAAGTGTGAAAACGCACACCTCCAGATTCAGAGACAATTTCCCCCCAGCTATTATCAGGCAACTGAATCATCCTACCACAACCAAAGCAGTGCTGAACTACTATCTACCTGTTTGGTGACCCTTAGACTATCTTTGATCGGACTTTGCTGGCTTTACCTTGCACTAAACGTTATTCCCTTATCATGTATCTATACACTGTAAATGGATCGATTGTAATCATTTATTGTCATTCTGCTGACTGGTTAGCACGTGACAAACGTTTTTCACTGTACCTCGATGGTACACATGACAATAAACTAAAACGAGCTAAAACTGAATTGAATAATAAATAAAATTATTTTTTATTATAACCACTGTTGTACTTGGACAAAATGTAGTCAATTTTCAATTTGCACGTAGCAAGATCCTCCTAGCTCTACTCCATTTTATTGAGTGTTGATTGACAGGGAAGCAATAGCTAAGACTTCGTGACTACTTCATTGCTGTGGGATATATTAATCGTCCAACATACCAAGCAGGAATTGATTTTAATATCTCTTTACAAAACAGCTACTTCAGATGGTGAGACACTCTCTCACTATAGCAACAGTTTAAATTATACGAAAACACTGAACTGGGCCTTAATAACCAAGTGATAACTGATAAACTACTAGAATAAAAGTATAACTTATATGTCTGGCCATTTCCTCACAAGCACTAAATCAGACTGATAGTGAAAATTAAACAGAATTTTGACACTTGCCTGTCTACAGCAGCTCGTTGAACTGCAAGTGCAGGTTACGGACTTTTCAGCATCCTTGCGTTCGAAGACACGAACACGTGCACAGGTCATCAAACTGTCAAAATACCAGTACACCGGACCTTTGTCCTCAACCTTGAATAAAGATAAAAGTAAGAAGGAAAGTAAAAATGAAGGAAAGTTTTACCAGATATTGACATAAAACAACATTTAATTACTTATGCTATATACATAACTAATAATCTACTGTGTCATATTTCGCATCCAAACATTTCACAACAACGAACATGCACCAATATTTCTGGAAGACTGTTGCTGAATCAGGCAGGCAAATGAAATTAGAATTATGCAATGACTATAACCAATGTTTGTTATCCATGGGATAACATTGCAGTGTTTACCTTTGAACAGCACCACTGCATCGGCCTTCAAAAGAATCAAACAAGGTTTCAATACATACAGGTGCTCCTCATCTTACGATGGGGTTCCGTTCCGAGAAACCCATTGGAAACCAAAAGTATTGTAAGTCGAAATGCATTGAAAACACGCGATCATGTACCCGGAAGCGAGCGGCGGCTCGCTATGGGTTCCTGCCATTTGCACCATCGCAAAGTCGAACTATTGCAAGTCAAACCATCGTAACCTGGGGAGTACCTGTATTGTTTCTCTGAAGGAGGCATCACAAGACATTTGTAAAACTATTTGGAGCGGCCGCAAAAGCATCTTGCTAAAGTCAGACAAAGTATTTACTGAAAAGATATGAGGTTTACAATTAGATATCTGATGTGGTTTCGTGCAGGACTAGCCAATCTTTTTTTTTGAGACTGCAAAAAAAATCTTAATAAAAATAAAATGTACAGCAAATTTAGAACTTTGACGTATTTACTTTTAAAGATTGTTATTGAAACTAATAACAAGCAGGTATCAGTGCATAGATAATAAGTTTCTAAATAGCATCCAGGGGTGAGATTGTCATTAGTTCAGAAGATGGTTACTTGGTGAACTAGTTTGGGATCTCTTTTATTTAATACTCGCATAAATTATTGGCCAAGGTTCACTAACAGCCTAAATCTTCTGTTAATAAATTAAATAATGGTGGCAAAACCAAAAAGGAAATTTAAAATATTCTTGGGAAGTGAGAAAATATGTGACATGTAGAATCCAATGAAGTACCAAAATAAATGCATCACAAACTCAAACTGACACATCAAGAGATGGGGTGGAATACTACTTCATAGATTCCTTCCATCTTGTGGAGTTGCTACATGTATTTTACGTAATCTAATCTAGTAATACTACCTGATTAAACAACCCTAATTTTCAATAATTCAATAATGAACCAAAATATAATTATTTAACTACTATACTCATAGTAACTACAAGAACAGTCCTCAAGATTATTTTGGCTTCAGAAAGTATACTGTCCACAAGAGACCTACCTTCACCATATTGCCTGCCATTTGACAGGTTGTTCGCAGACAACCAAGGGATAGAACATAAAGCAATTTTTTTTGTAATGCTCCTGATATCATTTGTTCATATCATATATATTTTTCCAGTTTGCTTGTCGGCGTTTCTTATGTGTGCACTCTTAAGCTGCTGTATCCGCTTTATCAAAATAAAAATGTAGGAAGACTGCTTCAAGACAACTCCCTGGGGAAATGGTTTCCCTGCAACTCTATAATTTGCCATCTGCTGCCTTCTTTCCCTTTCCCCCACTCCATAATATATTGTTTCCGAGTCTAAAAGCATATGCATTTTAATCCTCAAAATTTAGTTGTCTACCTTGATCCCATATAAAATCTTGTACATTATTCTCATCACCTTGGAATTAAACATGGTCTCCAGATGAATGCTAGCCTTGACTATCTCATCACATAATTGTCCAGACTGCTTCC
Source organism: Rhinoraja longicauda (assembly GCF_053455715.1). Lineage (NCBI taxonomy): Eukaryota > Metazoa > Chordata > Chondrichthyes > Rajiformes > Arhynchobatidae > Rhinoraja > Rhinoraja longicauda. The sequence continues at coordinate 6,669,451 of NC_135962.1, read as the reverse complement.
ATAAATTTGAGATATTCTAAGCTTCCAAATCCCATGTATAGAACATGGAGGAAACCCATTCTACACAAATACACCCAAGGTCAGGATCAAACTTGGATCTCTGGCAGTGAGGCAGCAGCTTTACCAGTGGCTTAAATATTGGCAAATGTTGGCCAGGTTATGTAAAAACAGCAAAACATACGCTGAATGTTAATTCTGAGTACACATATCATGGAGATACTTAATATAATTGCCTCTTACTTCAGACAAAGTGGGGCTTCTATTACCACGACGAGATTCTAGGTGAGGTGCAATGTAAACTGGCTCAGGGTCCACCTCCCCCTCCTCACGAACCCACAGAGGAAACGAGCGCACAGGCTGTTCTGACACAGGAACTGCTGCAGGGTTGAGGGAAAAAAATGGAGGAAAGTTATCTTTTACCCTTTCAGTGTGCACATTGGTCGTTTATTAATAATGGGTTGGTTGCACAAACATTTGGTAAGGTTTCTCCTTGTGTCCTAATGCAATAGGGGTCCATGGGTCTAAAGGCATAATTATTAACAGTACTAATCTCCATCCTACCAGAAAAAGGATATGAAACCAATAATAGATATATTACAACAAATACGAGTCTAATATTTTACATTAGGCCTGGTTGCCTGTTGTTTTCACCCCTTAAAAATATCCAAAATGCTAGCATTTATAAATTTCTGATCTTCCGATACAATTTTGTTTCATTATCGATTTGCAGTAGTTTTCTGGTGGTCTTCTTTCACATCTATTTAAATTTTTCAAATGAAACTGAACCTATTACATATTTCAAATGCCCAGTCAGCATTAAGAATTTTAAAAATTTCATAATTTTGCGCCAATCTACAATTAAAATTGTTACAAATGCAAGATTTAAATATTAATAGGAAGTCAAAGTGAATGTCTAACATACACTACATCACACTTCAGTAATAATGGTAAAAAGGAACAGCTATACATTCCATCCCTATCAAAGCACTGAAAATAATCTGTTTTTCCTAAAATATCACTAGATCTTTAACATCCACTGACCACAAGAAAGGACAGTCGAGTCCTTGATTTATCAATTCGTCAAAAGTACTCCGACTATAATTATGCAGACTTCAACAATCCCGTGACATAAAAATTCTGTGGTACACGAGTTTTGTCCACAAGCCAAATCTGGTTCAACATTCTTTGATGCAGTCCTCAACCCACTACCCCCATTTTTTATTCCGCTGATGCTGTCTGATCTGCTGAGCTTTTCCAATGGTTCTGTTTTTAGTTTCGATTTGATTTGATTTGATTTTGATTTAGAGATACAGCGCGGAAACAGGCCCTTCGGCCCACCGGGTCCGCGCCGCCCAGCGATCCCCACACATTAACACTATCCTACACACACTAGGGACAATTTAAAAAAAAAACATTTTACCCAGTCAATTAACCTACATACCTGTACGTCTTTGCAGCAAGAGCAGTTTTTTCCTATTTTGATGGTCCACTTATTCTTTGTACCTATACATAGGCAGACCTCCAGCCCATTCTGTAAATTCCAGGATACCTGGAATTTTGATTGATTAAATAATTATGAACCTACCATCAGGACGCAGCCACTTTGCTGACTGACTCAATTGAAAGATTGAGGCTAATGCTTCCAACTATATGATCTTTGTGATGGACCCCAAATAATGCTGCATGTTCCTTGGGTGCCAACTGCTGAAACAGCGGTTGCGGAAGGGGTAACGTAATATTAAGTTATATCGAGCAAGAAATAGGCAAAATAAGAGATGACAAACAAGCAGACATGTAGCCAGAAAGTCAAAAGCAAAATATTACAGTTGACATTCTACTTGGTGTTACTTTGTGTGGTTGTGACTATTACTTTCAGGAGAAAGTGGTTTTGAATCATGAAAGGCAGACCTGGTCAAGAAGAAATAAGTCTCTTATTTCTAAGTGGCCTCAGATTTTTTAAAATGCAACAGTTGCCTGTCTAATAAACGTAAACATGTCCTGTGACAACAAAGAAATCCACATCAAATAACTGTTGAATAAATCTGAATCTGACTCAAAACGATTGACATTGGTGATTATTACTTTGCTTTCACCGTAGAAAATTAAATTTATGACCCACTTAACAATTGCAAAAGATTTGAAAATTCTATTTTACATAATACAGTTGTGAAGTAAGGCTTCAATCCAATACCCGTTATCTGAAAAGGTAAAAAAACACCAACTGAGACAAACTGGATTTTAAGGGAATATTTCAGTCCCCGACTGCAACCAACTGACTTTCAAAAGGGAACTGAATAACCATTCAATATTCAATAATGGGACCATTGAAAAGGTTAACTATTTGCATAGTACAGGTCTTCCCCAGGTTATTCTTCTTATCGATTCCACATCACAAGATTAGAAATTGTTCAGCCAGAGCTGAACACACTTCTCGGCATCTGCATACAATGGTGTCTTGCACGTCTTATGAATGGTGGTGGAAAGATTGGTGGAAACAGGGCTGCGACGTGAATGCTCTTTCCTAGACCCCCCCAGGTTATTGAGAACTGTTCATAACCTGGCCAATTCGCAAGCCAGATTTCTCTGAAAGCTGCGATGATATTACCACAAACCAAGATCCCACATGGCAGAAGAGGCCTGCAATTCTGCAGTAACCAGAAAATCCAGCCTGCTAGTCTCCCAAACACTCGACTGCATCTACTGGCTATACACAAATCAATATTCTTCACAAGCCCTTTAAATGTTTCCAAACACATGGAAGCCAAGTTCAAGAGTTTCATTAATTGTGAACCAGGAGGAAGAATAGAAGCATTTCCTTCAAGTTCAACAAACTTATCACCATGACCTTGGGCCCCTACACATCCCTAGATGGCAAGGGTCTCGACCCGAAACGTCACCCATTCCTTCTCTCCAGAGATGCTGCCTGACCCGCTGAGTTACTCCAGCATTTTGTGTCTTCCCTAGATATCACATCTAGTTTACATCCACTTGACGGTTACTTTCTAACTCATCACGCGTCTAGCCGATCAAACAAGCCACTATCATGCAGAAGATCTGTTAATAAAATATAAATGACCACCTTTGTCAGACATCTGGAAAATACAATTCTAGATTTCTAGTTAAAAATTCCTCTCCACCTTTTGGTTTTTTTCTATTCTCTAAATACATTGAACTTAAAATATTAAAACATACTGCTCCACTCCCATCTAACATAGCAGTACTTTAATTTTAAATAACATTTATTTTTGGAATATGCAGTGCTGAAAAGTATAAAATGCTCTTGAATTTAAAATATCATTACATATTTTTGCATGTCAAGAGTTCACAAAAATATTACGGATAGAACACTAACAGAAATGAGCACCTACATTGGTACTGCTAGAACTATTACGATGAGAAAAGTAAAACAGAAAATAGAGGAATGTGATCTATCTGCAAATCTGAAATAATGTGCATAAACAGACTTGCATTTTAAAATGTACTTGTTAACTAAATAACATCCTACTATAGCCAATTAATACTGACAAAGGATAATGCAGTGGCTACTAACCATATTCAACCACCTTCTTCCTTTTCCTCTTTTTGGCTTTTGGTTTCCAGTCCTCATCGTCTGCCAAAGCATCGTAGAATATTAAATCTTCCCTGAGAGATTTGGTCAGCTGCTTCTTACGGTTTGCAAATGACTTCAGCACCAACACTTTCTGCTTAGGACATTTACAGCTTAACATGCATTCTGGCTTTCGACAATGTTTGGGTGGCTCTTTGACGTTTGAGAGACTGGAACAAATGCAGCCCAATCGACAGAATTCATTCTTACAGAATGGTACCTGCCTAGATATCACTTTATGTTTCTTTGTCGATAGTGATCCCTAGGAGATTGTGACAAAGTAAATCTTTATTAATACAAAATGCAATAATAAATTATGAGTTATTAAGTCAGATGAGCATGAGATTCATTTTATAGGAAACTAGCCCAAGTGGACCCGTTGGGCCCAAACCTCTCCTGTATTGGTGCAGCACCCTGTCCTTCCCCCCCTCCCCTCTCCCTTCTCCCCCACTCCCTCCCCTCCTTTTAAACTTCAAATGTGAATAACTTAAAAAATATAACACCGATTTCAATAAAACTACTTGCATTATCACTAAAGTGACAATGGTGAGTAAGGTGGGCCTAAAATTGTCACGCTATCTTGTACCGTTTTGGCTGAAGTTCAGTCACAAACAAGATAACAAACAAGAGTTTTAGTATATAGATAATGTCAATATAACCTTCTGAAAACTATCAGCATTAGAGCCTTTTTCTGTGCTTTTATTAAAATAATTTCAGAAAAAGGTGTAGAATTTCGTGCTGTGTTGCTCTCTCCTGCTAAGGGAACCACAACTGTCCCTTGGCAGGAGAATTGTGCAAGAAGCTGCCTTTCGATGAAAGTGCATAAATCTTCCATCAGCAGCAGTGGACACAATAGTCACAGTATTTGAAATCCCAAGGAGGGATAGTTCACAGGAGCATCAATGAACAACACCAGATCATTGAAGAGCTGCTGGTACGATGACCAAAAGCTTAATCATATAGAGGATTTAAGGAGTGGTATCAAGACAAGAACAGTAAAGCAATAGAGAGATTTAGGGAGGTAATTCTAGAGTTTGAAACCTAGGCAGTCAAAGCCAATAAAAATTAGGGATGTAACAGAGCCGGAATTGTAGAGGTGAAGTTATCCCAAAGAGTCGTCGGTCATAGATGAATTTTAAAAACTGTCAAAAAGCAACTAGTCGATGGGAGTTAGGACATCGGCAACACAACTTTGGATGTTCTCATGTTTACTGAGGGTAGCACTTGGGAAGCTGGTGAAGGATGCATTTGAAATAGTCTAAATTCTGAAATATAAGGCATGGGTATTTTAACAAAATACTTACTGTGAAACTGACATTGTTGCAGAGATCGAAACTGCAAATTTAGATTAACTAAGCTGGAAGATAAACTCATCATCAAACAAAATTTCAGGTTGCAAATGGTCTGGATCTGCCTCTGGTAATTCATATGCCAGGGGTGAAGATAATTGCCATGAAATAGGGCTTGCAAAACTGATTGAAAGCAAGAATTTTTTACTTAATATTTAGCCAAGAGGGAATTTCTGCGCAGCCAACACTTGGAGGCAGTGCGGATTTGCTGCAATGGGTATGAGGTGTAAAAGTAGGAAATGGTTGATGCAATTTTACAGAATGCTGGTGAGCCTGGAGTACTGAATATAGTTTTGGTCTGCATATTTAATAAATAAAGATGTCCCTCTGTTCCAATTTTAAATGAAGCCAATTACAACAGGACGAGAAAAGAATTAGCCAGTGAACTGGGAAAGATTAAAGATAAGATGGTAGATGAGCAGTAGCAGAAAGCGGAATTAAGTAGGTTAAACGGTCACAGCTTAAGAATAAGGGGTAGGCCATTTAGGACTGAGACGAGGAAAAACGTTTTCACCCAGAGTTGTGAATCTGTGGAATTCTCTGCCACAGGAGGCAGTGGAAGCCAATTCACTGGGTGTTTTCAAGAGAGTTAGATATAGCTCTTAGGGCTAACGGAATCAAGGGATATGGGGAAAAAGCAGGAATGGGGTAGTGATTTTGGATGATAAGCCTTGATCATGGCGGTGGCGGTGCTGACTCGAAGTGGCCTGCATCCGAGCGACTTCAGATGTGGCCACAATGGCAGTGGAAATAATCTATCAATATTTCCTGGATATGAAGATATCTGAGGACTGGAACACCAGATGTAATGGCACTCTTAAAAGGAAATCGACACCGGGTGGTGCCACCAGCATTGGCTTTAACATCGTGGAACTTGCGATCCCTTTGTCGGGGATCGAAGCTCCAACCGCGGGGCCTGTGGACTTTAACATCATGAAGCCCGTGGTCTATGGTAAGAAGAGGTCGTCATGGGAGCTCCATACCACGGAGAGCGTTTCAACCGCCCTGACGCGGGACTTTCAATCACCCCACCGGGGGGCTCGAATCGTCAGCTGCAGGAGCTTTAATCGCCCCGACTGCAGATGGTTTGACTGCCCCGACCGCGTGAGAACAAAGAGGAGAAGATTGAACTTTATTGCCTTCCATCATAGTGAGGAATGTGGAATCCACTGTGGTGGATGTTTATGTTAACTTTTATGTGGTTGTGTGGCTTGTTGCTTTTCAGTTAGTATGGCTGTATGGTAACTCAAATTTCACTGTACCTTAACTGGTACATGTGGCAATAAACTGACCTTGAAATCTTGAAAACAGGGAACTATAAAACTTATTGGGAAAATGTTGGAATACATTATTGAAGAAATAGCAATACATATAGATACTTGTAAGAGTATTCATCAGTCATACATGGTTTTATGATGGAGAAGTTCTTGATAAATTTGCTATACCTCTTTCTGGGTGTAACAAACTGGATTGATAAAGGCAAAAACAATAATTTTTAGTTTGGAATTTACAGAAGATAGATTCTGTAAGATGTATAAAATCTTAGGCTGAGAAAAGGAAGTTCTTTCTCAAAAGGTTGCATCTTTATACTTGAACGGGGCATGGATGAGCATTGTTAAACTCACTTAAGGCTGAGATGGATTTTTAAACTAAGGAGAAAATAAGGATTATGATAATCAAACAGGAAAATTGGAGTAGGTGCCAAAAATTAGATCAGACACTAGGTTGCTGAATGGCAAAACTGACTCAAGGAGATGTATAGCTTGCTCTTTCTCTCTCATGTCATGTTCATATTAGTTTTGTTTTAAAACTCAGTTTAAATATTTTCTCTTTTTGTCCCAAGGCCACGTAAACTGATCAATCGTGAACAAAGAGCGGTATCACAATTTTGAATTGATCTAGTCACTTTCCTTGAGGTTTGCATCCTTCAAGTGCTTTAGTAAAAAAAATCCTCAGCTATGATCAATGTAATACAAAACCAGTACCTGTGCCGTTAACAGAGTACCAAGGGATGCTTCTGCTCGCTCCTCTGTGATGTAAGTCCTTGGTTTCCCAACCCAGACGGCACCATTCTCCAGATTCATTAACTTTATCTGCTTTTTGGATAACCCAGCAGGTCTCATGGGTGCAAAGGATGTCCGCAAACTGGTTGATTTGGCTGGTGTTGAGGACACCTTTGCATTGTTTGCAGACTTCTGCTCTTTGCTATCCGAGACAGGTCCCAATGTCATCTCAATCTGCTTGGTATTTTTGGAAACAGAGCCAACAGAAATGGGTTGCGGAGAAACCAAAGTTTGATTGGATGTGCGGGACCCTCTACAGTCAGCTTGGGATTTTAATACACTATCCAACGTGCGGACGTAACTGGAACTTTTGGTAGGCATTTGATATACAACTTTTGATGTCTTGTTCTCACACAGAGCAGCACGCTGTTCAATAATTTTCTCTTCATTTTCCAGGTATTCATCCAATTTGTCACTTGAGAAAACAGAACTATTTTTTAAGGAGTCCTCTGGTTTTGTACCTGGAACAGATCACAAAGCAATATTCATCAATGCATTTTTTAGTGCACCATCCAAACAAATTATCATCAACTGAAGTATAACATTAAAACTCAGTTCCCTCATCGCTTCACAACTATTTTTTGGCAAGTGTGCAATTTGCTAACATGCCTAATGCTACATATTTGGCAAAATAGCTCTGGGAAAGCTTTGCCTTTGGATGAAGACAAACAGTATCAGTCCTCCCAACATTTGATTTTACAAATTCAGAATTTTGATGTCCAAAATTCAGAATTTTACATCAAAATTCATAATATGGCGCGTAATGCAACTTTTCAGCAAAAAGAAAGTATACGCGCCAAATGCGCGTACGCGTTGCGCTACATTCACGTGTGAAAAACTACTATTATTTCCAACAGTCTGTAGTTCTTGGACTACATGTACAATGTCAGGCCTATCATGAGTATATTCTACAATTATAGAAAGGTTATTGAACAGAAATACGTTTTACAACAAAGAAAAATGTGTTTTGTTTTGTTTTTTCTATTGTGCTTTTTTCTTACACATCCCAATTCTCTTAGTATTGAATAAAAGAACAATGGTCATAAAATGTATGACTAAGTTATGAGAGTTTTATTTAAAAAAACTGCACATACCTAATTTAATTGAAGAAATACTTGCTCCAGTGGTCTTCAACAGCAAATCACAACGGTCCATGTCCCCCCAACCCTATCCCCCCCCCACCCACCCCTCTCCCCACCCTCCTACTCCCCCCCACCCTTCCCCCCAAATCCACACCCCCACCCCTCCCACCCCCACTCTCCCCTCCAACCCGCACTCCCTCCTCCCACTCCACTGCCTATTTCCCCCACACCCTAACCCTCTCCCCCCGTCCCCTCTCAACATCAACGGGCCTCACGCTCTGCAGCTAGGCAAGGCCAACGGCGACGCCGGGCGAGCGGCGATGCGAAGCCAGGCGAGCGGAGAGGTGAAGCGAGGCTAGCGGTGAGGCGAGACGAGGCGAGGCCGGGCCAGCGACGAGGCTAGAGCAGCGACGAGGCCGGGCGAGCGGCGAGGCGAGGCAGGGCCAGCGCGAGGCGAGGCCGGGCCAGCGGCGTTGCGAGTACAGCGGCGAGGCCGGGCCAGCGGCGGGGCATGTGTTTTGCTGAATAATGTGAGGCAAAATCGGAATGGCAGAAATTAAATAAGAAAGAGGAAACTTTCCGCCAAATTCGGATGGGTTGGGAGGTCTGCAGTAAGAATTAAAATATAAATTAGGTTCTTCATGCTATCATATATATATATCTGCAGGTTCTTAGATCAAAGGATGCATCAACACAACCCAACAAGAGACTAAGGGCCAATAACTATTCCTTTTTTTCCCCATCATGTTGACCTGGAGGAGGAGGGGTGGAGAGGTGAGGAGAGAAATAAAAGGGGTGAAAGGGACAGGGTAGTCAGTATCTGAAGTCCCTTAAAAGCAGAATTGAGAGGAACACAATGATTGTTTGTGTCGGTGTTGGGATGGTTTTTGTTTCTGTTTTTGGCTGTGTATGTGTGGGGGGGGGGGGGGTGGGTGTGTTGGGGGGGGGGGGGGGGGAACCTTTCTTTTGTTAGGTCTCAGTGCCCGGCGCGGCACTTAACATCGCCGGCACGGCTCAGCCGCGGGACGTTTCAGTGCCCGGTGCGGCTCGGCCGCGGGACGTTTCGGTGCCCGGTGCGGCTCGGCCGCTGGACTTAACATCGCCCGGTGCGGCCGCGGGACGTTTCAGTGCCCGGGGCGGCTCGGCCGGGGGGCCTTCCATCCCCTTGCGGGGGCTGTGCATGTCGGTTGCCTCGGTAGGGGTCGAGCTGTCTGTCCGTGGGTGCGGGGGGAGGAGAGGGGAAGTTCTGTTGCCTCCATCACAGTGAGGGGGTGTTTGGAGTCACTGTGATGGATGTTTGTGTTGGGGTCGTGTCCTGTGTTCTTTTCTTTTTTTGCTGTGACTGCTGAAATTTCATTCGGTGTTGTGCCGAGTGACAATAAAGTTTTGTTATGTTATGTTATGTTTTCAAATTTGTTGCCTTGATGCTAAAATGTTGGCATGGAGCACATTCATTTTCAGACCATTTGCCAACAGAAAAAAAACCCAGTCCTTTGGATGGGGTGACCTGCACCACTGGGTTAAGAATTGAACGCTTACTCAACTACACAATGTCACTGGAGTGCACCTATTTTTAAACTTACTTGTTTCAGTCTGCTTGGAAGTAGAAGATCCTGAATGTTGTCCAAGTTTTTGCTTCCAACCCTTCAACTTTGTGAAATCATTTGTTTTTCCTGTTCTTGAAACAAAGGAAACTTCTTCTTCTGTGGAATATTCAAATATTATTTTTAAACATTTAAAGATCATCTCTACTTATATCGTTATTGAAGAACAATTTCAAATCTTAAGATAGTGCATCAGCAACAACAACATAAAATTTGAAGATAAAAAAGGTAAAGTTTTAAAATAACCATAATTGCGAATACATTTATCAGTTATCTTTAAAACCTGGTTTGAAACAATTGCTGTTAGGGCCAAGCAATTCCCCAAGAAGCATATTCAGTCTATAAATGTAGGTAAAGGGACAATTAATTTACACTCCTTTCAAGAATTATTTTGCACTCTTTTATCTGAGCAAGGCAAGCAAAATAAAGAGTAACTGTGGATCACTGGACTGAGAATGCTAGTTTTTCAGCTAAATCTGTCTTGGTTAGAATAGAGAACAAAAGGGAACAGAAAGTAAGGCAAAGTAAAGGAACAGCCAGATTGAAGAGCATTGATTCTTGTTGATTAGATAAGCCAGTGAACTCTGCTGGAGAAAATCCAAACCATAACTCGGAACACTTCAAAATATTTAAACAGCTAGTGTAGAAGATCCTCCGTTGACCGTCTATAACTCAAATAAAAAATGACCAATTCCAAGTTTCACCACTCCAAGTTTCTTTGCATCAGTTCAATATTTCTATAAAGATAAATTAAACAGCCTTCGAAAAAGTATATAAGAATGGCTAATGAACAATTAACCCTAACCCTAATGCAAGGGGACTGAAATGTAGGGAGGATATGAACTTTGCACTGCCAGCTAATTTTAATAATTTCAGTTGCCTAGTCAGTCCTGTAATAAAGTGCTTAAGTACACGCTAAGATACAACGCATCATTTTATTGAAGCACTTACATCATAGGACTTGCAGTACATTACAGCTTCGAGCTGCTACATCTACTGCCTGACGTAGGCGAGTTCTTAATATTATAAAGCACGTACTAGGCGGGACTACTACTAACAAGCACTACAATTGGCTGGCATGCAATAGCCCATCTACATCTCTTCTTGTAGAAATAAAGGAACAACAGTAGCTTAAGCAATGAAAAAACAAAAATGTGAAGAATATACTAGCAAAGTTACACAAAATCGCCATATCTAACGGGTGGCCTACAAACCTGTCCGGCCCTCATGCGGTAAGAGACCAAGAACAGACGGGGGAGGAGAGTGGGGACGCAACAGGCGACTTGACAGGACTAGAGGGAGACGACATGGGCGCGCCAGGCACTGACCGATGCGGGAAACCTGCGGCAGGAACAACGGTTGGTGGTGAATCAACTGTGGGAGCGAACACGAGATGCGGGGCGTCAGGACTCGGAGTCGCAGGAGGATGGAGTGAATAACTGGACTGTTATTTAGCTTAACATATTGAGAGGGATTTAAAAACATGACTGCAATGGACTCCATTTAAAGTTAGTTTAAACAGCTTATAGATAGCCCAGAGGTCGATGCACAACCTGGTATCGGTAAATATTGAAGAATGTCTCAGTATGGAATAGATCAGGCTCTATAATTTTTTGAGCAAATAACAAGGTGCTAGAGGAAATTGGTGAGTCAGGCAGCATTCTTTAATCGCTCAGATGAATGAGTGAATTTTCCACTGAAGTGGTCTTTTCTCACCTAAAGGTTCTTGGACTTGTTTGATCGGAGAAAATTCTAAGATGTCTCTTTGAGCAGGTCCAACAATTGAAGATGATATGAACAGTCCTAAGTGTGTCAGGTTTAGGCTGCTTGTTGACATCAAGGAATTTGGCTTAAGACCAGCTGTAGGGAGAATACATGCAGTTATTAAAAGTGGAGCAACAGACCTCGACCCAGCCAATCCCCATCTACTAACACTCTCCGCCGCCTAGCAGAGCTGGTTCTTACTCTTAACAACTTCTCCTTTGACTCCTCCCACTTCCTCCAAACCAGAGGTGTAGCTATGGGCACTCGCATGGGCCCTAGCTATGCCTGCCTCTTTGTCGGGTACGTCGAACAATCCCTGTTCCGGACGTACACTGGCCCCATCCCCGAACTCTACCTCCGCTACATTGACGACTGCAAGGGTGCTACCTCTTGTACCCATGCAGAACTCACTGACTTCATACACTTCACTTCCAATTTCCATCCTGCTCTTAAATATACTTGGACTATCTCCGACATCTCCCTCCCGCTTCTGGACCTCACCATCTCTATCACAGGAGACAGACTAGTGACTGACATCTACTATAAACCATATAAGAAAATAACTGCAGATGCTGGTACAAATCGATTTATTTGATTTGAAGAAGGGTCTCGACCCGAAACGTCACCCATTCCTTCTCTCCCGAGATGCTGCCTGACCTGCTGAGTTACTCCAGCATTTTGTGAATAAATCTACTATAAACCCACTGACGTGCACAGCTATCTGGACTACACTTCTTCCCACCCTGTCCCCTGCAAAAAGTCTATCCCCTACTCCCAATTCCTACGTCTACGCTGCATTTGCGCCCGGGATGAGGTGTTTCACACTAGGGCATCAGAGATGTCCTCATTCTTCAGGAAACGGGGCTTCCCCTCTTCCATTATAGATGAGGCTCTCACTAGGGCCTCTTCTACATCCCGCAGCTCCGCTCTTGCTCCCCTTCCTCCCCATTCGTAACAAGGACAGAATCCCCCTCGTTCTCACCTTCCACCTCATCAGCCAGCGTATCCAACAAATTATCCTCCAACATTTCCGTCACCTACAACGGGACTCCACTGCTGGCCAAATATTCCCATCCCCTCCCCTTTCTGCGTTCCGCAGAGACCGTTCCCTCCGTAACTCCCTGGTCCACTCGTCCCTTCCTACCCAAACCACCCCCTCCCCGAGCACTTTCCCCTGCAACCGCAGGAGATGCAACACCTGTCCCTTTACCTCCTCCCTCAACTCCATCCAAGGACCCAAACAGTCTTTCCAGGTGAGACAGAGGTTCACCTGCACCTCCTCCAACCTCATCTATTGTATCCGCTGCTCTAGATGTCAACTTCTTTACATCGGCGAAACTAAACGCAGGCTCGGCGATCGTTTCGCTCAACACCTTCGCTCAGTCCGCCTTAACCAACCTGATCTCCCAGTGGCTGAGCACTTCAACTCCCCCTCCCGCTCCCAGTCTGACCTTTCTGTCATGGGCCTCCTCCAGTGTCATAGTGAGGCCCACCGGAAATTGGAGGAACAGCACCTCATATTTTGCTTGGGCAGCTTGCAGCCCAGCGGTATGAACATTGACTTCTCCAAGTTTAGATAGTTCCTCTGTCCCTCTCTTCCCCTCCACCTTCCCAGTTCTCCCTCTATCTTCCTGTCTCCACCTATATCCTTCCTTTGTCCCGCCCCCCTGACATCAGTCTGAAGAAGGGTCTCGACCCGAAACGTCACCCATTCCTTCTCTCCCGAGATGCTGCCTGACCTGCTGAGTTACTGCAGCATTTTGTGAAATAAATACCTGCAGTTATTAAAGGTTTATTAATAATCGCTCCAACTAGGTTATGGTTCACATCCTTTATATTATATTGCAATAACTGGAAAACTAGCATGAAAGGAATTAGCAAGTCCAAATTCATCATACTACTTTGAGGCATCTTTCAAATTTTATTAAATTCTTTTTTTAAATTTTAAATCTTTAAAAAAATATTTTATTCATACATACACTGAACTTTTAATCTCTTGTTTATTATATTGTTTATAGAGTACTATGTTTACATATTCTGTCATGCTGCTGCAAGTAAGAATTTCATTGATCTAACTGGGACATATGACAATAAAATACTCTTGACTCTTGAACTAGCACATTGGAACAAACCACCATTCAATGTCAAACATTCACCTCTTTCAAGCAATGGGTGCATAATAACTCTGGGGTCTAAATGACTAAGGTCCTCAAGCAGCTGCTCTTCCAGCCGTTCAATTTTCTCCTCTTCACTTTCTTGAAGATCTGCTAATAAATGAGAAGTACATGACGCAATATGCATGATGATTATAGATAGGGAAAAAGAAAATCTAAAAACATTTACGAGGTATTGAACTTTGGGAGATAAAAGGTATGGGGAAAATATACAATTAATGGCATAACCCCATAACAGCATTGATATACAGAGGTATTATAGGATCCAAATCCATAACTCTCCTGAAAGTGGCAACGCAAGTAGAGTGTAAAAAAACATTTGATATGGTTGCTTTCATAGGTTGGAGCAATGAGTACAAAAGTCAGGAAGTCATGATGCGGCTTTATAAGACTTTGGTTAGGCCGCATTTGGGGTATTGTGTGCAGTTCTGGTCGCCCCTTTACCGGAAAGATGTGGAGGCTTTAGAAAGCGTGCAGAGGAGATTTACCAGAATGATCACTGGATTAGGGGCTATAAGGAGAGGTTGGACATACTTGGATTGTTTCTCTGGAATACCACAGGTTGCAGGGAGACCTGATTATATACGAGGCTTACAGAGGCAGTCTGATTATATACGAGGCAGTCAGAACCTTTTTCCCAGGATACTAGAGGGCATAGCTTTGTGAGAGGGGCATAGTTTAAAGATGATACACGGGGCAATTTATTTTTAAAACACAGTGGGTTGTGAAGCCCTGGAACACACCGCCGGGGTTGTAGTTGAGACCATATAGAGTCGCGACTCTGCGGCAAAATTTTGCTCTGACTCCATTTACAAGTTTGCAGATTACATCATTGTAGTGGGTGGATCTCAAACAAACCATGAGATAGCGTACAAGAAGGAGGTACATGGTGCTAAGATAAACACCCTCTGCCTCAACACAAGCAAAATGAAAAAGGTAGTCACTGACTTCAGGATGCGGGCTACAAAACACGCTCGAGTCTGTATCAAGGTGCTGAAATGAAGATGGTCGTGAGCTGCAGGTTCCTAGGTGCAAATAGTAAATTTATCCATTCACTTTGACACTAATGCCAAACATACCAATCCCTCCGCTTTCTCAGAAGGCCAAGGAAATTTGGCATGTCTTCAATGACTCTTACCAACTTCTACAGATGCACTATAGAAAGCATCCAATATGGATGCATCACAGATTGGAATGCCAAGTGCCCTCCTGAAGACCTCAAGAGATTTGTGAATGCAGCTCAGTCCATCACCCAAACCAAACATCCCCCCAACTCCCCGTCATCGATTCCATTTCACGCTACCTCCAGATAGCAGCCAACATAATCAAGGACCTGTCACATTGCAGGTATTCTCTCCTCACCCCTCTGCCAGATACTAAAGCTTGAAACCATGTAGCACCAGATTCATGAACACTTCTTCCCTGACATTATTAGACTCTTGAACAAATCTTTCATATGCAAGGGATGAATTCCCAGTGTTCCAATCTATCTTGCTGTGGCCCTTTTAACCTACACTTTTTCTGTTATTGTAACATTATGTCCTGTACTCAAGATTATTTTTTCTCTTTTGTAGATTTGATTGGCCTGGATTGCACACAAAAAAAGGTTTTACCCCGGTACACATGACAATAATAAACCAATGCCAATACCATTAAAATTGGATGTGAATTTTTTTGATACTTAACCCAAGGAAGTCACACTAGCAATGTGTCAGTAGCCTAGCTCCAGCCATAAGCATCTGTCTGGCCTTGGAATGCATAGCACCAGCCATCAAAATTTGGCAATGCCTATTATTTGGGAGGGCACTGTTGCCCACGCCAGGGCTTGCACGCCACTTTTTCAGCAATCGGAGGGGCAAGTGGTACCACTAGTGGCTCTGTTATCTGATGCAAGGCTCAGAATGACCTAGAACAACACTTGCTGAAGCAGACGGCACTCTCGGAGGTAGAGCTACCTGGTGCATCTGTGGCCGACACCACTGGCCACCTGCATTCGCCTGTGCCTCACATCATCCTTGAGTGGCCCTGCATGGGAAATTGACAGAAGATCTACTCTTTTCATTCAGACGCCCTACCATGTCACAGACACCCTGTACATTTACTTGACCATCCTGTGATCAGCACCAGCTTGACAATCCAGGGCCTCATCAAAACTCTGTGGACCAATATGCTTTAGGGAGACAACATGGGAGCAGAAGCAGTGCTAATACCAAGATAACTTCGAAGGTCCAGTTGGATCTAACCCAACTCAAAAACAATTTTGAAGAGTACATCTGGTTTTGGTAATAATTTGTGATGTCGTTCTTTCCAAATGTAAAACGAAAAGGACAAATAATATTACTAAACATTAAATTAAGATATGTATAGTTGATGGCATTACAGTTCAGCAGAGACAAAATAAACTTTGTGTAGTTACTACCTGTCGGATGAATGGCATTGCTCGAGTCTTCCGACACATGTTCAACCAGATGGAATTGCAGGGCATCCTGCAAAAAAACAAATCCAAGCACTTTGAGATGAACAGCAAACATATGTTTCAACATGAAAGTTCTGATGTTAGGAAAACTTCAAAAGAAATTATAGAAATTAAGATGAAGATAGACACAAAAAGCTGGAGTAACTCAGCGGGACAGGAAGCATCTCTGGAGAAGGAATGGATGACGTTTCGGGTCGAGACGTTTCTTCAGACAGGTCTGGACCTTAAGAGGTGAACAAAGAAAAACTGCTTTGATTCTGATTTTGATTTGATCTATTGTATCCGTTGTTCAAGGCGTGGAGTCTTGTACATTGGCAATACCAAGCGTAGACTGGGAGATCAATTCGCTGAATACCTTTGCTCAGTCCACCTGACCTACCTGATCACCCGGTTGCCAATCCCTTCCCATTCCCACACTGATCTTTCTGCCGTAGGTGTCCTCCATTGTCAGAGCGAGGCCAAATGCAAATTGGAGGAACAACATCTCATATTTAGCTTGGGCAGCTTACAACCCAGTGGTATAATTGATTTCTCTAACTTCAAGTAACCCTTGCATTCCCTTTCTCTCCATCACTCTCCCACCCAAGTTGTACCAGTTTCCAAGTCATCTTGTTGAGTCTCATTGTCTGTACTCGTTCTCATTGTCTGTTCGCGTTCTAATGCGTATGGCCTTTCTGCTCTGCACAAGATCTTAAGCCAAGTACTTGATAAACCATGTGTAGTAAGGAAAAGCAGATGCTGGTTTAAACCTGTCAGTAACTCGTTTTCACCTAACACACAGCTAACAATGGCCAGTGTCCTTTATCATAGTTACTTTTTTGCATATCTTTCATTCATTTATTCTATATCTCTCTACATCACTGTCTGTTTCTCTCGTTTCCCTGTCCTGATTCAGTCTGAAGAAGGGTCGCGACCCGAAACGTCACCTATTCGTTTTCTCCAGAGATGGTGTCTGACCCGCTGAGTTATTCCAGTACTTCATGTTTTGCTCAAGATTCTAGTGCATCTGCAGTTTCTTGTTTCTCCTCCTTGACCGAATTAACATTCCTAAAATCATATCCAGAAGTTGAAATAAATTGTGATATAATTGGTTGAAAGTGAGAAAAGGACATTCCAATTCATTTCAAATAATTTTAAGCATATGCTCACTCTAGATCTCTCTAAAGTCTAACTGCATTAGCACATTCCCATTGAAATGGTGCTGCCATAATAATAATGGCCCAAATTATGTAAATGAAGCATACTGGATATCATGGACTGCCAGAGATGGAAGAAGCACATGTTTTCTGGATTCATGGTGTCAAACACAAACAAAAACAGGAAATGCTGGAAACACTCAAGTCAGGCACATGCTGTGGAAAAAGAAACAAAGCTGTTTCCTTGAAAATCTTTGTCTGAACTGGAAAAGAGAGAAAAGTTTAGTCTAGTTTACAGCGCGGAAACAGGCCCTTCGGCCAACCATGTCTGCGTCCACCAGTGATCCCGGTACACCTGCACTATCCTACACACACGAAGGACAGGAAACCAGAGTTCCCCAAGAAAATCCATACAAGTCATGGGGAGAAAGTACAAACTCCGTACATTCAAGCACCCATAGTCAGGATCAAACCCGGGTCTTTGGCACGACAAGGCCAAGTACCTCTGCGCCACTGTGCCGCTTTTAAAAAGTTTTAAAGCTAACTTGTTTCTTTTTTCCCTAGTGCTAATCAGGAGTCTTTGGCCTGAAATTTTAACTATTTTTCTCTCTGCAAATGTTGCCTGATCTACAAATGTTTTGCAGCATTGTGTTTTTGTTTCAAATTTACAGTATCTATTTTTTAAATTTTCAGTCAATGGTATGCATATGATTGGTTGGTCTTACACCAGTTGATGGCCAGTGGGATGTATGTAGAGCTCTGGAATACCACAAGCTCAGTCTATCAATCACCATGAAACCTGCCAAGCTACAGGCTTTCACCATCATGTCGACAAACAAAACATGTCCACTCACTGAGATGCTCAAAGTGAGAATGAGATTGGGAGAGCGCTGTAACTTAACTTATGTACAACTTCTTCAACTTTGGGCCATTGTAGGTGCTGGGCCTGGGGTTGGAACATCACTCCAGATACTACAGCCCATGTTTTTCTCAGTGGTACAGACAGTTGGTTTGGGAGCTGCAGTCAAGAGTAGCTCAGATGAGTAACTGCAGTATATTTGAATGATAGTATGCACAGTAACCACCATGTACATCAATAGTCGTTTATTTGTCACATACACATGTGGTGGAAGAAATAATTGCTTAGGGCAATAGATGGGGTGCCTATCAAGAGAGCCTCGTTGTCCTTTACAGGGTAGCGTCTGAAGTTGTTGGTGCTGCACTCATGCAGGCAAGTAGAGATAATCCATTATGCTCCTGATTTGAGACTTGTACATGGTAGAAAAATCTTGGGACATCAATAAGTGAATCGCTCATTGAAGCATACCCAATCTGTGACCAGCTTTCTCAACTAAAGGTATGAATGCAGCTGGTCCAATTCTGTTCTGGGTCAATGGTGACCTCTAGGATGTTACAGTTTGGGAACTTTATGGGAGCAATTTCACTGAATATTAAGGATAGGTGGTTAGCAGACCTCCCAACATTTGATTTTACAAATTCAAAATTTTACATCAAAATTCATAATATGGCACGTAATGCAACTTTTCAGCAAAATAAAATATGCACGCCAAATGCGCGTACGCGTTGAGTTACATTCATGTGTGAAAAACTACTATTATTTCCAACAGTCTGTAGTTCTTGGACTACATGTACAATGTCAGGCCTATCATGAGTATATTCTACTATTGTAGAAAGGATATTGAACAGAAATACTTTTTACAAAGAAAAAATTGTTTCGTTTTGTTTTTCTATTTTGCTTTTTCCTTACACATCCCAATTCTTTTGGTATTGAATAAAAGAACAATGGTCATAAAATGTATGACTACGTTATGAAGAGTTTCATTTGAAAAACTGCATATTCCTAATTTAATTGAAGACATACTCGCTCCAGTGGTCTTCAACAGCAAATCACAACGGTCCATGTCCCCCCCATCCCTACTCCCCCCCCCCACCCCCTCTCCCCCCACCCCTATTCCCCCCCACCCCTCCTACTCCCCCCCACCCCCCTACTCCGCCCACCCCTCCCCCCCCCCCCACTCACCCTCCCTCCCCCCACTCACCCTCCCTCCCCCCACTCACCCTCCCTACCTCCACCCCCTCAATCCCCACTCCCTCCTCCCCCCAACCCCCCCATCCCCTCTCAACATTAACGGGCCTCACGCTTTGCAGCGAGGCTAGGCCAGCAGTGAGGCGAGTGGCGAGGGGCTAGGCCAGCGGCGAGGCCGGGCCAGCATCTAGGCGAGGCCAGGTGAGACCTCCATGTGCCAGACCAACTGAAAACAGTACATGAACAGTGCAATGAAAAAAAAAGCCTAAATTGTTGAACGAGCTCTCCATACGTATGGCATTAGACTCAGAACAAGGAATAACCTTGTGACTCATGTAGTTACAACTCTCAAAGGAGCAAGAAACTTCACATGGCTGCAGATCATCGCCTACAATCTTTGCAAATCCACACAACCACTCCACAAATGGCCTGCCCAAGGAAAAGAGGATTAAGTACCTAGAGTGTTTACAAACAAGAAATGTATACTTGGATGCCATTCTTGGCACATGGAAATATTTTTGATTTAAGAATCAGTAGAGGGCTTAAATGCAATTCATGAGATGAGTCAATACTGACACTTCAATCCAAAATGATTCCGTACCCTCTCAGGTTTACAAAGAGATCCTTTGGGCTCATTGGGGAAAAAATATAAACAGGACAGTTGTCCCCATGTGTCTTAGTCAGTTATTCCTAAAGTGACATCACCAATACAAATTCTGTTGGCAGATTTCTACATTACAAGTTTCAGGTTCCTGCATTATGGAAAGCTTGCAGTCTTGAGACTTCTTGCAAAGTGAAAAACTTTTGTGTGGCATGCTAATGAATTTAATCAGAGATCATTAGACACGGATTCAAAAACAACTTGGTGGGCCATAAGCCTCTGTGGATTCTTCGGAGGATGAGAAAAAATCCGAGGCAAATGCAAGTTTACCTTTTATTTTGACAAGAGGTGCAGCCAGGTGAAACAAACCGTAGACACAGATGATGAGCTCTAGAGTTAAAAAAAGAACCTTAACTTTCTTAAACATTACTTCTAGTGGACAATGATCAATTTAGATCACGTGTGTGGACATTAATCTAGTAAATTAAAACACCCCATTATAATTACCTGATTGATAAACCAACTGCAAATTCTGATCTCCTTTAGATTGGGGAGCCAAACTGATTGAAACACCTCTCTGAATTTGCAGACAAAACCATAAGCTTCACTCTAACCTGTTTTTTGCTTCTCACCTTCATGCCATTCAGCTTTAAGTCATTGTAACTTTTGATAAGGCATTTTTGTGAGTTTCCAGATTTAATGCCTTCACCAATTAAATATGAATAGGAAGGGGTTAGAGGGATCCAGATTTAATGCCATCACCAATTAAATATGAATAGGAAGGGGTTAGAGGGATCCAGATTTAATGCCATCACCAATTAAATATGAATAGTAAGGGGTTCGATGGATTTGGACCAAGCGCAGGCAGGTGGAACTGGTATAAATGGGGCATCTTGGTCGTCATGGGCAAGTTGGGCCAAAGGGCCTGCTGTTTTCGATGCTGTATGACTATTATTAAATTAATGATACATTTAAAAATTACCAGTTGTTAATTTTGTAATTTTAAACTCTTCTCAATATTTTTTACCCATTTACAATCACAGTCTTTCACCTTGCACCTTCAACCCTTTATTTTGTCAATCACTTTTTTTGATCATCCCTTTATTTTGTTAATCACTTTCCCAGTTAATTTAAGTTAATTTCTCTACAAGTATGCACAGGATCTGCTAAATATTTCCAACATTTTTGATTTTTGTTTTAGATTTCCAGGATATTTACTATTTTGTTTTTGCATTAGGATTACAATATTACGTTTGTCCAAGGGCACAAAAAGTCTTATATTAAATTATAACGTTGTTCCATTCTTAATTTTTTTTACAGGCTTTGTGTATAATAAACTCCTGCTTTAGTGAGAATCTGCTTCATACTTCATTCTAAAAAGACACGAAACAAATCATTAAATGAGATACATATCCCAATACAATGTTACATAATAGTTCTGATCAAGTAGTCTCACCTGTGATGCATAAGAAACAAAGGTAACACCCTCCACATCGTCCAGGTCTGGACAGGCATTACGAAATGTTTCTTCACGTTCCAGATGCTCAGAGGAAGTAAGAGAAGAATTCAAGGCATCTTGAGAATGTTCTGCAGACAAACACAGTTTTTTTCTTCGACCTCGCGTACAAGCACCCACTGTGACTTGCTGCTCCGACACACCTGAAGACTTGCTTTCGATGCGGGGTGTAGAGGTTTCCTCAATCGAGTCAGTCCTATTACCTGGAGGTCTCCAGATCCCAGAACTGTATGCCTTGGTATTCAAATGTGCAGATTTAGAACAAACAGGTAACTCGGGCGAGTTCTCAGCAGAATCACAAAATATTCTGCTTGGAGTTCTCCAGATCCCAGAATTTAATGCCTTTTCTGTATATTTTATCTTACGTAATCTGACAGCTCCACCAGAGGTTTTGTCAGGGGGCGTATAAGGTGGATTATTTGAAACTGTGGAAGTACTGGTTTTATTCATGTTTTTTTCTGATGCAGTGCTACTCTCTTTGGGTCCAGAGCATACGGATTTTGAATCTACATTCTCCACTTGAGAATTTTCAGCAGAGCAAGATGAATGGGTTGGTTTTTTTGCAGAATTGGGGGACTGGTGAGCAGTTGGTATAGGTCCCCCATTCCTCCGACAAGAAGACAGTAGCTTTTGTGGTAGTTCAGATATTTTTATGGTGCCGTTTGTAAAAGTACACGGCTCCAAGTAAACTACAGGCACTTTGGTATTTTCCCCACTCAGCATTTTGGCTTTAACTACTCCTATAGGACTGATTAATGGCTGCTTGGTAACTGCAGATGAAGTTGCATTCACTTCATTGATGGAACTTTTGTTCATAGTTTCATTTTGTAAATCACAATTAGTTCCACCATCCCATCCTTCTGAATTTAAAAATTCCTTCTCTTCTTTACATTTTAGTCCATCACAGTCAAGGATTACTGGGTTTGCTACATGGTTATATTCATAGTCATCTGGAGGCTCTTCCTTGACAATAATTTTAAAAGGCTCTTCATGGTATTCAGATGATGCAACACTTGATGGATTTGTTGAATAAATATTCGGGAGGCATTTCAAGATGCTGCAGAGAAAGAAAAACAAAGGACTAAAGCAAAATACACACTGAAAATGAAATATGGTCAAAAATCCTTTACAATATGACTTCTAATCCAACCAATGAAGCATTCGCATAACACTTCCAAATTAACAAAACATGACACTATCAGACATTTTACTAGATTGAAAAAGGGTTTGCATAAACTAAGACATTTGAGAAAAAGAATAGTGATGTCCTGGAACATAGAAGAGGTGGGCTTGGCGACGCTGAAGGGCATAAAGATGGATAAATCCACTCCATTATATAGCTGGAATAGTTTATAAGTCATAGAAGAATTAGGGCATTCGGCCCATCAAGTCTATTCTGCCATTCATTCTATCTTTCCCTCTCAGCCCCATTCTCCTGCCTTCTCCCCATAACCCCTAACAGTTACTAATCATCTGTTAATCTTCGCCGTAAAAATATCCATTGACTTGGCATCCACAGCCTTCTGTGGCAATGAATTCCAGATTCACCACCCTCGAACTAAAGAAATTCCTTCTCATCTACTTTCAAGAGGTACGTCCTTTAATTCTGAGGATATGGCCTCTGGTCCTAGACTCTCCCACCAGGGGAAACATCCTCTGCACTTTAACTCTATCCAGGCCTTTCACTATTTGGTAGGTTTCAATGAGGACCACCCTCAGACCTCCCAACATTTGATTTTACAAATTCAGAATTTTGATGTCCAAAATTCAGAATTTGACATCAAAATTCATAATATGGCGCGTAATGCAACTTTTCAGCAAAAAAAAAAATGCACGCCAAATGCGCGTACACGTTGCGTTACATTCACGTGTGAAAAACTACTATTAATTCCAACAGTCTGTAGTTCTTGGACTACATGTACAATGTCAGGCCTATCATGAGTATATTGTACTATTATAGAAAGGTTATTGAACAGAAATACTTTTTACAACAAAGAAAAATTTGTTTTGTTTTGTTTTTTCTATTTTGCTTTTTCCTTACACATACCAATTCTCTTGGTATTGAATAAAAGAACAATGGTCATAAAATGTATGACTAAGTTATAAAGAAAGAGTTTCATTTAAAAAACTGCACATATCTAATTTAATTGAAGACATACTTGCTCCCGTGGTTTTTAACAGCAAATCACAACGGTCCATGTCCCCCCAACCCTACCCCCGCACCCATCCTATCCCCACCCCCAGCCCCCCTACTCTCCCCCCCCACCCCCTACTCTCCCCCCACCCCTACCCCCTCCTCTTCTTTCCCCCCAAATCCACCCACCCCTCCTCCCCACTCCCCTCCCACCCCCACTCTCCCCCTCCCTTCCTCCACCCCCCGACCTCCACTCCCTCCTCCCACTCCACTGCCTCCCTCCCCCGCACCCCAACCCCCACCCCCATCAACATCAACGGGCCTCACGCTCCGCAGCGAGGCTAGGCCAGCGGCGAGAGGCGAGGTGAGGCCGGGCCAGCGACCAGGCCGGGCCAGTGACAAAGCGAGGCCGGGCGAGCGGCGAGGTGAGGCGAGGCTAGCGGCAAGGCTGGGCCAGCGGCGAGGTGAGGCAAGTACAGCGGCGAGGTCAGTACAGCAGCGAGGCCTGGCCAGTGGCGAGGCATGTGGTTTTGCGGAAAAATGTGAGGCGAAATCAGAATGGCGGAAATGAAATAAGAAAGCGGAAACTTTCCACCAAATTCAGAAGGGTTGGGAGGTCTGCACCCTCATCCTTCTACACTCCAGCGAGAACTGGCCCAGTGCCTTTAAACACTTATCAGGTTAACCGAATCATTCCTGGGATCATTCTCATACACCTCCTCTGGACCCTCTGCCACGTCATCACATCCTTCCTTGTATATGGGGCCCAAAACAGCTCACAATACTCCAAATAAGTTCGGACCAGTGTCTTATATACCCTCAGCATTACATCCCTGTTTTTATATTCCAGTCCCCTTGAAAGAAATTGTTGCATTGGATTTGCCTTCCTTACTACTGATTCGACGTGCAAATTAACTTGTTGGGAATCCTGCACCATCTCCAATTTCTGAATTTTCTCCCTTTAGAAAATAATCTACATCTTTATTCCTCCCACCAAAATGCATGATTCCACTCTTTGCTACACTGTATTCCGTCTGTCACTTCTTTGCACACTCTCCTAACCTGTTGCAAAGTCTATCTGCAGAGTCTCTGCTTTCTCAACAGTGCCTGTCCCATCACCTATCTTTTGATCATCTGCAAACATGGCCATGAAGTTTCGTCAGGCAAGATCGCCCTTTCACAAAACCATGCTGACTTTGCCAATTTTATCAAGTGCTTCTAAATACTCGGAAACTTCTTAAGACTCCAAAATCTTACCAACCATTAAAGTCAGGCTAACCGGCCGATAGATTCCACTCTTCTGCTTCACTCCCTTCTTGAACAGCAGGGTAATATTTGCCTTTTTTTAATTGTCCGAGACCATACCTGACTCTAGCGATTCTTGAAAGATCACTACTGATGCCTCCACAATCTTTCAGAACCCTGGGGTGGTCCATCCAGTTGAGGTGACTTATCTACCTTCAGACCTTTCAACTTCCCAAACATATCCTCCTGAGTAATAGCCATTCACTAACTTCCACCCCGACTCTCTTGAATTTCAAGCGCATTGCTGGTGTCTTCCACTGTGAACCGATTCAAAAAATATATTAAATTCATCTGCCAATTCTTTAATCCCCTTTATCACTGCTCCAGCATTATTTTCCAGCAGTCCAATATCCACTCTTACCTTATTCTTGCTCTATATGATCTGAAGATACTTTTGCTATCCTCCTTTATATTATTGGCTAGCTCACTTTCATGGGTCATCTTTTCTCCCTGTACATCCTTTTTAATGACCTTATGTTGGTTTTTTTTTTTAAAGCTCCCGATTCTCTAGCTTCCTATTAATTTTTGCAATGTTATATACCTTATCTTTTAATTTTATATTGTATTTGACTTCCCTTGTCAGCCACGGTCTCCTCATTCTCCCATGAGAATCTATCTTCCTCTTTGGAATGAAAAGTCCTGCTACTTTAAATTATTCCCAGAAATTCCTTCCATTAGTTTCTCCGTCATTCTTGCTAGGATCCCTTTCCAATCAACATTAGCCAGCTACTCCCTCATGCCTCTGCAGTCACCTTGGCTCAATCGACACATCCGATTTCATCTTCTCCTTCAAATTGCAGGGTGAATCTTATTATCTTATGGTCATTACCTCCTAGTGGTTCCTTTATATTAAGCTCCCTAAACAAATCAGATTTATTACAAGATACCAAATCCAGAATTGCTGTTTCCCTGGTAGGCTCAAATACAAATTGCTCTAAGAAGCCATCTCGTCAGCACTCTACAAATTCCCACTCTTTCCCATACTGCATATTGAAATCCCCCATGACCACTGTAACATTGCCTTTCTTACATGCCACTTCTATCTCCTGAAATAATTTGTATCCTATATCCTGGGTTCTTTTTGGGGGGGGGCTGTAAATAACTGCAAAGGTATTTTTACCCTTGCAGTTTCTCAGCTCTACCCACAAGGACTCTACATCTTCTGATCCTATGTCACTTGCTAAGGACCAAAATTCATTACTTACCAGCAGAGCTACCCCACCCCTTCTGCCAATCATCTGTCTTTTCGATATGACGTGTAACTGTGTCAGCAGACAGCTCCAGCCACGTCTCCATAATGCCCACAACATCGTACCAACCAATTTATAACTGCCCCATTTTGGTTCTTCTTTTTAATTTAGTCCCTAGCTGCTCAAAGTTGCTCAACAGAACCTCATTCCTTGTTACACCTACCTTAAAGATTTAACTGATCTTTAAATCCAGTTATTTGATTCCCAAGCTCTCTTAAAATAACTTTGATTCTTCCCCTTTCTCCTCTTTGGGTACAAAACCCCCCAAGATTCTGAAAATTACTTAGAACATTAT
Organism: Rhinoraja longicauda; assembly: GCF_053455715.1. Classification (NCBI taxonomy): domain Eukaryota; kingdom Metazoa; phylum Chordata; class Chondrichthyes; order Rajiformes; family Arhynchobatidae; genus Rhinoraja; species Rhinoraja longicauda. The sequence continues at coordinate 6,643,048 of NC_135962.1, read as the reverse complement.
TATTTTAAGAGTATGAAGAGATAAAGATTATTTGTGTGGTTTTCTCTTTAAAAAACAAACCAAAATGTTTTATAATCATTTAACAGTAGATCTAATTTCCAACATTTGTTTCATGCTTCAGTAAAAGTGAAATATTGCAAATGATGCACATTTTCTGCTCTTGAACCTTTTTCTGCCATTCAGAAGATGACTAAGAAGGCAATACGGGGAGAAAAGATGAGGTACGAGGGTAAACTAGCCAATAATATAAAGGAGGATAGTAAAAGCTTTTTAAAGGTAAAGTAAGTAAAAGTATGCAAAGAGGAAAAAAAATAGTCAAGGCAAATGTGGGTCCCTTGAAGACAGAAGCGGGGGAATTTATTATGGGGAACAGGGAAATGGCAGACGAGTTGAACCGGTACTTTGGATCTGTCTTCACTAAGGAAGATACAAACAATCTCCCAGATGTTCTAGTGGCCAGAGATCCTAGGGTAACGGAGGAACTGAAGGAAATTCACATTAGGCAGGAAATGGTGTTGGGTAGACTAATGGGACTGAAGGCTGATAAATCCCCAGGGCCTGATGGTCTGCATCCCAGAGTACTTAAGGAGGTGGCGCTAGAAATTGTGGACGCATTGGTGATCATTTTCCAATGTTCTATAGATTCAGGATTCCGGTGGATTGGCGGGTAGCTAATGTTGTCCCACTTTTTAAGAAAGGAGGAAGAGAGAAAATGGGAAATTATAGACCAGTTAGTCTGACATCAGTGGTGGGGAAGATGCTGGAGTCAATTATAAAAGACAAAATTGCAGAGCATTTGGATAGTAGTAACAGGATTGTTCCGAGTCAGCATGGATTTACGAAGGGGAAATCATGCTTGACTAATCTTCTGGAATTCTTTGAGGATGTAACTAGGAAAATTGACAGGGGAGAGCTGGTGGATGTGGTGTACCTTGACTTTCAGAAAGCCTTTGACAAGGTTCCACATAGGAGATTAGTGGGCAAAATCAGAGCACATGGTATTGGAGGTAGGGTACTGACATGGATAGAAAATTGGTTGACAGACAGAAAGTAAAGAGTGGGGATAAATGGGTCCCTTTCAGAATGGCAGGCAGTAACTAGTGGGGTACCGCAAGGCTCGGTGCTGGGACCGCAGCTATTTACAATATACATTAATGACTTGGATGAAGGGATTAAAAGTACCGTTAGCAAATTTGCAGATGATACAAAGCTGGGTGGTAGTGTGAACTGTGAGGAAGATGCTATGAGGTTGCAGGGTGACTTGGACAGGTTGTGTGAGTGGGCGGATGCATGGCAGATGCAGTTTAATGTGGATAAGTGTGAGGTTATCCACTGGTGGTAAGAATAGGAAGGCAGAGTATTATCTGAATAGTGTAAAGTTAGGAAAAGGGGACGTACAACGAGATCTGGGTGTCCTAGTGCATCAGTCACTGAAAGGAAGCATGCAGGTACAGCAGGCAGTGAAGAAAGCCAATGGAATGTTGGCCTTCATAACAAGAGGGATTGAGTATAGGAGCAAAGAGGTCCTTCTGCAGTTGTACAGGGCCCGAGTGAGACCGCACCTGGAGTACTGTGTGCAGTTTTGGTCTCCAAATTTGAGGAAGGATATTCTTGCTATTGAGGGCGTGCAGCGTAGGTTTACTAGGTTAATTCCTGGAATGGCGGGACTGTCATATGTTGAAAGACTGGAGCGACTAGGCTTGTATACACTGGAATTTAGAAGGATGAGAGGAGATCTTTTCGAAACGTATAAGATTATTAAGGGGTTGGACACGTTAGAGGCAGGAAACATGTTCCCAATGTTGGGGGAGTCCAGAACAAGGGGCCACAGTTTAAGAATAAGGGGTAGGCCATTTAGAACTGAGATGAGGAAAAACTTTTTCAGTCAGAGAGTTGTGAATCTGTGGAATTCTCTGCCTCAGAAGGCAGTGGAGGCCAATTCTCTGAATGCATTCAAGAGAGAGCTAGATAGAGCTCTTAAGGATAGTGGAGTCAGGGGGTATGGGGAGAAGGCAGGAACGGGGTACTGATTGAGAATGATCAGCCATGATCACATTGAATGGCGGTGCTGGCTCGAAGGGCCGAATGGCCTCCTCCTGCACCTATTGTCTATTATTTTTCCATGCTTATGTCATTTACAATATTGAAGTGAAATAATTATAGTATTTTCCAAATGAAATTCTGTTTGTCACAATGTAAAATATGGTCACTAGATGGCAATGATATTCAAATATCTTAATGGCATCTCCAATTTGTCTGATTGTGAGAAGAGAATGAAAAGGAAGGTGATACAATATCCCAGTTAGACTTCTGAAGAAGGGTCCCAACCCAAAACATTGGCTGTCCAGTCCCGTCACATGCTGCCTGACCACCAGAATTCCCCCAAAATGTGTTTTTTTGCTTTCATTATCCCTGCCGCATAGCTTCCTTATTCTACTCTTCCCAATATTCTGGCTAATAATATTCCATGATCTCACTGTTTTCTTCAGACTGGACCTTTCAATTCTTTCTCTGCTTTTATTCACACCCTTAATAACGAGCCTGCCTTTTATTTTACTCTCATTCAAAATCACTAATACATCTCACAGCCAAAAACGATAGCAATTATATATACAACTGGATGACAAAGGATAATTAAATACTTTGCAAAACGAACACGGGTAAATTGGATGAGGGAAAAGTAAGAAAGCAGACAACCAACAAAACCCACAGAGATCAAAGAATATGGGAAGTATACGGAATCAAGGGATATGGGGAGAAAACAGGAACGAGGTACTGATTGTGGACGATCAGCCATGATCATATTGAATGGCAGTGCTAGCTCGAAGGGCCAAATGGCCTACTCCTGCACCTATCTTCTCTGTTTATGTCCAGATGGGCGACATAATACAGAAAATATGATTATCTACTATCTCAGAGGAACATTGAGATAAATACAAACAAAATGTGAATCTGGATGGACAGAATGTAGCCTGAGCTTACTCCTTAAACTATACATCTTACATAGTTTTCAGGCATAGTGCAAGCATAACAGCAATACAAACTGACCCACTACATGTATTCCTTAGATTGCCACAAACTGTTACAATATTTCAGACACAATTTTAATCCCCAGAATGACTCTACACACAAGGAAACTGTTCAATCCTAAATACTTTTAGCGACACATTGTTAGCATGTTTTATATCCAATTCCTTGTTTTCAATGCCCTTGTGAAATCGAGTTAACAACATTCAAGCACATTTCAGTACAAATATGAAATAAATACACTGAGGAAAATCCAGACTACACTAAAATTTGTCAAATATTTCTGACATAGAACTTGTTCAATTTGAGCCAGACTACCTATCTGTTTAAAATAAAAACAGAATGCTGGAACTACTCAGCATGTCATGCTACATCTTGGTCGAGAAGCGTAGCTGGCATTTTTGGTCAATGACCTTTCATAAGAATTACGAAAGCTAGGAGTCCAAGATGTTTTATGTTAAAAATAAATGGGACAGACAAAGATTAACAAAGAGAATTTCTATAATAGGTTGGAGATAGTGAGAGAATGATGCAAGCAGTGGTGGTGCCAGCTGAGAAAGGTGGAGGAAAAGGCTGCTTGATGACTGCATCAGCAATGAGATTAGGAAGTACTTGTTGGACGGCTATAGGTGTTTTGAAGAGCAGTAGCTAGTACTGGCGCCGTACAGCTCCAGTAACCTGGGTTAAATTTTGATCTCTGGTGGTGTCTGTGTTGAGTTTACACATTTTCCCTGCAACCACTATTTGCTATTGAGGGCGTGCAGCGTAGGTTTACGAGGTTAATTCCTGGAATGGCGGGACTGTCATATGTTGAAAGACTGGAGCGACTAGGCTTGTATACACTGGAATTTAGAAGGATGAGAGGAGATCTTATCGAAACGTATAAGATTATTAAGGGGTTGGACACGTTAGAGGCAGGAAACGAAGGCAGGAACGGGGTACTGATTGAGAATGATCAGCCATGATCACATTGAATGGCGGTGCTGGCTCGAAGGGCCGAATGGCCTCCTCCTGCACCTATCGTCTATTGTCTATCCACGTGAATTTTCCCACCTTATAGTCTTGTTTCATCCCATATCCAAAAATTTCCCACTGATCAGGAGAATCAGTGGATCGCATGGGATGCTGGAGTTTATTAATATGTGAGAGAGGCAAACAGATTACAGAAAATTAAGTGACGTCTGTGTTGTAAGAAATATGGCAATTAAAGATACAGGCAACCAAGATATTCTGCAAAGTTGTCACCCAGCCTATGTTTGGTTTTATACAGGAGACCACACTGCACTGCCCAAATGAGCAGTACAAGAGAATCTCTGCTTCATCGGAAAGGAGTGGCCCATTCTGATAATGGATTATCAACATGCCATGGTTCCTGCTTTTATATCCACACACTGAGCATTTTTAGCATCTGCAACTTTTATGTATTACATTGTATTGTTTCTTTTTCCTCTTTGTGTTCATTCACCTCCTTCTGTTTACATTCCCTCATAAAGGTCAGCTGCAATTAACAACCCTTCACATTCTCTCAGCCACTGTCACTTGTATCATTCAGTCCCTCTTGATTACTGTTCTATCTGAAATTTCTTTATTTTCACCACCACTCCCTCTTCTAACTTTAATCACACTTGCTTTATAACTTTCCCTATTCCTGAAGAAATGTTATTAACATGAAACAATATCTCCCTTCACAGCTAAGCTTTAAGCATTTCTTGTTTATATTTCAGACTTCCAGAATCTAATGCTGCTTGCTCTTCATGTAGGGATAATTGATTCAATAATCAAGAATTCCAGAATTGGATTAAAATTATCCTACTGAATAAATTGGCAATATAAGCGGTCGATGTAATGTTGGAAGGGTGACTGAGTGTTAGCTGCTGTTGAACTGGGTTTGTTTCCAGCTTCGTTTAATTTAAGGAAAATAAAATTTCTCATGGACACGTAAAGATACAGTGGCAACAGTATTACTAGTTGTCAGTAGATGAGCTCCAGTTTCAACCATGACCTTGTTGCCCATGTGCACTGAGTTTACACATTCTCCCTGCGACAATGTGGTTTCCTCAGGATACTCTGTTTCCTCTCACATTTCAAAAAAGTGCAAGTTGGTAGGTTAATTGGCCACTGTAAGTTGCCCCTATTGTAAGGACTCCAAAGACGTACAGGTATGTAGGTTAATTGGCTGGGTAAATGTAGAAATTGTCCCTAGTGGGTGTAGGATAGTGTTAATGTACGGGGATCGCTGGGCGGCACGGACTTGGAGGGCCGAAAAGGCCTGTTTCCGGCTGTAGATATATGATATGATATGATATGATGATGAGTGGGGCCAGTGGTACAAAATGGGGGAAGTTGATGAGAATGTGGAGAGAATACAAAATGGCTTCAATGTAAGACTGGTGTTAATGAATGATTGATGCAGACTCACAGAACAGTATTGCACGGGAACAGACCCTTTGGTTCACAAGGTGCATGCCAAACATGGACCAGTTAAACTAATCTCCTCTGCCTGCATATGAACCGTATCACTCCACACCCTACACATCCATATGCCTATCCAAAAGTTTATTTAATGTCATCATCGTATCTACCTCAATCACCATCCCCAGCATCATATTCCAGGCACTTACCATCAGATCATAAGTGGAATTAGGCCATTCGACCCATCAAGTCTACACCACCATTCAATCATAGCTGATCTATCTTTCCCTCCTAACCCCATTCTCCTGCCTTCTCCCCATAACCTCTGACACCTGTACTAATCAAGAATCTATCTCTGCCTTAAATATATCAACTGAAGGCCTCCACAGCCTTCTGTGACAAAAAAGACCGCATATTCACCATCCTCTGACTAAAGAAACCATTCTCTCGTTTTAAAAAAAGCCCAGCATATCTCCTTTAAATTTTGGCCCTTTCACCTTAAACTATGTCCTCTAGTGTTGTCATTTCCAGACTGGGTCAAAAAGGTTCTGACTGTCTACCCTATCTACATCTCTGTTTTATATACTCCTTTCAGGTCTGCCCTCAACCTGCAATGCTCCAGAGAAAACAATTACAATTTCCCCATCCTCACCTTATACCCTCTAATCAATTCAGTTAAACCTCTTCTTCACCCTCTCTGCAGCCTGTCCTTAATGGGGTGACCAGAATTGCTCACAACACTCCAACTGTGGTTCAACCAAAGTCCTGTAAACCGGCCACACGACTTCTTGACTCTTCAAAGGTTCAAAGGTATTTTATTGTCACAGTATCCCACGTGTTAACGGGGACCTCTTCATAATGGATTTCTATTATAGCGGACAGATCAGGCAGCCACCACTCTCAATGTAAAAAACACCCTTACATCATAACCCTTTGTCCTCTTATGACTAAGCCTACCACGAGGGACTTTATCAAATGCCTTACCAAAATCCACATAGACATCTACTCCCCTACCCTCATTGGTCGCATTCGTCACCTTGTAAAAATTGTGCTTGGCAAAGACTTTGTTCAATGCTGTGTGACTCTATGATTGTAGTTTACACCACTATGCATTCAACAAATAAAGGTTGGTAGCTACTACTTATCAGATAGCTCCTGTGGGAGCACAACACAAGAATTTCTAAATAAATAAGGTCAATTGCACTGGTAGCCCATCTCAAAGCAGGGCAATCAACTTCCAAATCTGCCAGGGTTCAACTAGTTTGCTCCTTTATGCTTAAACCAGAGAAGCTAATTATCTTCCAAATGCATTTAAAGACCGTGATGCATAGTGGATATGCAGTTTGCCTTTGCTACTGAAATCTAACACACGTGGAAAGTTATTCATCCTCACATTCTTACTCATGTCCACTATGCAAGCCTCCAGCTTACCAAGTCCCAAGATAAATGATTTTAGAGTATCTATTGCATCACGCATTTTAAAGTATTATAATTATTCAAAAGGACTTGCATTATATTAATTCCAACACGTATCTTGGACTCAAGGTATTTTGCTGCACTCATTTTGGTACTGCATATATAACAAATCAGAAGTCGCACTAAAATGAATTAGAAAATTGGGGCTTCCTTACTTTTCAGTTCATTATCTTGGTTTGTCCCCTTATTAAAGCGGCACGGTAGCGCAGCGGTAGAGTTGCTGCTTTACAGCGAATGCAGCGCCGGAGACTCAGGTTCGATCCTGACTACGGGTGCTGCACTGTAAGGAGTTTGTACGTTCTCCCCGTGACCTGCGTGGGTTTTCTCCGAGATCTTCGGTTTCCTCCCACACTCCAAAGACATACAGGTATGTAGGTTAATTGGCTGGGTAAATGTAAAAATTGTCCCTAGTGGGTGTAGGATAGTGTTAATGTACGGGGATCGCTGGGCGGCACGGACTTGGTGGGCCGAAAAGGCCTGTTTCCGGCTGTATATATATGATATGATGATATGATATGATACCCACTTGCTTCCTCACACTCATGGCACTTATGTGCTGACTGACCCATGGGAACTCGGTTAATGCTTGTTAAAGAAATCACGTTGCCAACTTATGGAGATGAAGGAGAGCTCAAGGGGGAAAAGGGTGGTGGGGCAATGTGCAGGTTTCCCAGTCAGACCCCTCAGCCCCAACAAATAGATTAGGCTAATCATGCCCCATTACTGGCCTCAAGACCCCACAATCTATAGGAATGTCAGACATAGATCAACAGATCCGAGCTACAGTCAGGAGTTCAGAGAGCTTCTTTACCTTAACAGAGGATCGCCAACACAGATCTTTTCCCAATAAGTTAAAATGTATGCTCTTTTGGCATTTGTAAACAATAACCAGGGTCCATTAATACATGCTTAATTCATTTTTTTTCAATGTATTGATCTCATTTTTGATGAGGATTGTAAATTGCAACCTTTTGATTCATTTTCAGAATTAAAATGAGTTATACCTACTGCTGATGTAACCACTTACAGGACATATAGCAAGGGAAAGGAAACAAGGTATTAGGTTGGATTGTGACAAGAAATATTCGGTCAATTTCCTATTGGAGAAATGGACACCAACAGTTCTAAACAGGTTCAACATGCTTCTTATATGCAATTTACAAATAAAAGAATAGGTGCAAATGAATTAAATTTCAATGCATGGAAAGTGGTTCTATTATGGCGAGTATAGATGAGATTTTAACCGTACGGTATATTAATTCTTAACTCCTCGTTTAACCCAAGCTGTATTTTCCAAATGATTTGAAATACAAAAGCATGAAGAAGCTTCACTGACTTCAATGTACACAAAGTGCAATGTAGCAAGAAAGGGTCAAATAGCACATAGAATGTTTCATGGGTAGGAAAAAAAACCTGCAGATGCTGGTTTAAATCGAAAGTAGACACAAAATGTTGTAGTAACTCAGCGGGTCAGGCAGCATTTCTGGAGAGAAGGAATGGGTGACGTTTCAGGTCGAGACCCTTCTTCAGTTTTATGGGGACAGATTTTTATCACCAACCAGACCAAGTGGACCCGTTGGGCCCAAACCTCTCCTGCATTGGTGCAGCACCCTCCCTCCCCTCCCCCCCCCTCAACACCTCACTCCCCAGGAGATAGATTTAAACTTTAAAATGTGAATAACTTTAAAAATATAACACTGATTTCAATGAAACTTCTTCCATTAGCACCAAAGAGATGACGGTGAGTAAGATGGGCCTAAAATTGTTGTGCTATCGTTTACAGTTTTGGCTGTAGTTCAGGAATAAACAAGAGTTTTAGTACATAGATGAAAGTAAATTTTCTGCCATCATGGCAGTCAAATTGGAAACATGTTAAATTGAGAGAGTAAAGCAGATTTGTTGGCTTTTCCCCCCCAAAGTCGTTGCTTACCTCTCAGTTGTTCTCTTCTTCATGACTTTCATTCCTGCATTAAGTTTATTTGTTTTTGATGCATTGCGACCTTCCAGGGAATCTTCGTCTTCATCAGTATGAAACAACTCCCCATCAAAACTAGAGTCTGGAGATGAACAAGTTCTTGTGTGCTTAGTCTCCATTTCAGATCTTTCCCCAGCCTTAAAACTTAAATGCTCACTAGATTCAGTTAGAATACTGTTTGAAGAAGCAGAATCATCACTGTAATCTGCATCCATTGATTCACCACCCTGGTGCCTCATTTCTCGCATTGGCTTACTGTTCAGCCCATCATCCCGAAAACCCTTTGCAAATGGATTGAAATCTATTTTCAACTGAGTGATCTTTATGTTCTGATAAGCAGTTACAGCCACAAACTCGGTCTGTGGAAAAGTGAAGGTGTGTACATTTGGGCCATTGAGGGGAATTACATCAGTTAGCTTGTCAGCAGGAATGATATGCAAACGTGGCAAGTACCGGTGCATGGAATGAAGGATGACGTGACCTTCTTGGTCTAAAGTATTGTTTGTAAGTTTCAATTTATGAAAGGATATTGGTTGCCTCATCCAGTAACTCCCACTGGAAGGTGAATTGGGATGTATGTACACCCTTCCAAGAACATGTGGTTCTGCTTTTCCATTTATTTCCCACCAATGGCCATTCCATTTGTAACGATGATTGTCAACGGGAGCAATATCCATTACTAGGATGTACTTCCTTAAAGGATCCAGACCCAAGATGCAGAATCTGCAATATGGGAACATGCGCCTACCATGTTTCGTTAGGACCATTTCTGTCCCATGCTTGAAAAACTGACTCCACATATCCTGGTTATCCAAGTTGATGCAAACATTTCCAGAATGGCACTTAACTTGATTACCAGTTCCCCCTGGTACCAAATTGCTTATTTTTTCCAGATGGCAACCAATACCCCCAATTTCTTGTTTGGCCACCACCATGCTGCATTTAGCGCCACTATCGCCAGTAGCCTGCTTAAGAATGACAAAATATGCAGCGGGTGTGACAGAGTTTGTTGGGATGTTGTTCTCTTCTGTACGTTCTGGCTGCTGTTCCTCCATATCCTTTTGAGGTTAAAAGCGTCCAATGGAGAAAGCAAGAGAGAGTGAAAGATATCCAAAACTGTCATCAACAGAAGCCCATCTACCACCCTGTAAGATATAAATAAAAACATGGTATCAAATTAAATGTCAACAGGATCCCACATGCAATCTGTCCGAGTCAATGGTAGCAACTCACAATTCCTAGTTTCCAAAGAACTTCAACTCTTAGCTCAATGTTAACAAATATCAGCACCATATAATGATTCCTGATAACTGAAGGAAAGGTTTCTAACAGGAATGGATGTTAAATCAATTGTCCATTTACAGGTGACATTAAGTCATGCATGCAACTTCTTTGGTTGGATCTGTCTTTCCTGGGATAGATCACATCCAATCAAGTTCCATGATGTAAATCTTTTATTTCTGTACTGTCAGATCCTTAGTGTATAATTTTCCTAATTTATTTCTTCGACCTTGTCAACAAATACTTGGTAGAAGAAAGCAGGAAACCATTGTATTTTGTCATCAAATTCGCCAATAATGAGCATCAGGTTTTTAACTCCTTTAACTAGGTGTAATGTTATATTCTTGCTCATAATTGAGGTGCTCATTGTCTAAGTCGAACAGTTGTGCAATTCATGACTTTCTAATTAATGAATGTTGCTGCTTCAGTTCTGTGCTTTTATTAAGTATAATGCTCTGATCCCCAATATTAGATGGCTTCAAAATTTATCATCTCACCTTTGGAGAATAATAGAATGCCTTCTAATCCATAGCCAAGGTTTCTTGTTCATACTTCAGTCGTGAGTATTCCCCAAAACCTTATAACTGAATATAACAGCACAACTATTATTTATAACACTTCAACCAGTCAAAAGCAATAATTCATAGAATAACATAACTTACTATAAAGCATTTTTATATGTTTACATTTTCAGCTTCAAATCATTTAGTTCCAGTTCGGTCAGTTCAAATTTCCAAAGAACAGTGTAATTTTACAATCAGCCAGCAATAATGTGATTAAATTATCTCAGTGATATTTCAAAAGTATTCTTTGAAATTATGACACGTTTAATGGGGGAAAAAAGAATGAGTAAACTTGGTGAATGAAAATAGTCATCAATAAACTGCTTGTACCATCGTAAGAAGCTACAGCCACAGTGCTAAAAGTGGTATCCACTCAAAATCTATTATCCTAAACATTCACTTCATCTACCAATGCTGCACCATGTTGTGGTGTGTACCACATTCAAATTGCTTTGCAGCAACCTGCTGAAGACATTTTTGAAGCACCTCACAAACCTACAATATCTGCTATCTAGGAATTCAAGGATAATAGACATGTGCTTCTACCAACACCTGGAAATTGCCATGTCACACAATATCACCGAGAAATATCATCATCATTCCATCAGCATTATTGGATCTAAATCCTGGTAGTCCCTGTGCAGCAGTCCAACGAGAACACCGTCAAAGTATGGAATTATATCATTCAATGTGGTTTATTACTAACTTTAAAGATAATCGGAATTAAAAATCCATCGATTATCATATCTCCAATTAAATTATAAACTGCTTCAGCCTGACATAAAGTGTTCTAATTGTATATACTAACTACTCAACTGATAACATTTAATTCCCCAATTTCAATTACTTTTTAGATATAAACTATCTAAACAATAAATTTTCACTGACTTTCTTCAGGTGTCCATTATTTCTATACATACACAATCATCGAAGTATAAATTCTAAAATGCTACTCATTCCTAGATCAAATCTATCCTGGCTCTCCTCCACAGCCCACCTACACTTTCTTTGTCTGTTGTGTACTCTATCCCACAAACTGACAAATGCCCTCAATTCTGATACTCACACGAGTGGTTGACTAATTTATTGGAGTCAATAATATTTAGGATGTGGGTGGAAACTGGAGCACAAAAAGAAAATCCACAGACACATGAAGAACATGCAGAATTCCACATGGACCATGCAATGTGAAGATCAAACCCAGCATGTTGTATCTGTGCAGCAACAGTAGGAATAACTATTGCACTGCCGCCTATTTAGCTCTTATTTATACCAGCATATATTCCATGTTGATTACTTCTAAGGAAAGAGAAAAATTAATTTTTCATGTTTTTTAGTATCTCAGGTCTGATTGAGTTTTTTTTTTTAAACGGAAGCTATGAAAATTATTGAAATTCGCAGGGTAAGCATAGTTTTACATGGACTTCAGGAAGGCTTTTGACTAGGTCCCACATGATAGTCTGGTTTAAAAGGATAAACTACAAGAGATTCAAGGCGCATTGACAAACTTTCAAAACTTGGCCTGGTGATAGGAAGCAGAGAGTAGTTAATGGTGGATGAGTATTTTAATCTGAAGTCTGTAATAAGTGGTTCACTGCAGGGATCAATGCTGGAACCATAAATAATTTGATGAATAAAACTGCAGATGACACGAAAAATTGGCGGAGTTGGACCTAGTGAAGAGTAATAAAGTTCACCATGATAGGCTGATCCAGAAGACTAAGCAGCATGAGATTAACGGTGACATATGGATTCGGAACTTGCTTGATAGAAAACAGCGTTGTGGTGAAGGACAATATTCAGGCTGGAGGTCTGTGCCTGGTGAGTTCCACATGGGTTTCTGCTACGACCTCTGCTGTTTGTGATATATAGAAATTACTTGGACATTAATTGGACGGGTTGATTAGTAAATTTGCAGATTAGACCAAGATTGCTGGGGCCACAGACTGCAAGAAAGGATGTCGAAGTATACAGCGGGATATAAATCAGCTACAGAAATGGGCAAAGAAATGGCTTATTAAGTTTAATCTGACCACATGAGATCAAATGCAAGATGAAAATATACAATAAACAGCATGACCCTTAACAACATTGATGCACAGAGGGATCTTAGGGTCTAAGTCCATAACTCCTTGGAAATGGCAACACAAGTAGATAGAGTGGTAACGAAGGAATATGATAAGCTTACTTTCATTCATAGGTCAAGGCATTGAGTACAAGATGCCAGGAAGTCATGTTGCAGCTTTATAGAACTTTATTAAGGTCACATCTGGAGAATTGTGTGCAGTTCTGTTCATCTCAATACAGGAAGGATGTGGAAACTTTGGAAAGGGGGGGAAAAGAAATTTATCAGAATGATGCCTGGATTAGGGGATATTAGCTACAGGGAGCAGTTGGACAGACTTGGATTGTTTTCTCTGGAATGCAGGAGGTTGCAGGGAGACCAAAGAGGGAAGTAAATAAAGTTATGAGTATAGATAGGATAGACAATCAGAATCTTTTCCCCCAGGATGGAAAAATAAATCAAATTGTAGAGGCCATATCTTTAAAGTGAGAAAGGCAGTTTAAAAGAGATGCTCAGGGCATTTTTTGGGGGGGAAAGGGAGGCGAGTGCATGGAACGTGCTGCTGGGGGTGGCGGTTGAGGAAGATACAATAATGGCATTTAAGAGACTTTTGGATAGGCATATTGAAATGCAGGAGACCTATAGATTACATGCAGGCAGATTCAAATTGGTCTTAGCATCATGTTGGGCACAGACATTGTGGGCCAAAGGCCTGTCCTTGTGTTGTATTGTTCTATATTGTCTAAGGACCCTGCGGGACATACAACAACTGAAAAGTTAGATGGAGCAAAGAGAGCTTATATATATAGAGGGGCCTTGGGGTGCAAGTCCATATGTATAATTTAGTTTAATTTATTAATGTCACATGTACTGAGGTACAGTGAAAAGCTTTTGTTTGTGTGCTATCCAGTCAAAGAAAAAACTATGAACATAATTACAATCAAACCAACCACAGTGCACTGATAATGGGTACAACATTTAGTGTAAAATAAAGTCTGATTAAAGATAGTTCAAAGATTTCCAATGAGAGAGATGGAGGTCAGGACCGCACTCTAGCTAATGAGAGAACTATCTAGTTGCCTAGTGTCAGCTGGGAAGAAACTGTGCCCGAATCTGGAGGCATGCGTTTTCAAATTGCTGTACCACTTGCCTGAGCAACCTTGGTGAGACTGGTTCATGATTTTGCTGATTGCTTTTATTAAATTTCTGGAAGCGGTAACACAGGTGAATAGGATAATGAAGTAGACATTTCATCTGCATGCTTTCATTGGCCGAAGCACTGACTACTGGAATTGACAGCTGCAGATATGAGGATTGATTAGAAATGCTTGATTGGTCCTCACTAGAACATGGGAGGCTGAGAGGTGACCTTATAGAAATGTATAACATTAGGAGAGATATAGACAGGATAGCCAGAGTCTTTCGCACAAGGCAGGGGATTGTAGAACAGAAAGGCACAAGTTTAAAGTGAGAGGAGAGAAATTTGAGAGATCTCAGGGGAGGAGTAAGATTTGCAGAAAGGGTGATAGTTATATGCAATGAGTTGCCAGAGATGGTGGTAGAGGCATATACAAATAAGAGGAATTTGGACAGTTCTAAGACTGGAAGACAGAGAAAATTAGGGTCTAATATAGGCAAATAGGGTATGCATAAATAGGCTTCTCAGCTGACATGGACACGGTATACCAGAAGGACCCATTCGGTGCTGTATGATTCAATAATTTGCACATCTCGACAATATTTGGTCCTGATAGTGATTTCCGTAACTGCTCCACCTTTATCTTCCTTTGTCACTCCTTAAAATCTAATTTCCAGCTCAAAATATATAAAAATTGCAAACATGTAGTACAGTGCATTTGTGCATCACCATTTACAATACAAGAACCATTATTCCATTTACTTTGAATTTTTATACTTATCATTGTGAGATTAAAGTTCCTTGCATGTACATCGCACCAACAATCTCTGGGAGTTCTTTACAGAGTTTCCAGCAAATGCAATGCAAGACAGCTCTGTATGCAAGCCCTTCTCCATTAAGCTTTTGTAGCAGATGCAACAATTTTTTACTGTTGGCCACAGCACAGTTCTTGTAACTTAGGGTGTCTCAGTCTGCTGCATTTAATTGTGGATGGGTGTTTTTTCTGACTGGATGTCTGTAACAAGTTATACACAGCAGGGATTATTAGTGGGACCTTTGTTGTTTGAAACATAAATGACTTGGATGAGAATATGCGTTGACTAATTACATTGGAAGACTAGAATGTTTTGAACAAAAGTATAGCTTTCAGCAAGCTGACAACCTTCCAATAGTAGCTTATGTTAATCTCAAAGTGCATCTCTGGGTAGTTTGTAGAGCACAGTCTTGCATTATGCAGATCTACAGGATGAACCTCAACGGAAACCACTGTTATGTTTTCCAGACCTTCCTCGCACATGCACAGAAGGAAAAGACTGATGGTCTCATCCTCACGGCAGTTATTTTAAGACTGCCGCTGCACATAAAAGATCTGACAGGGATTGTTCTTCTCACCGAAAGCCAACCAAGCTCTTAAAATCCTCTTTAACCACACGTTCACATGCATGCCCTTGAATCTTCCACTTTTGCTTGTTTTGATGTTGTCAGAATAGTCCTGAGAAGCACCTGACCAGGTTCAACCTAACCAGGTTAAAACACCTGACCAGGTTCAACCTAACCAGGTCCTTAGACTTCTGGTTAAATACACGATTCAGCTCCCGATTCGTAGCCCTGCAAATTATGGCTCTTCCAATGATCATCCAGGTATTTTCCCCAAACATGGAAGGACATTCGTCTGCACCATCTTTTCAGAAAATAATATCCAAATCCCCACCATTTTTTCCTCTCAACTATTTTCTAATCTTTCTACCAATTTACTTAAAATCACTGAGATGATAGATCCTTCCTGTTATCACTATCTTAGGTGATGAGTGGACATCTACTCCATCTGTTCCTCTACACTTCTCAGCATCCTACCATTTGTGTATTCCCTTTCCTTGTCTGTCCTTCACAACTGCTTTGCCACAGTTATGTTCACATAATCAGTCCATTAATATCTTCCTGGAACCCAGAACGCTCATACTCAACTATTAATAATATTAAAAATGCTTACCAATATCATATCATATCATATATATACAGCCGGAAACAGGCCTTTTCGGCCCTCCAAGTCCGTGCCGCCCAGTGATCCCCGTACATTAACACTATCCTACACCGACTGGGGACAATTTTTACATTTACCCAGCCAATTAACCTACATACCTGTACGTCTTTGGAGTGTGGGAGGAAACCGAAGATCTCGGAGAAAACCCACGCAGGTCACGGGGAGAACGTACAAACTCCTTACAGTGCAGCACCCGTAGTCAGGATCGAACCTGAGTCTCCGGCGCTGCATTCGCTGTAAAGCAGCAACTCTACCGCTGCGCTACCGTGCCGCCCAATCTCTAGCAACTGCACACAATCTTATTTTCTTTTTTCTAAATGGTTAAGTACTTTGGTTGGATTGAGTGAAACTATATACTAATACAATAAAAAGAACAGCTTCTTTGACAAATAACATAATTGCTCCACGGGAAGGATTGATCATCATCCATTTCAAAACACGGATAATTTAAAATATTACATTTTAAACATGTAAACTGTCAGATGAAATCTAAATGCCCCTTTCTATTAGTATGGTGATATTTCTTCAGATTGCTCCACACTTTATAACAAGCCTGTAAGTCAACTTAACCATGCGTGCCTCAATATTAAATAAAAAGGTTATATATCACCTTCGTTGTCTAATACCTACTTCCATGTCCGCGGTATAAAAGTTGGACCCCTGGCTTGGTTCAACAGGCACGGCTTGTTATTGCATGTAACCAGGGATAGCATGTGGAGACTGCATTGCCCCCTAGGAGGGGCTGAACGGCCGAGACAAGAGGAAGCAAATCGGCTCGATTTATCTTGCCTGATTGAGGAAGGTTTGACTCTGCCGATCTTAGTAACGGCTCAAAGCCGACTCGATCGATCTCCGTCAAAGGAAGGGTGAGAAAATTCGGTGCGGACCCTCCAGCTGAAGCACATCCTCCGTGTTGCTCGCCACACGGAACAGCAGCGCTTCCTCCTGACCACGTGAACGCGAACTGTTGCCGCCCCAGGCCGCTGTAATCGAACCTCCATCTGATTTGGCGCCTTCCTCGATCTCGGAGTTTTCAACATCACCACCTCCAGCCAGATCGTCTGATCTTTGAGGCAAAATAGTCCATCTTCCCGCCCCGCCCCCAGTCGCACCAAGGTTAAAGGGGCCGGCAACGCGACCGAGCGGTCCCTGACTTGAAAACATGTTCGCGATCTGTTTTAATACATCAGCGGGACGGAAGGGATCGGAAGCGCGGTCCCAACTCCACAGATCCTGGAGTGTAGAGCAGAGCCAAAGCACGATGGGTCACTCGAAGCCTTTAATCCACACCTCCTCAGATCTGCAGGCCGTAGCTGCGCGGCCGAGGCGGGGATAGTCTTACCAGAGGGGTACCTCCCCCTGCCCTCACACCATCTCTCGGGGCAGGCCATCTCCGGCTCTGCGTGTGTGCGTGTGTTGGGAGGGGGTGCTAAGAAAACGAGGTGATTAAACAGGGCTTCACCAGCAGTAACGCTAGTCCCCATCACAAAAACAAAATCGCGAGCAATTACGCTGTCGCAGTCCTCCTCGGGAGGGATCATAAAACCACAAAAAACTGCCAGCTCGGTGTAAAGGCGGTATTGAAAATGAATGAGTGTATGTTGAGTTGGGAATTACAATGTGTTGTTGTTAGTGTCCGAGCAGTGACTAATGTTTTCACACGTGCCCGTAGTCATTACACCTGAGATTTCAAGCATCTCCCCACCCCCTCCCCCCCCCCAAAGTGCACTTCGGCCTCAACACTGCAATATAACCTGACACCGGTTCTCACTATCCAATTTAACACAGAGAACTGAACTCTCCTCTCCCTCCCCTTTATTTCCAACGGGAGCGATGCTAAATTTGCAGAGATTTGCAGACATTTCACACAGAGAGTGGTGAGTCTGTGGAATTCCCTGCCACAGAAGGTAGTTGAGGCCAGTTCATTGGCTATATTTAAGAGGGAGTTAGATGTGGCCCTTGTGGCTAAAGGGATCAGGGGGTATGGAGAGAAGGCAGGTACAGGTTACTGAGCTGGATGATCAGCCATGATCATATTGAATGGCGGTGCAGGCTCGAAGGGCCGAATGGCCTACTCCTGCCCCTATTTTCTATGTTTCTATGTCTATATTCCCGCTTTGTTTTACTAAGTTGTCACCGTGTAAATACTCTGCGGGTTCTAAATAAAACTAATCAGCAAAAGTATATTGGTCAAGGCTTTGCTTAAGTACAAATGACAGATGAGCAGCCTTCTGCGATGATCACGTCAAATACTAAGCATGTTCTGCACACGTATTGAAACATTTCTTTTGGAAACAAGGTGATAAACTTCAGAAATGTGACTTACCCTCCCGCACGAAAAACAGCCGTAGCTCGCGTCCTATTTCCCGCAAAACCACACCCATCGATAGTCTTCGGAACGAACGACGTTAATCGCCCAGTTTTCTAACAACATCCGCCGACGAGTTCAGGCTTCGTCCTGATTTTTGTATTAACCACGGTACCTCGATGTTTATGAGATCATGAATGCACCCACCTACAAATTCTATATTGGGTATTGGTAATCTATGATTACCACCCCTACCTTGCTCCTCGGAGGGGGAAACCCTGTTTAGAAAACCTCTAAAACCTATCCGGGAAAGGGGGAGGGGGAACGCCTCTTTCACGGCCTTCCTTAGTTCCCAGAATTCACGCAGAAGGGCGGTTACCTCTAGGTGCTAATTTCTACAGCTCACCAACTCATCTCCAACGTTAACCCCCCCTTCCCCGTAGCCGATTGCTCCTTGATCCGCGGCGACCCCACAAGGCTCGCCGCCTCTTTCGCCTTTTCCCTCGGGCTTTTCGTTGGGATTGCTGCCAGCACCGCCGCTCAGCTGTCGGGTTTGCGGGCGCCTTTCGTGCGGATCCCGCTCGATTTCCCTCCCACACGGGTCACGTGCTCGCCGAGCCCCTGCGCCTCGGAGGAGCCGCCGGGCGAGGAAGAGCCGCGGCGGTGGCGAAGAGGAGGGAGGCGATGAGGAGCCGCGGCGGCGGCGGCGAGAGGAGGAGGGAGACGAGGGGGAGCCGCGGCAGCGCGAGTAATGGCGCTAGACGCGCGTGTGAGAACCTGGGCTGGGCCTATCCGGCACCGCCTTCCCCCCTCTCTCTCACTCACACACTAAATATCTCTTACTGCCGGCGGCGGCTTAAACCGAGCACGGGTGAAGAGCGCCAGAGGGCGGAGCTCTGCGATCGCCGCTCGGCTGGACCTGGGGCCTTATCGTTATCGTTGCGCTGGCTTTCCGCGGCCCAGCTGCCGTCCTTCCGCTCTCACAGCCCGTCACTGCGCACTGACGCCGCCGCACCACCGGGCATGCGCCGGCTCGGGCCTCCCGACAGCGCCCGCGCGGGGCGATGCTCCTCGCGTCGCCGCGCGGCATCGCACCCACCACGCATGCGCGGCCGTGGCGGGGAGGCGGGGGCGCGCGGCCGTGGCGGGGAGGCGGGAGCGTGCCTCTTGGAGCCCGGGGCCCCCGCCCACATGCGTCTGCACCCTCTGAACGGCTCGGCGCAGCGGCAAAAGCTGGCGGCAAAACGCTGCAAAAAGCGTGCAACGCTCGGGTGCGGGCCGAGCATGAGCAGGGCGGGGGATTGGGGAGAAAGAGAACTTCAATTGTTCCCAATCTCCACGTCTTGCTTGCCTTCCCCAAACCAGTGGTCGGCGGCTGTTCGCAGGTGGAGCGGGAAGCATTGCAATGACTCGCAGCGCTGACACGCTGCATATGCCGGTTAATGTTTGCCCGGCACTTCATCGTGTTCGCACGGGTTGGATGGGCAGACTCCACCCAGATCGTCAAAGTCACCGCAGAGCACACCGAGGAAATGCATTCCAAACTTTCGACATTCCTACACTGAAACTACAAGATGCATTTTACAAATAATTGTGGACGTAGAGCGCGTTGACATGTACTGGAACCACGAAAATACCAACTAAAAGTTTCGTTTAGATACCCGTGCACAGTGGGCCGATTAGACTTAACCTAGATCCAATTATGCATTATCTATAGGGAAATTCTTTAACCGGGTATTTCCATACGTAAGATCTACATTATGCTCTGGCAGGTCATTTCTTTTGAAACACCGGTAATGGAAAAAAGACGGAGCGAGTTAGAATAAAATGGATCAGAACAGTTTCTGGTATATCTTCAATTAAACTATTATCGAACAAAATATCACGTTGTAACATCATTGCGTCGGCAATGTTCGGAAAACGCTTTTAGGATGACACCAGGCAACATTCCAGCATGTAAATCTATCGGTTAGATTTTAACCGATAATACCCAAGAATCCATCAGTCTTATGCCCTTATACATCTCAAACATAATATTAAACGTTTGAAATGTTAATTAACTCACACCTATGGGTTTCACCATTGGTGATATTGAACATTCATATTACAGGATCAAGTTCCCCCCAAATGTTATTCAAAGCCATTCATCACAATTAACATATGAATGAGATGTTTAGTTTAGAGATACAGCTTGGAAACAGCCGATTTGGCCAGCCGAGTCCATACCGACCATCGATCACGTGTGCACACTAGTTCTACGTTATCCCACTTTCACAACCACTCCCGTCATGCGAGGGCAATTTCACAGAGGTCGATTAACCCACAGAGCCACAGGTCTTTGGGGTGTGGGAGGAAACTGGAGCATCCGAAAGAAACCTAGAGGGAGAATGTGCAAACTCCACACAGACTGCACCCAAGGTCAGGTTTGAACCCTGGACTCTGGAACTGTGAGGCAACGGCTCTGCCATTTGTGCCACTGTGCTGCCTACAGGGAGGCTAGCCGGCTAGTCACTCTCCGATCTCCCTTGCATCTCCTTTTTCCTCTCCCTGTGGCTGTTTCCACCAAAGTCCCTCCCTCTGGCTTTACATTTCACACCTCTTCCCTTTATCTGACACCCTTTTGTCTCCTTTTCACCTCTAGCCTTTGTCACCATCCCCACCCATCTGCCAATCATTCACCCTCATCTGTATCCAGCTATCACTTGCCAGGTTTTTCCCCAGACCACCTCTCTTTTCTTGCTTTCTCCCTCCTTCTCCACTGGTCTGAAGAAGAGTCCTGACCCTAAATGTCACCAGTCCATCCCCTCCACGGCTGCTGCCTGATCTGTCGAGTTCCTCCAACACTTTGGGTTTTACTCAAGATTCCAGCATCTGCAGTTTCTTGTGTCACCAGCTCTTTCAGTCTGCTCCATTACTCAATATGATCTTGGACAATCCAATCTTGAACTCAGTACCACCCGTTCTCTGTCTATTTATCAACTGAATTTCTTGATGTTTAAATGACTTTAAAGTATGTCAGTGACTCCAAGTGTGGCTTCTCAGTTCAATAGGATAGAAAATTACAGGGATTACCCACCTTCTGAAAGAAGATTTCCTCCCCATCTTCACCTGAACCAATCCATCCCTAGTGCGAGATAGATTCACTATCAGAAACACACTGTCAGCATTCATTCTGTCAACCCCCACTCAATAATCTCACATTCCTCTATAACTCAATGACCCAACCTGCTCAACTGTTTTTGTACATCAGTCCCTTCATTCCAGGAGTTGGCTAGTCTGTAGAGTAGCATCAAAATTGCCCTAACTTTTGACTCCATATCTATTGCAGTAAAGGCCAACATTCCATTAGCTTCCTAATAATATGATGTTCCTCCATACTAAATTCTTGTATTTCATGTACAGGGAGGGACCCACAAATCCCTTTGTACCACAGCATTTTGTAGGCCGTGTTCACTTAAATAATTATTTTTAATTTTTCCTTCAAAAATGGATAACCTCACATTTTCCCCCCTTATATTTCATCCGTTAACTTCATGCCACTCACTTAACCTACGGTATCCATTTGCAGATTATATCGTGTCCTCCACACCACTTTCTAATCCACCATCTTGGTATCCGTCTCTCTATCTATTCTATTAATGTAGTTTATAAATAGTTGAGGTCCTAGCATTGATCCCTGTGGCATTCCACTAGTTACCTATTGCCAATCTGAAAATTATTATTTTATTATGATTCTGTTTTCTGTTAGTTAGCCACTGTCCCATCCCAGCTGCTGTATTATCCCTCTTATGCATTCTCCCCTTCACCACTAAACCATTATTGGAAGCAGTGCAGTGGTTTCACTGGATCGATTCCTGGAATATAAGGTTGTTTTATGAAAGATTGTGTACCTTTCTGCAGCCTTTGAAAGAAATTTGAAGTTGACCCTGGACTCTACCAGAACAGAGAAAAGAATTGCATGGTTATCGTGGAGCAAAATCTAATGGTATAACAGGGTAGGAGCCCAGTGGGGAGAAATTATGCACATCCAGCCCCTATTCAGCCTCTATTATTAGAAACACGTGGCATTCAATTTCTGAGTTTACTTTGAATTTATGCTGCTGTTGTGCTTCCAATGTCGGTAAATCCTTTTGTAAATAAGGAAACCAAAACTGCACACTGTACCAAAATTTAGAAAGACATCAACGTGTCAGAAAGAGGAGCAGGTACGTGGTGAGACCAGAGAGTAGGGATCGTTTTCTTTCCAACTGAAAGGTTAAGATGAGATAAAATAGAGCGAACCAAGATCATGAAGGGTTTTGTCAGACTAAGAAGAGCCTCTTTCTTAGGGAAAAAAGATTAGCAACTGGACAACACTGATTTTAGGTAATTGGCAAATGCAATGTGTTTAATGCAATGTTGTTATGAACTGTTGGTGGAAGCAGATTTAATATGAGCAGCCAAATGCGGTCTCTATAAATATTTTACTTGAAAATTTCCAAACTATGAGGACAGAGCTGGGAAATGGGAAACAAAAAGATCACTTGCTAGGGGCAGCACAGGTACTATGAAAGACTGGCTCTTTTATATACCGAAAAACATGAGCAAAACAGGGTAAAGTATATATTGGATTGTATATAAAAGGAGCAATGCGGGTTGGAAACTGGGTTCATAGTCATCTTCACCAACCAGAATGCCAGGAATCAGATATCTCACAATTGATCCCCTATCCCATGGTCTGCACCATTTAATCCATTCAAAAACGAAGCTCTGGTAAATTTGCCGTTTAGGTGGCAGGAGCACGTTACGTTACTGCAGTAAGCTGATATTTGGATTCAGGCACTACGCAGTAGCATCTCAATCATATACCAAAAGACTATTACAAATCAGATTTTGACCTTGTGAAAATGTTGGGAAGGGAATGCAAATGAACTCTTATTGGTGAAATGGCTATTTATATGCTGTCTCCTTTTGAATTACCACTCCAAATCAATATTTCTCCCGAGATGGTATTGAAGAATAGAATGCCAATTAAGTGAGTGTGGGCATCAACATTTCATATCTGAGCCCAAGAGCCATTGAAAAGACAGAGGATTTTTTTAATGGGACGTTTTATCATGTTTTCCAGGAAAATCCCAAAGATGTGATAACCGATTCCTTGAGATTACATATATGTTTTCTGGGGGTGACAGTACATCCCCAAGCTCATACGGGAGGGTGTAAGAAGCCAGGAGACCTCTGTGGAGATTATGTGCACTTGCTTGCAAGGGGTCAATCCCAACACAGCTCATCCTGAAGTGGAAGGAACACTCAAAGCCTTAAAGTATCCAACATAGCATCAGATCTATCTCACCTGCATGATTATGAGTACTCAAAAATATGAGTGATATACCAGAGTGGCTGAAGTCCTTGTGAAACAGTTTGATGCTATCCGTAAGCAGGTGGAGTCAATAATGAATTTCATCATCGATGTCTGCCTTTCCTGACAAAATATGGGTAATGGCTCATGTTTTGCAGGTCTCACCTGTTACTGAAGCCTTTGTTACTGGCAGGCAGCGTGGGGCTCAGGGACAGATTGAAAGAGTACCTCTGTCTAACAGAGGCTTGCATTGTAAGGCCCATTGTCTGGTAGATTTAAATGAATGAGGCAACAATGGCTTGGAGCTTCTGAAGAAGGGTCTCAACTCGAAACGTCACCCATTCCTTCTCTCCTAGATGGTGCCTCCATCATTTTGTGATACCGTCGATTTGTACCAGCATCTGCAGTTATTTTCCTACATGGCTTGGAGTTTGGCCTCTAAACAACATCTGTATACTGCTGATATTTGGGTTTGGGTGACCTTGGTTCTTGAGTACAGTCGCTATAATTGAACTGTTTTACCTTAGTTCCAAAGATTTGCTCCATTCTCATGGGATGTTTGTGGGAGGTGAGGTGCATTGTAACAGTGAGATAGATTGACAAGTGTCAGAGCAATGATGCAGCCTTGTTTGACTCTGGTCTTCATTGAAATTGGTTTGGTTCTAGACCTCTTGGTAATAGTTTTCAGGACATCATGAAGAGTGTGTAAAATGGAAATGACTGAATTTGAGGAAGGAGTTCCAAGGTCTCTCCTGATTGACCTGGGATGGCAGGACTTTCATATGAAGAAAGACTGGATAGACTCGGCTTGTACTCGCTGGAATTTAGAAGGGGGATCTTATAGAAACTTACAAAATTCTTAAGGGGTTGGATAGGCTAGATGCAGGAAGATTGTTCCCGATGTTGGGGAAGTCCAGAACAAGGGTCACAGTTTAAGGATAAGGGGGAAGTCTTTTAGGACCGAGATGAGAACGTTTTTTTTCCACACAGAGAGTGGTGAATCTGTGGAATTCTCTGCCACAGAAGGTAGTTGAGGCCAGTTCATTGGCTATATTTAAGAGGGAGTTAGATGTGGCCCTTGTGGCTAAAGGGATCAGGGGGTATGGAGAGAAGGCAGGTACGGGATACTGAGTTGGATGATCAACCATGATCATATTGAATGGCGGTGCAGGCTCGAAGGGCCGAATGGCCTACTCCTGCACCTATTTTCTATGTTTCAAAGAGTTTAATGACCTCAAGAAAGGCAGGTGTAATGACTGGTACTGCTCCCAGTACACCTATTGGAATCATTGCATGGTGAAGATCATGTCTATTGTGTCCTTAGATGGACAGAATCCAATTAAGGACACAGCTCTTCAGCTTCTGGAAGTAAGCAGCTAAAGAAAATGCTGAGGATAACATTCCCTGCAGCAGACAGCAGGAAGACTTTTGCACAATAGATTTATATTGTGTGCAATAAACAAACCTTGTACCCCAATATCTATACAATGTCAGCTGAAAGTGAAATGTGATCATGTTCATAGTGCCAACTTTCAAATTTCGTACCCTGACCATGTTCATTCACGTGTTTCATCCCTGCACGTCGGACAGAAGATAGTCGGAGCTCAATATCTCTGCGGGTGTTGATTCACTGAACTCCTACAGGCTGTGCATCTCTACTACTTGTGCTGAGATCAGCATTTTGTCGATGAGCCACAACAGATGGTGGTGCCGCAGACTGTGACAAAGGTCATAGTTCCCACCATCCTGTGCTGCCCTCACATGCTGCAGTAGAGACCAATGCAAGGGATGACTCCAGCCTCTTCTGGCTGACGTGTATGTCCTGTAGCCAAATATACCTAAATAACATTTCCCACTTAAAGACAGACACAAAATGCTGGAGTAACTCAGCAGTACAGGCAGCATCTCTGGAGAGAAGGAATGGGTGATGTTTCAGATCGAGGCCCTTTTTTAGACTGAGAGAGTCAGGGGAGGGTGAAACTAGAGATATGGAAGGGTAAGGTATGAAAACAACAGATCAAAGCAGATGGTGTTCAAGGGAAATGGTTCATTGTTGGCTGAGGGGAAGGTGACAACGAGACATACAAACAGTAAAATGAATCAGGAGGACAGTGAAATTAGTTGGAGAACTAGGGTGGAGGAGGGACGGAAAGAGAGGGAAAGCAAGGGCTACTTGAAGTTAGAGAAATCATTATTCTTACCTCTGGGTTGCAAGGTGTCCAAGTGAAATATGAGGTGCTGTTCCTCCAATTTTGTGTTTGGCCTCACTCTGACAATGGAGGAGGCCCAGGACAGGAAGGTCAGTATGGGAATGGGAGGGGGAGTTAAAGTGTTTAGCAACTGGGTGATCGCGTAGACCTAGTTGAACTGAGCGAGGGTGCTCAGTGAAATGATTGCGCAGTCTATGCTTGGTCTCGCATATATATAGTTCACACTTGGAACAGCGGATATAGTAGATGAGGTTGAAGGAGGTCCTCTGCCTCTCGAATTAAAAGTTGTCTCAGTAATGGTGATCATGAAATTATTATTTGCACAATGGTGGTACGGTAGCGCAGCGTAGAGTTGCTGCTTTACAGCGAATGCAGCGCCGGAGACTCAGGTTCAATCCTGACTACGGGTGCTGCACTGTAAGGAGTTTGTACGTTCTCCCCGTGACCTGCGTGGGTTTTCTCCGAGATCTTCGGTTTCCTCCCACACTCCAAAGACGTACAGGTATGTAGGTTAATTGACTGGGTAAATGTAAAAATTGTCCCTAGTGGGTGTAGGATAGTGTTAATGTACGGGGATCACTGGGCGGCACAGACTTGGAGGGCCGAAAAGGCCTGTTTCCGGCTGTATATATATGATATGATATGATATGGTGCAGCTAGTGGAGCTGATGACTCACAGCACCAGAGATCGGGATCAATCCCAATCTGAGTGTTAAGTTTGCACATTCTCTCTATGACAGTGCGGGATTCTCCGGGTTCACCAGTTTTTTTAACACAAATTAAAGACTTGTGGGCTGGTAGGTGAATTGGCCACTGTAAATTCTTCCTAGTGTAGGTAAGTGGCAAAATAACCAAAGGGGCACATGAGAGGGAATAAAACAGAGAGCTACAGTGATATGAGAGTGAATAGAACTAATAAGATTTCTCTCCTTGAAGCAAGCATTGAGCTGATGGGCAGAATGATCTCCTTATGTGTTGAGCAACTAAGTAAACAGATACTACAACATGTCACTAGGATTTGCCATTGGGCAACTAATTTCCTAAGATGTTTAACTCAGTGATGAGTTGATTGCAATGGAAGTTAGAACCAGTTCAATCCTCTGTACCAGAGTCAGCAATCAGATGCTTGAGTCATATAGGCTTACAATTCTCAAGGGTACTGATGCTGACCAGGTTTATTCACAAAGGAATCTTCCGAGAGCCATTCAGTATCGGCATTCTAGCTCAGGTTCGCTTCGTTCGTGTGTCAGACGACGCTTTGCCACATCTGTGCCTCTGCGCAGATCGTTCGCAGTGCAAGCCTCTCTGCCGCAAGTCAGTAGGTGGGCCATTGTCTGTACCTCTCCACAGTTGCATACATCTGGGAAACGTCTTGGCGGCCGTCAGTAGCGGCAACTGTGGCCGGCCTAAAACATCGCCTCCTCTACACCTGGGATCGTCATTCGGGGCATTTTCTCGTTGACAAGGGAGCGGAGGTCAGTGTTTTGCCCCCCTCGGGCACCGACGTTCGGGAAAGAAGGGGGCTCCTCTGACCGCTGCCAAAAGCAACAACATCAGAACAGACGATCTGATCTGATCCCGCTCAACATCAACTCTTGTCGCTTCAAGTGGACCTTTACCATCGCCGACGTCTCACAACCGCTACTGGGTGCCGACTGCCTCTACATGGCCGTGGCAGCCGCCCAGCGAGAGAATGAGGAGATGCTCGCCTACCGCACCACCATCTCAGGCCTGCTGTTGGAGGATGTGCGATTCAGGCCCGTTGACACCACACTCCTCTGTGATGTGTCCACCAAACAGCCAAGACCCATCATCCCCACTGACTGGCGCTGCCGAATGTTCGACATGGTTCATGGCCTAGCTCACCCTTCCATTCAGACAACAAAGGCACTGATGGCAGCCAAGTTCATGTGGCACGGGTTGCGCAAACAGGTCGGCAACTGAGCCAGAGCATGCATCCCCTGTCAAACCTTCAAGATTCAGCGACACTTCAAGGCACCACTGCAGTACTTTACCCTGACCTTTTGTTTCGACCACATTGCGTTTCCACCACATCCTCGTCGACATCGGTGGACCGCTGCCCCCATCCAGAGGTGTCACCCACCTCTTCACCATAGTGGACTGATTCACGAGATGGCAGGCAGCCGTCCCGGTCTCGGATACCTCCACTGTGACCTGTGCGTGTGCCCTCACCGCCCACTGGATCGCCAGCTTTGGCGTGCCGGCGGACATCTCCTCTAACAGAGGTGTGCAGTTCACTCCGAGTTGTGGTCAGCAATAGCCCGGCTGCTTGGCACTAAGCTGAACCACACAACAGCCTAGCACACGCAAGTAAATTGACTAGTGGGACGTTTTCACCGGCACATGAAGGCATCCCTCAAGGCATGGCTCAGGGGCCCATACTGGATGGACGAATTGCCGTGGGTTATGCTAGGGTTACGCACTGCCCCGAAGGAGGACTTGGCAACTTCCTCAGCTGAGCTGGTGTTCGGCGCCCCGCTTACAGTCCCAGGGGATTTCATCCCGGCGGTGCGTGGACATCAAGAACCGCCTATAACCACGCTGACACGCCTCCGTGAGAAGGTGAGCAAGCTCTCTCCTGTCCCAACGTCCCAACACGGTCTCACAACCACACACCTCCCACCCGACCTCCAGGACTGCCAATACATCTTCCTTCGCCGAGATTCCTACTGTACACCACAGCAAAAGCCTTACGAGGGACCCTTCAGCGTACTACAAAACGATGCCACGACTTTCATCATCAACATGGACACGAGACTGTCTCCGTGGACCATCTTTAGCCGGCACACTGGGACACTGACCAACCAGTGCAGGTGGCACAACCCCGCCGCACTACCATCACGACCAAATCCGCCATCAATTCAACCAGACACGTACACAAGATCAGGCCGCCTCACTCGACAGTCTAACTGCCTCCAATACTCCAGTTCTGGGGTGGAGGGTCATGTGGCAGGCCGAGCCACTTTGGTCTCAAACCATCGCTCGTCGAGCTTGAGCACTCGCATGGACCTGGCTTGATCTGGGCCGACCAATCAATGCCGACCTGGGAGGTCTGCTGGCGGTGTGCAGCGGACGACAGAGCTGCTAATTGTTGAGCTGTATCGTTTAAATATTAAACTGAGTGTTTACACAACACGTGAACCTCTACAGTGGTGATCCCGACAATCCAAAACGGCCTCTTTTGGATTCCATCATTGCTCTTCTGAGCCTGTTCCACCACCGTTCTCATCTCCGGCAATAGAAAGAGATGCGGGACTGTACCGTACACGTGCAGGTCGCATCTGCCAGCCTACCATAAAGTATCAGGCCTAACATAAAGTACCAGGGCTACATTTGAACTGCCTTTGGTGTCATTCTCTGTCAGCTTGCAACATGTAACTTCTACATGTAATCACATAGGCTTGTATTAGAGTTTAGAAGGATGAGAGGGGATCTTATAGAAACATATAAAATTATAAAAGGACTGGACAAGCTAGATGCAGGAAAAATGTTCCCAATGTTGGGCGAGTCCAGAACCAGGGGACACAGTCTTAGAATAAAGGGGAGGCCATTTAAAACTGAGGTGAGAAAAAACTTTTTCACCCAGAGAGTTGTGAATTTGTGGAATTCTTTGCCACAGAGGGCAGTGGAAGCCAAATCGCAGGATGGATTTAAGAGAGAGTTAGATAGAGCTCTAGGGGCTAGTGGAATCGAGGGATATGGGGAGAAGGCAGGCACGGGTTATTGATTGGAGACGATCAGCCATGATCACAATGAATGGCGGTGCTCGCTCGAAGGGCCGAATGGCCTCCTCCTGCACCTATTTTCTATGTTTCTATAATCGGTGGTACATATATTTTATGAGTGACCACCATAACTATCTATTTTATTATTAATTCCTTACGAGGAAGGATGTAGATAACCATATTCGATCACCTCACTTATTATGCATGCTGCACGTTCCACATGTGATCCAGTCCGGATCTTTATCCCTACCTAGACTATGTAAGCAGCCTTACCCTGTCTCACAGCAGACTAGATGCTGACTACAGAGACGATAGCATGTAATGTTTCCTCTGCTTGTGTTACAATAAAAATATGAGTTGTTACTCCTGTGTATGGGTTTGATTCCAACAACACCCACCTCTCCCCCTCCCCTCCTCCCTCCCCCAGACCTCCCAACATTTGATTTTACAAATTCAGAATTTTGATGTCCATAATTCAGAATTTTAATCAAAATTCATAATATGGCGCGTAATGCAACTTTTCAGCAAAAAAAAGTATGCGCGTACACGTTGCGCTACATTCAAGTGTGAAAAACTACTATTGTTTCCAACAGTCTGTAGTTCTTGGACGACATGTACTATGTCAGGCCTATCATGAGTATATTGTACTATTATAGAAAGGTTATTGAACAGAAATACATTTTACAACAAAGAAAAAATTGTTTTGTTTTGTTTTTTCTATTTTACTTTTTCCTTACACATCCCAATTCTCTTGGTATTGAATATACTTGCTCCAGTGGTCAACAGCAAATCACAACGGTCCATGTCCCCGCCAACCCTACTCCCCCCCACCCCCCCTATCCCCACTCCCCTCCCACCCCCATCCCCCTACCACCCCTACTCACCCCCACTCACCCCCATCCCTCCCCCCACTCCTCCCCCTTTCCCCCAAATGCACTCCCCCACCCCTCCTCCCACCCCCAATCTCCCCCTCCCTTTCTCTACCCATGACCCCCACTCCCTCCTCCCACTCCACTGCCCCCCTTACCCCGCACCCCAACCCCCCGCTCAACATCAACGGGCCTCACGCTCCGCAGCGAGGCTAGGCCAGCGGCGAGAGGAGAGGCGAGGCGAGGCCAGTGGCGAGAGGTGATGTGAGACCTGGCCAGCGGCGAGACGAGGCGATGCCGGGCCAGCGACAAGGCGAGGCTGGGCGAGCAGCGAGGTGAGGGTGGTGTTGAGGCCAGGCCAGAGGCGAGGCCGGGCCAGTGGTGAGGTGAGGCCGGGCCAGCGGTGAGGTGAGGCCGGGCCAGCGGTGAGGTGAGGCCGGGCCAACGGTGAGACGAGGCGATGCCGGGCCAGCGACAAGGCGAGGCAGGGCGAGCAACGAGGTGAGGGTAGTGGTGAGGCCGGGCCAGCGGCGAGGCCGGGCCAGTGGTGAGGTGAGGCCGGGCCAGCGGCGAGGTGAGGCGATGCCGGGCCAGCGACAAGGCGAGGCCGGGCCAGCAGCGAGGTGAGGGTAGTGGTGAGGCCGGGCCAGCGGTGAGGTGAGGCCGGGCCAGCGGTGAGGTGAGGCCGGGCCAGCGGTGAGGTGAGGCCGGGCCAGCGGTGAGGTGAGGCCGGGCCAGCGGTGAGGTGAGGCCGGGCCAGCGGTGAGGTGAGGCCGGGCCAGCGGTGAGGTGAGGCCGGGCCAGCGGCGAGGCGAGGCGATGCCGGGCCAGCGACAAGGCGAGGCAGGGCGAGCAGCGAGGTGAGGGTAGTGGTGAGGCCGGGCCAGCGGCGAGGCCGGGCCAGCGGTGAGGTGAGGCCGGGCCAGCGGCGAGGTGAGGCGATGCCGGGCCAGCGACAAGGCGAGGCCGGGCCAGCAGCGAGGTGAGGGTAGTGGTGAGGCCGGGCCAGCGGTGAGGTGAGGCCGGGCCAGCGGTGAGGTGAGGCCGGGCCAGCGGTGAGGTGAGGCCGGGCCAGCGGCGAGGCGAGGCGATGCCGGGCCAGCGACAAGGCGAGGCCGGGCCAGCAGCGAGGTGAGGGTAGTGGTGAGGCCGGGCCAGCGGTGAGGTGAGGCCGGGCCAGCGGTGAGGTGAGGCCGGGCCAGCGGTGAGGTGAGGCCGGGCCAGCGGTGAGGTGAGGCCGGGCCAGCGGCGAGGCGAGGCGATGCCGGGCCAGCGACAAGGCGAGGCAGGGCGAGCAGCGAGGTGAGGGTAGTGGTGAGGCCGGGCCAGCGGCGAGGCTGGGCCAGCGGTGAGGTGAGGCCGGGCCAGCGGCGAGGTGAGGCGATGCCGGGCCAGCGACAAGGCGAGGCCGGGCCAGCAGCGAGGTGAGGGTAGTGGTGAGGCCGGGCCAGCGGTGAGGTGAGGCCGGGCCAGCGGTGAGGTGAGGCCGGGCCAGCGGTGAGGTGAGGCCGGGCCAGCGGTGAGGTGAGGCCGGGCCAGCGGCGAGGCGAGGCGATGCCGGGCCAGCGACAAGGCGAGGCCGGGCCAGCAGCGAGGTGAGGGTAATGGTGAGGCCGGGCCAGCGGTGAGGTGAGGCCGGGCCAGCGGTGAGGTGAGGCCGGGCCAGCGGTGAGGTGAGGCCGGGCCAGCGGCGAGGCGAGGCGATGCCGGGCCAGCGACAAGGCGAGGCCGGGCCAGCAGCGAGGTGAGGGTAGTGGTGAGGCCGGGCCAGCGGCGAGGCCGGGCCAGCGGTGAGGTGAGGCCGGGCCAGCGGCGAGGCGAGGCGATGCCGGGCCAGCGACAAGGCGAGGCCGGGCCAGCAGCGAGGCGAGGCCGGGCCAGCAGCGAGGCGAGGCCGGGCCAGCGGTGAGGTGAAGCCGGGCCAGCGGTGAGGCGAGGCGAGGCCGGGCCAGCGGCGAGGCGAGGCGAGGCCGGGCCAGCGGCGAGGCGAGGCCGGGCCAGCGGCGAGGCGAAGTCGGGCTAGCGGTGAGGCGAGGCCGGGCCAGCGGCGAGGCGAGGTCGGGCTAGTGGCGAGACCGGGCCAGCGGTGAGGCGAGGCCAGAGGCGGGGCGGGCGAGGCAACCAGCGGGGCTAGGCGAGGCCAGTCCAGCGGCGAGGCCAGTCCAGCGGCAACCAGCGGGGCCAGACGAGGCCGGGCCAGAGGCGAGGCGAGGTCGGGCCAGCGGTGAGGCGAGGCCAGAGGCGGGGCGGGCGAGGCAACTAGCGGGGCGAGGCGAGGCCGGTCCAGCGGCGAGGTGAGGCCCGGCGAGCGGCGAGGTGAAGGAAGGTTAGCGGTGAGGCGAGGCCAGGCCAGCGGCGAAGCGAGGCCGGGCTAGTGGCGAGGCAAGGCCAGGCCAGAGGTGAGGCGAGCGGCGGGGCATGTGTTTTGCGGAAAAATGTGAGGCGGAATCAGAATGGCGGAAATGAAATAAGTAAGCGGAAACTTTCCGCCAAATTCGGAATGGTTGGGGAGTCTGCTCCCCTCCCCCGTCCATCCCTCATCTCCCCTCCCTGCTCTCCCCTCCTCCCCCTCCCTCTTCTGCTCCCCCCTCCCTCCCCTCCACCCTCCCCCTCCCTCCAATCCCCCTCCCTCTCCCCCCAGCTTCCCCCTCCCTTCCCCCCACCCCTACCTACCCCCCTTCCTGCCCCCACCCCTCCTCCCTACTTCCCCCACCTCTCCCCCACTTTCCCCCCAAATCCACTCCCCCACCCCTCCTCCCACACTCCCCTCCCACCCCCAGTCTTCCCCTCCCTTCCTCCACCCCTCAAGCCCCACCCTCCTCCCATTCCACTGCCCCCCTCCCCCGCACCCCAAGCCCCCCCATCCCCTTTCAACATCAACGGGCCTCACGCTCTACAGCGAAGCTAGGCTAGCGACGAGGCGAGCGGCGAGTCCGGGCCAGCAGGAGAGGAGAGGCGAGGCCGGGCCAGCAGCGAGGCGAGGTCGGGCCAGCAGTGAAGCGAGGCCAGAGGTGAGGCGAGCGGCGGGGTGGGACGGGGCAAGCAGCGAGGCATGTGTTTTGCGGAAAAATGTGACGCGAAATCAGAATGGCGGAAATGAAATGAGAAAGCGGAAACTTTCCGCCAAGTTTGGAAGGGTTGGGTAGTCTGCTCCCCTCCCCTCCTCCCCCACCACCCCCTCCCTCTTCTCCTCTCCCCTCCTCCCCCTCAGTCTTCTCCCCTCCCTGCTCTCCCCTCCTCCATCCCCTCCTTCCCCCCTCCCTCTCCTCCCTCCTCCCTCACTTCCTCCCTCCCCCTCCCTCCACCCCTACCTATCCTGCTCCCTCTTCCCCCAGATTCCCCCCTCCCTTCCCCCCTTCCTCCCCCTCCACCCCCACCTACCCCCCTTCCTTTCCCCCACCCTCACCCCCCTCCCCTCCCCTGGGTTGCAGACAGCCCCACTCAGCTCGGATCGTCTTCTGTCCTGGTTTCAGCGGGAGGTCACCCCCCCACCCCACACCGCAAAGTGAAAGAGCAGCCGGGTGGTCACGGTTCCCCACGGCAAGACACACACCGCGGGTGGGCACGGTTCCCCACGGCTCAGCTCTCAGTGCCGCCCACCCGCACTTCACCGTCCCCACACCCACAGACAGCGCCCGTGTGACTGACTGACTGGCTCTCAGGGGCCCTGATACGGAGCGACAACCTGGTGGCATTCCACTATCTGCGCACAGCTTCCTGGCTCACCCACGATCTTAAGTCATATCTCACCAACATAGCATTCCACAACAACCCCCTCCTCCCTCCTCCGCTACCTATCCCCCTAGCTTCCCCCCTCCCTCCCCCTACCCCTACCTACTGCCCTTCCTCTCCCCCCCCACCACCCCTACTCCCCCCACCCTACTCCCCGCCCTTTTCCCCAAATCCACTCCCCCACCCCTCCTCCCCTCCCACCCCGTCTCCCTCTCCCTTCCTCCACCCCCGACCCCACTCCCTCCTCCCACTCCACTGCCCCCCCCCCCCCCCCATCCGCTCTCAACATCAACGGGCCTTATGCTCCGCAACGAGGTTAGGCCAGCAGTGAGGCCGGGGAAGTGGTGCGAGGCAAGGCGAGGCCAGCGGCGAGAGGCGAGGCCGGCGACAAGGCGAGGCCAGGCGAGTGGCGAGGTGAGGTTAGCGGTGAGGCCGGGCCAGGAGCGAGGCGAGGCTGTGCCAGCCGCGAGGCGAGGCCGGGCCAGGGGCGAGGCAAGCAGCGAGGCGAGGCTGTGCCAGCGGTGAGGCGAGGCCGGCCCAGAGGCGAGGCGGGGCCAGAGGTGAGGCCAGCGGCGAAGCCGGGGCAGCGGCGAGGTGAGGCCGGAGGCGGGGCAAGTGGTGAGAGGCAAGGCGAGGCTGGGCCAGCGGCGAGAGGCGAGGTGAGGCTGGCGACAAGGCGAGGCCAGGCGAGCGGCAAGGTGAGGCTAGCGGTGAGGCCGGGCCAGCGGCGTGGTGAGGCGAGCGGCGGGGTGGGGCGAGGCGAGTGGCGAGGCATGTATTTTGCGGAAAAATATGAGGCGAAATCAGAATGGCAGAAATGAAATAAGAAAGCGGAAACTTTCCGCCTTATTTGGAAGGGTTGGGAGGTCTGCTCCCCTCCCCTCCTCCCTCCCCTCCCCTCCCCTCCTCCCTCCCCTCCTCCCTCCCCTCCCCCATTCCCTCTTCTCCCCTCCCTGCTCTCCCCTCCTCCCTCCCTCCCCTCCTCCATTCCCTCCTCCCTCCCCCCATCCTTTCTGGGGATAGTCATAGACTGACACTTTACTGATAGTAATGCTATTTGGCACATCAATCCATGTTGGGTGTTTTCTAGGTCTTGCCATATGCGAGTGTGTACTGCTTGGTTAAGGAGCAACAAATAAAATTGAAGTATCCAATATTCAGTGAACATGCCCATCTTTGATAAAGCAGCTGCAGATAGTTGGATCTAGAAGGGGCAGCGCAGTGGCTTAGCAGTAGCCCTACTGCCTTACAGCGCCAGAGACCCGGATTCACTCCTGACTAAGGGTGCTGTCTATACGGAGTTTGTACGTTCTCCCGGTAACTTGCATCGGTTTTTCCGATATCTTCGGTTTCTTCCCACACTCCAAAAACGTATATATTGTAAGTTAATTGGCTTGGTATAAATGTAAATTGTCCCTAGCGTGTGTGTAGGATAGTGTTAGTGTGCGGGGATCGCTGGTCAGTGCGAACTCGGTGAGCCGAAGGACCCATTTCCGCGTTGTATATTTAAACTAAACAGTCCATGGAGAAACCCTGGCAACAATTTGCCAGAGCTGAGCTCCAACAACCACAAACATCTTCCTTCACGTGGAGATTCCCCTTTGATGGCCGCCAATCGACTTCAGACTTACCAATATTACAGCAATTCATGGAGGATCCAGCGACACCAGGTCCTGAAAAAATTATAAATACAGGGGTTCCTTTATGCCACTGTCAAATGTCCTAATAGTCACTTTTACTTAGATTAAATAATGATATGCAGAAACATAAAGATCTGGGTGTAAAAGGGCACAAATCTTTGAAGCTGCAGGCCACGTTGAACGATCAGTTAATAAATGACATGGAATTAATTTCCAAAATAGAGGCACAAAATGCAAAATCAGGGAGATTGTGTCGAATTTTTAGGGAAAAAATGGTTTGGTCACATTTGGGCATTTGCAAAGACTTTTGAGTCCATTTTTTTTTAGAAAGGATTTATAGGTTCAAATGAAGTTAAAGAAATGATTGAATCCCAAGAGTCTATATATATGGGATTTCAACTACAAGGGGGAAAGTTGTGGTTTTCTCCGTGGTGCGAAAATGCAGAAGAGATTTGACAAAGATTTGCACAATCATCAAGCTTTAGGAATGGGAAAAACAGAGAAAATTAGTTCCCACTCATAGCTGGTTTCAGGAGAACAGTGATGGATTAAAATGGCATGCAAACAATTGAATGGATGTGAAGGAAACTTTATGCAAAATGGTTTGGAAATGGAATTAATTCCCTGCAAGGGAGGTGGAAACAAAAAATTATGGGTTTTAAACAGGAACTGAACTGGCTCTAGAAGCAAAAGAATTTGCAGGCCTACAGGGAATTGGGACTGACTGGATTGCTTGACAAAGTCAAGGTTGATTAATTGATACAGCATGGTAACATGCCGTGCGGCTCAGTCACTCCACACTAGCATTCGATCACCCGCTCATACTAGTGCTGTCCTACTTTTGCATCCACTGCCTTCAGTCTCGGGGCAATTTACCTACATATTCACACGTCTTTGGGATATGGGAGAAAACCGGAGCACCTAGAGAAGCCCCACAGAATCGCAGAGGGAACGTGCAAACTCCACACAGACAGCACTCAAGGTCAGGATTGAGCCCAGGTCTCTGGCGCTGTGAGGCAGTTAGCTCTACCAGCTGAGACACTGTGCCAAATAGCCGCCTGCTGAACTGAAGTAATTTATAAGGCTAAGGTTCTCTTACCTCACCTCAGTAATTCAACCCCAGGCTGTGACTAAGATTTGACCAAGTGGGCAGTAATTTGCCTTGCTTTATGTGGACAGGACATACCTAAACAATTTACTCACTGGTTGAGTATTTAACTGTTTTGTCAAAAACTCTGTTAAAAAAATTAACTTGTGCGAGTGAGTAACTTTTTGACAAAGTTAAAGTTTGAAATTGCTAACAATTTGCAAGTTTCCTAATAACGTGCACCAGACTCCCGAAACAGACACTTGATTCCAAGATGTCATGGGAAGAGATGCTGGATGATTGGGGAAAGTTTTAAGGATGCGTCCAAAACTTCCTTGAAGAGATTTTGCATTCTTACTGGCTTCTGAAAATCTCTGGTATGCAACCTCTAAAAATGGAGAGGGTGCACTCGGAATGGTATCAGCAGTGCGCCAGGTCACACAGGGCAAGCAGTGGGCTGAGACACTCCCGGCAAGCAGGCCCAACTCGCTCGCTGTGGTCAGATGACAGAGGACTTGCCCACCACGGACCAACGACAGAAGACTCGGCCGCTGCGATTGGAGGGACGGGGCATTGCCCGCTACAGACTGGAGACCCGCCCGGTAGGCTCAGCTCACCCAACACGGACTACGAATCAGCCTCCAGCCACCGTGATTGATGGGCACCGTGACACCGAGATCAAGGAGAGACAGAGAGCGAGGAGGACTGGTGAGATCAATGGGGCGACCCAGTGGGGGGCTGCCGAGAAGAAAGGGGGAGGGGGCGGATAGTCTGCCAAAAGTGAAGCAGAGCTGGCAGGGTGGGGTCTGGGGGGAGGAGGGTCCTGCTGCAATTTTACAGGCACTAGCTAGGACTGTCTGGTGCTATTGAAACTTTGTTAGTGCCAACACATGGCGACACCAGTGCATAGCCTAGGTTGTATGGAAAATAAAGTATTTCACTGTACCTAGGTACATGTAACAATAAATCATCACTGATTAAGTAGTCATGCATTGAGACCATGCAGAAACCCTGTGTAACCAGTGAAGTATGTACATCTCACAAACCACCAAACTATCAAACTACCACATGAAAGCAACACCAAGATGGCACACCCATGCTTCTAGTTCCTGAGGGAACAGAGGAAACTTGACATGTCTCCAATGACTCTTAAAACTTCCACAGATACACCAATGCGGTCGCATTACAGGAACAGCTCTGCCAAGACTGCAAGAAACTGCAGGAAGTTGTGGATGTAGCCCAATGCATCACACAGGTCAAACTATCCACCATTGACTCCATCTACACTTCAGGCTGCCTCAGAAATGCAGCCAGCATAATTAAAGACTTGTCCAACTCCAATCATTCCTTTTCTCTCCACTCCTGTTGGGCATAAGAAACAGAAGCTTTAAAGCGCGCACCACCAGAGTAGGAACAGATTCCTCCCGTATGTCATCAGGCTTCTTAGCAGTCCTTCCATAACCTAGCGAGGGTACAGTCCGATTCTCCTCTACTGCATTGAGGATGTTGGACCTTGACTTTGGAATTGGTATGTTACATTATTGAGAACCTTTTTCTGTACTTTTGCTCTAAACTGGAAGATGAGACAGGCATTTAGCAGCTGCAGCAAAGCTTGCACGCCATCACTTCCTGCAAGGCGAAACTAATTGGCAACTCAAGCGACAGCGAGATATCACTCCTGGACGAGCTAAATGTGTTCTACGAACATTTCGATTGAGAGGATATTGCTGTGCCTTTGCGGACCCCCATAGCCCCTGATGGTATTGCCATCTCAGCCAACATCAAAACATCTTCTGGTACGGTGAAGCCTCATAAAGCATCTGGACCTGATGGTGTAACTGGTCACGTTCTTAAAACCCACACGGACCAACTGGCTGGAGTATTTTGCGGACATCTACAACCTCCCGTTACTGTGGTCTGAGGTTCCCACCTGCTCTGTACACCTCTTTGCACCTGGGTCCTCGACTTCCTCACCAATAAAACACAATGGGTACGAATTGGCAACAACACATTCTCCTCAAAAAACCATCAGCACAGGAGGACCTCAAGGATGTGTGCTCAGTCTCCTGCTCTTGCTCTGTACCCATGAGTGTGGCTGGACACAGTTCCAACTACATCTTTGAATTCGTTGACGACACCACCATTGTTGGCCATATTACAGATGATGACTCAAAGAGAGAGATCAATTGTCTGATTGAATGATGCCAAAATAATAACGTTGCTCTCAATGTCAGTAAAATCAAAGGGCTGATTGTTGACTTGGAGAGTCAACAACTTCAAGTTCCTGTGCGCTAATATATTTGAAGATCTGTCCTGGACCCAGCGCGTTGGTGCAATCATAAAGGAAACCCATCTACTTCCCTAGAAGATTCAGTCTGTCGATGGATATTCTCTTGAATTTCTATAGTACAGTAGAGAGCATATCGACCGGTTCCTTGTTCGGCAACTCAAATGTCGAGGAACTAAGGAGAACACTGCCTGGTCCATCACAGGTACTGACCTCCCCACTATCAAAGGGATCTATAGGAGGTGCTGCCTCAAAAAGGTCGCCATCATTAAGAACCCATACCACCCTGGGTCTGCACATTAGTTAGCAAAGATTGAACACAACAAACGACAATGTTTTTGGCATCTGAACCGGTTCTCTTTCCACAGATGCTGCCTGATATGCTGAGTGTTTTCAACAGTTTTGTTTTGTTTCAGATTTCCAACATCTGTAGATTTTATATAAAAAATAAAGTATGAATATGCTTTTCATTGATCTTCAGAATCAATATCATTCAAAACTGTAACATTGTTTACCTTGGTTTAATGTATAATGTAGCAAAGAATAACTTTCCAAAAGGTCGAAAGTTTAAGAAATATTCATTCTTGATTAGGAAACAGACCTGATGTGGACAATCATGACTTCTCATATAGGTAGACAAAAGGGGTTGGGTTGGACGTGGTGGACCTAAGGGCTTGTATCATTGTTTCACAACTCTATATAGACACAAAATGCTGGAGTAACTCAGCGGGACAGGCAGCATCTGTGGAGAAAAGGAATGGGTGACGTTTTGGTTCGAGACCCTTCGAGTCCATGACACCTCACATGTCCTTTTTAAAATTTGCTCCTGTCCCACTGAATTAATTTCTACATACCTCGACTCCATCCTATTCCCCCTGGTCTAATCCCTCCCTACCTATGTCCAAGACACCACACACGCTCTTTTTAAAAGACTCGCTTTCACAACTCTATGGCCAGTAGGGAAGGGATAAAACAAATAAATTGTCTAAAGCATTGCTCACCTTGTCTATTAATACTCAAAGCACAGCTCGTTTAGCTGTAGGTGCTGCTGAGCAAGTGTAATGTCACCTGGCACCTCTGCCTCCCGGGCCACGAGTTGGAGAGTCTAGGACTAGAGATCAAAACCTTAGAATTAAAGGACGTTCTTTTAGGAAGGCGAAGAGGAAGAATTTCTATAGTCAGATGGCAGTGAATCTCTGGGATTCCTTGCCACAGGAGGCTGTGAGGCCACATCAATGGATATTTTTAATAGATAATAGGTGCAGGAGTAGGCAATTCGGCCCTTCAAGCCAGCACCGCCATTCAATGTGATCATGGCTGATCATTCTCAATCAGTACCCCGTTCCTGCCCCCTTCCCATACCTTTTTAAGGCAGAGATAGATAGATTCTTGAATAGTAGGGGTGTCAGGAGTTATGGGGAGAAGAAAGGACAATGGGGTTGGGAGGGAGAGATGGATCAGGCAGGATTGAATGGCGGAGTAGACTTGATGGGCCGAGTGGCCCAATTCTGCTCCAAAAACAAACATGAACTTTATGACCACGCCCCAAGCCAACGTCAGTCAGCCCCGCTGCTCCGTGCGCGGCATGGTCGATATACACACCTATGTGGTTGATGAAAACAAACGCAATCCGCGGGAGAGAGGTGAGCATTGGCCACAATACAAATGGCCGAGGGAAGAGAGCAGGGAAAGGCAAGGCAAGGCAGTCGGCGCCCGGGATGGGCCGGGACAGGACGGGACGCGTCTGCAACCGTCGTCAGACGAGGCGCGAGAATCCCACCACGTGACCGCGGCCCCGGGGTTTCCCGGGCAGCGCGGCAGGGCCGCCGCCATCTTTGGGAGCCGCACTCGGCGCTTCCGAAGCGAGCGCGGAGGTTGAGTTGGGAGGGGGCACGCTGGCTGCAAGTCCCTGGCTTCCCCTCAACCCCCACCGCTCTTCTCCTCTCAACCTTAGCTTCGTCGATTTCCCCCGCATCTCACCCAACACCCGTCGGCGATTTCCGCCTCGGTGCCCGGCATTTCGAGCTGCACCTTCGGTAAATTCCGGAATCGCGTCGCGGCCTTTCGGCAACTTCCGCCATCCTTCAGCTTGTCTGCAGTACGAGCCGAGGAGGCTCTGACCGCCCGGGTGGAGTCGTGGCAGCATTTAGCCATTTATAAATAAAAGGTTGCCAATGAAAACCTGCGATTACTTTTCCACCTCAGGTTAGGTGTTTAGCGATCTCAAGCCCAACGCTGGAACTAGTATGATTTGGTAGGTGCAAAGCTTTAATAAAAACAAAATGCTGGAAGTATCCAGCAGTCAGAAATCGAGTTGACGTTTGAGGTCCTCGACCTGAAACATTAGTTCTTTCCACGGGTGCACCCTGCGGAGTATTTTCTGCTTTAATTTTAGATTCCAGCATCTGCGGGGTTTTTTTTTTCCAGTTAGATGCAAAGCTTCACTGTTATATTAGGAAAGTGACCAACTGCAGAAAAATAGGGTGGGAAACCTCTTGAAGTCTTATGCACTGGTTGAAATAAATACTTTGATCACGAGTGACACATTTTTGTAAACTAGATCTGCAGTTCCTTTTGTCTACAAGTTAGGTGCTGGAGTAGGCCACTTGCGTCCTCAAACCCGCTCAGCCGTTTAGTAAGATAGTGGCTAATCTGTATGTAAACTCCGTAAATTCAGAAGTCATAGGAGCAGAATTAGTCCATTTGCCCCCTCATGTCTATTCCACCATTCAATCATGGCTGACCTATCCTTCCCTTTCAACACCATTCTCCTGTTTTCTCCCTGTAACCTTTGACACCCAAACTAACCAAGAACCTGTAAATAAATCTCCACTTTAAAAATATCCAAAGTCCTGACCTGCACAGCCGTGTGTGGCAACATGTTCCATAGATTCACCACCCTCTGGCTGATGAAATCACTCCTCCTTTCTAAAGGTAGATGTCTTTATTCTGAGGCTCTGTCCTCTGGTCCAAGACACGCCCAGTAGTGGAAACATCCTCTCCAATCCACTCTATCCAAATCTCATTATTCGGTAAGTTTCAAAGAGATCCCTTATCTTTCTAAACTCGAGCAAGTACAGGCCCAGAGCCGTCAAAACACTGATCATATAGTAACCCAATCATCTGGGTTCAATATTCCCAGATCATTCTCATAAACCAGCTCTGGGCCCTCTCCAATGCTAGCACATCCCTCCTAAGATATGGGGCCCAAAACTGCCCACAATACACCAAATGCAGTCTGATCAGTGCCCTGTAAAGCCTCCACATTACATCCCTGCTTTTATATTCTAGTCCTCTCAAAATGAATGCTAACCTTGCATTTGCTTTCCTTGCTACCGATTCAACCTGTAAAAACCTTTTGGGAATCCTGCACCAGCACTCTCATGTCCCTTTGCACTTCTGATTTCTGAATACTCTCACCTTTTAGAAAATAGGCTATGCCTTTAATTTCTACTACCAAAGTGCATGACTGTACACTTTGCTATGTTGTATTCCATCTGCTATTTCTTTGCCTACTCTCCCAACCTACCTAAGTCCTTCTACAGACTCCATGCGTCCTCTACACTATCTGCCCTTCCACCTATCTTCGCATCATCCGCAAACCTGGTCACAAAACCTTCAATTCCATCATACAAATCATAGACCCCCCTGCCCAGCACCACTAGTC
Source organism: Rhinoraja longicauda (assembly GCF_053455715.1). NCBI lineage: Eukaryota > Metazoa > Chordata > Chondrichthyes > Rajiformes > Arhynchobatidae > Rhinoraja > Rhinoraja longicauda. The sequence continues at coordinate 6,600,186 of NC_135962.1, read as the reverse complement.
ACCGGCATCCAACCAGACAAACCCCCCTTTATTCCCACTCTTTGCCTTCTGCCATCGCTATCCAAGCTAGTAGCATCTAATACCATGGGCTCTCATCTTGTTTAGCAGCTTCAAGTGCCACACCTTATCAAAGGCCTTTTGGTAATCCAAGTAAGCAACATCCACTGACTCTGTCTATCCTGCTATTTACTTCCTCAAGGAATTCAACAAATATGTCGGACAAAATCTCCCCTTCACAAAACCATGCTGACTGGCCTATTTTATCATGTGCTTCTAACTACTCGGAAACCTCATCCTTAATAATGGACTTGAAAATGTCATCAACCACTGAAGTCAGGCTAACTGACCTATAGTTTCCACTCTCCTGCTTAGCTCCTTTCTTAAACAGCAGAGCAACATTTGCAATTCACCTCTGCTAATGCCTCCACTATAAATTTACCTCTTTCAGAACCCTGGGGTGTAGTCCATCTGGGTTCAGGTCCTATCCACCTTCAGATCTTTAAGCTTCCCAAGCACCTTCTCCTCCTAAGTAATAGCAACTCCATTAATTTCTGCCCCCTAACTCTCTTGAATTTCCGGCACTTTGCTCCAGTCATTCGCTATGAAGACTGACACAAAAGTCTTATTCAATTTGTCTGCCATTTCTTTATTCCCATGTTCCAGTTTCCTATCAAAACAGATCTTTATCCACCCACTTAACATATCTGATACCCTTTGTAGCCTCTTTATGTTCTTTTTGCAACTTTTAAGCTTATCTTGCTGTCATCAACGAATGTAGGTCAAAAGCCCTTGGTGTCTTTATCCATCGTTTATATAAATGAATAATAAAACAATGACAGACCAGCACTGACCCCTCCAGCGCTTAATTTATTAGATCTTGCTAACCAGATAAAAAGACCCGTTTGTTCCTGTAAGCCAACAACATATATTGATGGGTCTGAAGTAGAGATGGTTGAAAGCTTCAAGTTCCTAGGAATAAATATTACAAGCTATTTGTCTTGGACCAGCCACGTTGAAGCTATGGCCAAGAAAGTCCACCAATGCTTCCACTTTCTTAGAATGCTCAGGAGGTTCAGCCCAAACACGTCTCACCAACATCTACAGATGCGCCATAGAAAGCATTTTATCGGGATGTATCACAGCCTGGTTTGGGAACAGCTCCTTTCAAGACTTCAGGAAATTACAGGAGTTGTGGATGTAGCCCAGATCATTACACAAACCAATCTCCCTTCCATTGACTCCATCTACACTTCACGCTGGCTGTCAGCATTATCAAGGACCAGTCTCACCCCAGTCACTCCACCCATCTCCCATCAGGCAAGAGGTATAGAAGTTTGAAAGCACGTACCTCTAGATTCAGGAAGTTTTATTCCACCTGTTATCAGACAACTGAATGGTGCTCTCATCAGCTAGAGTGCGGTCCTGACCTGCCATCTACATCATTGGAGACCTTTGAACTCTCTTTAATCGGACTTTATCGAACTCAATGTTCAATCTTTCACTAAATGTTTCCTTTATTTGTGCACAGTGGACATCTTGATTGTATTCATGTAGTTTTCTTTGCCTGGATATAAAACAAACAAAAGCTTTTCACTGTACCTCAGTGCTCGTGACAATAATAAAATAAATGAAACCAAACTAAATAATCTTCAATACATTCAATAGTGTCATACTCAGTAGAGTTCGCACCTATCTTTAAATAGAACTAAACACCCTTGCACGGATTTGTGAAAATATTTTTTTATTTCCACAAATAAACTTTATTCAGGAAAAAAATTACGTGCAAAACAAAACCTATGCAAAATCTCCTCAGACTTTCTCAGCGCCTATACATTCATTAGTGCCTACTCAGTAGTGTTTGCACATATCTTTAAATATAACAAAAACCCCCATGCTACTCATGTGGCCCCCTGAGGTGATATCCATTCCCTTGTTTGAAGGCGTATCCCTCACCGGACTCTGTCCCTCAATGTTCAGCAGCAGAAGGACCTTTGACTGTGGTCCTCCCTTACAGAGCCTTGATGTTGGTTGCCATCAAGCTTCAATGTGTCCCTCAGCACATACTCCTGGAATGGACCTGTTGGCAACCTCTGACAGACATCTTGCTGTGCTGGGAGGCCAACGTTTAGGGCAGACCATTGGTGATCATTTTCCAATGTTCTATAGATTCGGGATCAGTTCCTGTGGATTGGAGGGTAGCTAATGTCCCACTATTTAAGAAAGGAGGGAGAGAGAAAACGGGAAATTATAGACCAGTTAGTCTGACATCAGTGGTGGGGAAGATGCTGGAGTCAATTATAAAAGACGAAATTGCAGAGCATTTGGATAGTAGTAACAGGATTGTTCTGAGTCAGCATGGATTTACGAAGGGGAAATCATGCTTGACTAATCTGGAATTCTTTGAGGATGTAACTAGGAAAATTGACAGGTGAGAGCCGGTGGATGTGGTGTACCTTGACTTTCAGAAAGCCTTTGACAAGGTTCCACAAAGGAGATTGGTGGGCAAAATTAGAGCACATGGTATTGGAGGTAGGGTACTGACATGGATAGAAAATTGGTTGACAGAAAGCAAAGAGTGGGGATAAATGGTCCCTTTCAGAATGGCAGGCAGTAACTAGTGGGGTACCGCAAGGCTCGGTGCTGGGACCGCAGCTATTTACAATATACATTAATGACTTGGATGAAGGGATTAAAAGTACCATTAGCAAATTTGCAAATGATACAAAGCTGGGTGGTAGTGTGAACTGTAAGGAAGATGCTATGAGGTTGCACTGTGACTTGGACAGGTTGTGTGAGTGGGCGGATGCATGGCAGATGCAGTTTAATGTGGATAAGTGTGAGGTTATCCACTTTGGTGGTAATAATAGGAAGGCAGAGTGAATGGTGTCAAGTTAGGAACAGGGGACGTACAACGAGATCTGGGTGTCCTAGTGCATCAGTCACTGAAAGGAAGCATGCAGGTACAGCAGGCAGTGAAGAAAGCCAATGGAATGTTGGCCTTCATAACAAGAGGAGTTGAGTATAGGAGCAAAGAGGTCCTTCTGCAGTTGTACAGGGCCCTGGTGAGACCGCACCTGGAGTACTGTGCAGTTTTGGGCTCCAGATTTGAGGAAGGATATTCTTGCTATTGAGGGCGTGCAGCGTGGATTTACTAGGTTAATTCCCGAAATGGCGGGACTATCATATGTTGAAAGACTGGAGCGACTAGGCTTGTATACACTGGAATTTAGAAGGATGAGAGGTGATCTTATAGAAACTTATAAGATTATTAAGGGGTTGGACACGTTAGAGGCAGGAAACATGTTCCCAATGTTGGGGGAGTCCAGAACAAGGGGCCACAGTTTAAGAATAAGGGGTAGGCCATTTAGAACTGAGATGAGGAAAAACTTTTTCAGTCAGAGAGTTGTGAATCTGTGGAATTCTCTGCCTCAGAAGGCAGTGGAGGCCAATTCTCTGAATGCATTCAAGAGAGAGCTAGATAGAGCTCTTAAGGATAGCGGAGTCAGGGGATATGGGGAGAAGGCAGGAACGGGGTACTGATTGAGAATGATCAGCCATGATCACATTGAATGGCGGTGCTGGCTCGAAGGGCCGAATGGCCTCCTCCTGCACCTATTGTCTATTATTGAGCGTCCTTCACCGATGACCTTCCAGCAGCCCTTCATGTTCATCTTCGAATGTGTCCCTGGGAACGGCCCACAAATCAGAGTCATTTGTTACGGAGATGTTTGGGATGAAGCACGACAAGGACCCCTGCATCATTCTCCAGGCCATCTTCGCAAATTAACACCATGCAAAGAGGTGGGCATCTGACTCCTCTCCGTAGCAAACGTCCTGAGGGAATTGTGCATTGGTGGTAAAATTCCGACGGTACAGGAAGGATCTGACTCAGAGGTCCCCTATCACCACCAGCCAAGTGAGGTCTTTGTGCTTGTTGGTGAGTTGTTAGTGTCCCATTGTTATTAGTGTCCCATAGGACCAATTAAGGACGATTAGAAATATTAATTTCAGACGTACATGGTAGTATAGGCAATGTATGCTGCAGTATATGGAAGATGCTTTTGATCTACAGTGACTAAATACTAGTGTCTGTAGCTCCAAGATCTTCAGCTCAGTTGATCTGGAGTCCAAGATTTTAGTTGATTTTAGCTTCATGTTAACCGAGATATAATGAAAAGCTTTTGTTATGCTATCCAGACAAAGAAAAGATTGTTATACATGTGTAAAATCAAGCCATCCACAGTTCACAGTTAAAGATAACGAATAAATGGTACAACATAAAGTACAAAGATGTAACATGGAAGGCCGATAAAGTCTAATAAAAGAAAGTCCAAAGGTTTCCAATGAGGTAGATAGGTCAACACAGCACTCTAACTAATGAGAGCTGGAAACTGGAAACTTTGTTCCAAGAGGGTGTTAGATTTATTACTTCAGGGTTGGTCAAGTAGTGTTCTCTGCCACACTCTGAAATAATCAACAACCATATGCGTCCCTTGTAAATGTACTTTTCATTACTGACATTTTTTAAATTTCAAAGTCATTCATTGTGATTCATATTCAGGTATTTTTTAATGAAGAAAGCAAATTGATCAAAGTGCATTCCGAAAATTCTTTGTTTCAGTTAGAAAAAGATAGGATTGGTCTGCAGGTTAAAATCGTACATTTTTAAGGTATTAGACCGGAAAATGCAGAGGTTGACTGGGAGATGCTGTTTATAGGCAAAGGGATGTCTGGCCAGTGGGAGGCTTTTTAAATGTGATTTTGGAGAGTTCAGGGATAGCACGATCCTGTTAATATAAAGGGCAAACCTGGCAGATTTGGTTGAGGATGGATATTGAGGATTTGAGGTTCTAGTCTGAGTAAACGAAGGAGTCATACGTCAGATATAGTCAGCTGGGATCATGCAAATCTCCTGAAGAATATGAGACATAGGAGTACACGTAAAAAGGAATTCAGGAGGGCAAAAGAGAATAAGAGATAGCTCTGACAGACAATGGGTGACGAGTGAGAATAGGTCCCATTAATGGTCAACATTATTGTCTATGTATTGAGCTGCAGGAGATGGGCCTGGTATTAAACAAGTACTTCTCATCTGCATTTACTGCAGTACTGGAAGCAAAGAAAATGAGGGAAATCCGTAGTGATGTGTTGGACTAAATTGGAATTACCAAGGAGAAGATGCTAGGAGTCTGAAAGAATATTAAAATGAACCTTAGGACCTGACCAAGTGCATCATTGGACACATCGGGAAGCTTGGGGAGAAATGGTGGGAGAGATATCTGCATCATCATGTTTAGTCATGGTTGGTTGATGTACTTTTATTTCAAAAGGCCCGCAGAGACAAGCCAAGCCATGAAGCCATGGTGAGCCTGACATCAGTGGTAGTTAAGTAACTGAAGGGGATTCTGAGGGATAAGATCTACCGGCATTTGGATAGGCAAGGCAATTAGGCAGATTGGTTTTGTGTGTGGGAAATTATGTCTTACCGATTCGATAGTTTTTTGAAGAGGTCACCAAGAGGATTAATGAAGGGAGAGAGATGGACATTGTTCTGGATTTTGGCAAGGCCTTTGATTAGTTTCCGTATGGTAGACCAGTCTGTAGGCTAGGTCACATGCAATACAGGACGAGCTCGCCAACTAGATTAAAAATTGGCTTGATGGTATGAATCATATGTTGGTGGTGGAGGTTGCTTTACTGATTGGAGGCCGGTCACCAGTGGTGCGCTACAGGGATCTGTGCTGGGTCCTCTGTTGTTTGTCATGCATATTAAACAACTAGATGGCAATCTACTTAACGCAGTTGGAGAATTTGCAGATGACACCAAAATTGGTGGTAAAATGGACCATGAGGTGGGCTTTCTAAGTTTACAAAAGGATCTAGAACAATTCGGGAAGTAGCCCAGGTGGAATTTATCTTGGACACGTGTGCGGTGGTGCATTTTCATAAGTCAAACTAGGGCAGGATTTGCACAGTAAATGGTAGGACCCTCGAGAGAGTTGTGGAACCTAAATACCAAGGAGAATAGGAACACAATTCCCTGAAAGTGGTGACTGAGATGGTGAAGAAGGCTTTTATCATGCCTACCTCCATCAGTAGGTGTATTGAGTATAGGAGTTGGAATATCAAGCTACCACTGTACAAGATGGTGATGCGACCACATATCGAGTATTTTAGTTTAGAGATGCTGTGCGGAAACCGGCCCTTTGGCCCACCGGGTCCGTGCCGACCAGCGATCCCCGTACATTAACACTACCCTACACACATGAGGAACAATTTTTACATTTACCTATTTACCTACATACCTGTATGTCTTTGGAGTGTGGGAGGAAACCAAAGATCTCAGGGAAAACTCACAGGGAGAACGTACAAACTTCGTACAGACAGCACCCGTGATCGGGGTCGAACCTGGGTCTCCGGCGCTGCATTCACTGTAAGGCAGCAACTCTACCGCTCGTATAGTTCTGGCCACCCTATAAAAAGGAAGTTGAAAAGTGTGCAGAAAGTATTCACCAGGATGTTGTTGGGACTCGATGGCTTGATAATATAATAATAATATGCCTTTATTGTCATTGTACGCAAGGTACAACGAAATTAGAAGTGCTACAGCTGATAACAGTGCGACAGTGCATATCTTTCAAAGACAATTGCACAGACATACGAACCAACACAACAAATACCAGTATCAATAAAAAAACAATTTAAAAACCTAATAAATAATGAATGAGTTTTACACCTAAAATTCTAAAAAAAGTTTATTTTTAAAATGTGCGACGAAAATGAGAGTAGTCAAGTCATGTGCTTCCATTCACTGTTCTTATGGCCCAGGGAAAGAAACTGTTTTTGAGTCGATTTGTCCTGGCCCTTAGGCTCCTGTAGCGCCTCCCAGAGGGCAGGAGAGCAAACAATTCGTGTCCTGGATGAGTGCTGTCCTTGATTATATTTCTGGCCCTGTTCAGACAGCGCGAGCTGGTGATGTCCTTCAGAGAAGGTAGTGGACAGCCGATAATTTTCTCTGCTGTCTTGATGACCTTCTGGAGGGCCTTCTGGTCTGCAGCCGAGCAGCCAGCATACCACACAATGGTGCAGTATGCCAGTAGTACGCTCTCAATGGTGGAGCGGTAGAAGGTCACCAGCAGATTCTCCTTCAGTCTGTTTTTCCGGAGTAATCTTAAGAAGTGCAGTCTCTGCTGTGACTTTTTAACTACCGCTTTGGTATTTGCAGTCCAGCAGAGGTCCTGGGAGATGGTGGTCCCCAGGAACTTGAAGGTGGAGACCCTCTCCACTTCCTCCCCATTTATATGAAGTGGGGTGGGAGCCGCTCTTTGTTTCCTGAAGTCCAGTACCATTTCTTTTGTCTTGCTTGTGTTTAGTGCTAGATTATTTGCCTCGCACCATCCGGACAGCGCACAGACCTCGTCTCTGTATGCAGACTCAACTCCTCCAGTGATCAGACCGACCACAGTTGTGTCGTCTGCAAATTTGATGATTGAATTGGAGGGGTGAATAGGAGTGCAGTCGTGTGTGTACAGAGCATAGAGGAGGGGGCTCAGCACACAGCCCTGCGGGGAGCCAATGCTAAGCGTAATGGTGGAGGAGCTGTGGGGGCCGATCTTAACAGATTGTGGGCGGTTTGTGAGGAAGTCTCTTATCCAGGCGCAGATGGATGGGGGAAAACCCAGGTTATTATACAGCTTGTCCACTAGTATGCCTGGGATGATCGTATTGAATGCCGAGCTGTAGTCTATGAAAAGCATTCTTACATAGGTCCCCGGGCGCTCCAGGTGGCTCAGTGCAGTGTAGAGGGCTGTATTGATGGCGTCTTCTTTAGATCTGTTTGCTCGATAGGCAAACTGATGAGGGTCAAAGCTGGGAGGATGGCGTTGATGTGTTGTGCCACAAGCTTCTCAAAACATTTCATAACAACCGATGTAAGGGCTATTGGTCTGTAGTCATTTAAACTACTGACAGCAGGCTTTTTGGGGACAGGGATAATAGTAGCCGATTTTAAGCAGGATGGGACGGTGGCTTGTGTCAGGGAGATGTTAAAGATCTTTGTGAGGACCTCTGAAAGCTGGTCAGCACAAGCTTTCAGCACTTTACCAAGTACTCCATCAGGTCCTGCTGCTTTATTTGGATCCACCATCTTTAGTACACGTCTCACTTGGTGTTCCTGTAAAGTGAGCGTGTTGGGTGTGGTAGATGGTGGGGGCAGGATGGCTGTGTGTGGCACTGCAGTCTCAAAACGGGGAAAGAAATGATTTAGTTCCTCTGCCAGTGAGGTATCCACGCTGGAAGTCACAGATGTTTTGCCCTTGTAGTTGATTATCTGCTGTAAACCCTGCCACACCTGTCGTGGGTTGTTCTGAGTTAGATGGTCCTCTATTTTCCTCTTGTAGTCCTCCTTGGCTGCTTTGATGCCCCTCCTCAGCTCAGCCCTTGCCGCGCTGTATTGTGCTCTGTCTCCAGTCTGGAAGGCAGAGTAGCGCGCTTCCAAAAGACATTGTACCACTCTAGTCATCTAGGGTTTGCGGTTGGGGTATACCCGGATGTGTTTGTTAACAGTCACATTATCAGTGCAGCTTTTTATATAGGACAGAACAGTTTCCGTATATTCCTCTAGGTCCTGGTGTTCAAATATAGTCCATTCTGTGCGTGCAAAGCAGTCCTGAAGCTCTGTGAGTGCTCCTGATGGCCAGGTTCTTATAACCTTTGATTTATTCACAAAATGCTGGAGTAACTCAGCAGGTCAGGCAGCATCTCGGGAGAGAAGGAATGGGTGACGTTTCGGGTCGAGACCCTTCTTCAGACCCTTCTTATAACCTTTGTGTCTGTCTTAGTTTGCCTCCTGAGTGGGATGTATGCTGGGATCAGGAGCAGTGAAAGGTGGTCTGAGAGACCCAGATGTGGGAGAGGTACTGCTCTGTAAGCGTGCTTTAAGTTGGAATAAACATGGTCCAGTGTGTTTACCCCCCTGGTGGCACACTGTACATACTGCACAAATTTGGGGAGTACTGTCGTTAAGCATGCTTTATTAAAGTCCCCAGCAATGACATGCACTCCTTCAGGGTGAGCCTGTTGCTGTTTGTTTACAGTGTCATGCAGCAGGGTAAGAGCTACGCTGGCGTTAGCATCTGGTGGTATGTAAACTGCAGTAATGAGTACTACAGTGAACTCATGCAGCAGATAGAAGGGTCTGCACTTAACAGTCATTGCTTCCAAATCAGGAGAGCAGTGGCTGTATATGATGTTACTGTTAGTGCACCAGTCATTGTGTACGTAAATACACAGACCCACTCCTCTGCTCTTACCAGAGTCGCCGTTTCTGTCATGCTGGTGGATGGAGCGCCCCACTAGCTGTACTGCTGCGTCCGGGATTAGCGGATGTAGCCATGTCTCCGTTATAATCGTCACACAACAGTCGCGGATGTTGGAGTTTCCAGCGAGTAGCAGCTCCAGTTCGTCTGTTTTGTGGACGATGGATCTAGCGTTGGAGAGGACGATGCTCGGTACCGGTGGCTTGTGTGGCTGTTTCCTCAGACGAGCTGGTAGGCCCGCTCGACAACCGCGCTTCCTCCTGCGCTCACAACGCCGCCTGCGCCGCCTCCCTGGTACGGCCGCAATCCAGGTAGATCCCGGTAGCCTCGCTATGTTCTGCGGGATGTCATGAGCTCGGTGGAAAGTGCTCGTAACATCGGTCTGGCATCGCAGTCCAATGGTTAGCAAGACCTCCTTACTATAGACGTAGGTGTATCTTGCTTGGTAACAGGTTCTTACACACACAACATTCACTATACATACAATCAAACAACACCATATCAGAGAGCCAAAAGCTGCTGCGCCCGTGCGCGCCGCCAATTTCGCCATTTGAGTTGTAAGGAGAGGTAGGATAGGCTGGGACTTCGACACCTGGAGCGTAGTAGGCAGAGGGGTGATCTTACAGAGGTATATAAAATCACGTAAGACTTAGATACTGTCACTGTCTTTTTTGTCCCAGGGTAAAAGCCTGTCTATTTTGTCCCAGGGTAAATGTGTCTGGAACTAGAGGGAATAGGTTTAAGGTTAAATATTTAGTTTAGAGATACAGCATGGAAACAAGCACTTAAGCCCACTGAGTCCTCGCTGACCAGCGATCACCCACACACTAGTTCTATGTTATCCCACTTTTGCGTCCTGAACACTCATTTACAGAATTTACTCATTTACAGAATTTCTGTAATTTACAGAAGCCAATTAACCTACAAACCTGCGCGTCTTTGGAATGTGGAAAGAAACCAGTGCACCCAGAGAAAACCCACGCGGTCACGGGGAACACACAAACTCCACACAGATAGCACCCGAGGTCAGGACCGAGTCTGGTCTTTGGCGCTGTGAACCAGCAGCACTACCGCTCCGCCACTGTGCTGCCCTAAGCTTCAAAGAGACCCGAGCGACAATTTCTTCATGCAGAGAGCGTTGTGTACCTGGAATGAGCTGCCAGAGGAAGTTGCAGAGGTGGGTACAATGGCAAAGTTTAAAAGACATTTATACAGATTCATGGATAGGAACGGTTGAGTGATCTGTGACCAATTGCATGCAAATAGGACTAGCTCAGCTACATAACCTGGACAGCTCAGTGAGCTGGGCTGAAGGGCCTGTTTCCATGCTGTATGACTTGTTAGTTTTTTTTGGCCATCCTTCCCAAAAATGAAATGGGAAGATTAGTTATTTCACTTTTTTGAAAAGCTGAGACATGACGTTTAGATTCAGTAAAGGTCCTCGGATGGGTTCGTTAAAAGGGGTTACAAGTGCTACATCAGAAACCTGAGCCCAGAATCAGGTTTGCATTGACATTGGTGCTGTAAACCACCAGGTGGCGCCACCAACACTGGCTGCCTCGCCAACAGTCTGCCTGTCCTTTCCACTGTTTTTTCGTTATTTTTAGTTTGTGTTCAAAGTATGTTTTAGTGTTTCTTGGTTTGTTTTATGTGGGGGGGGGGTGGGGGGAATTGGAGGAAACTTTTTTTCAATCTCTTGCCTCGACAGAGATGCAATTTTTCTCCGTATCGTATCTCCGTCCCCACTGCGGCCTAACATCGAGGAGTTGGCGGCCTTTCCTGGCGGTTCATGTCACGAGTGCAGCGTGGACTTTAACATCGTGGAGCTTGCGATCCTTTGCTGAGGTTCGACTGTGGAGAGCTCCAACCGCGGGGCCTGTGGACTTTAACATCGTGAAGCCCGCAGTCTCTGGTGACAAGAGGCCGACTCGGGAGCTCCATGCCGCGGAGAGTTTTTCAATCATCCTGACGCGGGGAGTTTCGATCATCCTGACGTGAGGGCTTCGGACAGTCGGCAACGGCAACTGCGGATGATTCAACAGCCCCTACCGTGGGTGAACAAAGAGGAAGTTGATTGAATATTACCTTCCATCACAGTGAGGAATGTGGAATCTGCTGTGGTGGATAAATATGTCATATTTTATTTTATGTCTTGTTGCTTTTTACATAGTATGGCTGTATGGTAACTCAAATTTCACTACCTTAATTGGTACATGTGACAATAAATTGATCTTGAAATCTACTAAAGGTGTGCTGAACGGCTGTATTTTAAATGTAACTAGATAAAGTTGGGCCCAAACCTCTCCTGTATTGGTGCAGCACCTTGTCCACCCCCTCCCCTCTCTCCTCAACCCCCCCCTCCCCTCTCCCTTCTCCCCCCTTCTCCCCTCTCCCTTCTCCCCCCTTCTCCCCTCCCCCTCCCCTCCTTTTAAACTTTAAAATGTGAATAACTTAAAAAATATTAGACCGATTTCAATAAAACTACTTGCATTATCACTAAAGTGACTATGGTGAGTAAGGTGGGCCTACAATTGTCGCGCTATCGTGTACCGTTTTGGCTGAAGTTCAGTCACAAACAAGATAACAAACGAGATTTTTTGTATTTAGATGTTAACCTGAGACTCCAAAAGCTGTGTGGATCCCAGTCCTTTGAGTGTATCTGTGTTACCTCATGGAGTAGAATGAACCCAAGTGAACCGGACTGGACTATTTAACTGAATCGTTCAACTGTTCATGTTTAGTTGAGGTCAGGCTGTGTTGCTGCATCGTGCAGGCAGAGGGAGAGAAGAAAACAAAAAAGAAAGAGGCTGGCTGGCAGAATGTGAAAGCTAGTGTGTCAGAGAGGAAAATTGTGGGGAGGAAACAGGCCTGAGGTAAGACAATAGTTGAGTTGGGTCTAGACTTCGCTTCAATTTTATACCCAAGTAGATCTCAACCACATGGCTGTGGTCTCAATTTGCAGGAAACCCACCAGCTATGAATGCAAAGGGTATTTTGTGCCCCAGCAGTTATCCTTCCTTTGAAATAGGGATGATGGTAGATTGAGGGTAAAAGCACTGGCCCCGGTGATCTTACAGAAATGTTCCTATGACATTCTGTTGATGAAAATGTTGATTAATGATTCGATGCCCTAATGCACATAGTCAATCACAAGAACATGTAAATTGGAACAGGAGTAGGCCACCAGCCTGTCCTGCCATTCAATATGACCAGGGCTGTTCTGTGGTGTTCCCAATAACCCTCAATTCCTCAACCTTTTGAATATTTATCTATCTCCCATTCCTTGCAAGTAAAGGAAGCTAGTCACTCCTGCCAGTACTCAGGCACATTCCTACTGAATGCTGAGGTGATTCACTACTTGCCTGGGATGAAAAAAATGTTCCTGCTTGCTGCATTTTGAACTGGAGCCCAGGGGACACAGCTGTTCGCCCTTGCAGCATTTTGAACGGATCCAGTTGCACAGAAGTGGAGCATTGTGGTTGATCTGCACGCTCTGTGCAGCTGGTTCTGTTTCAGAAAGCTGCTATTGTAGCGACCATAGAGAATGGTCCAGGTCGTCGAACCCTCGGATTGGCCAGCGAGGTCACGTGTGAACGCGACCATGGGGATTGGTCCAGGGAGCGACATCGCTGATTGTCCAGCGATGTCATGTGCGCGTTTGGCGCCCGAAATAGCCAGTTCGGCGAAGTCTTCGAAGAAGACAGTAAGTTTTTGATGGTTGTCCTTTACCTTGTTGTTTAACTCTGTATTCGAATATTGCGGCTGCAATAAACTTCCTTTACAACCAACAAGTTTTCGGACTCGCCATATTGGTGACCCCGACGTGATCTGGACGATCACCGACTAAGCAGGAACCCGACGCCTCGTTGACGATGACCGCGCCGGGCACACCGGAGTTAAGCGCGGAAAGCGTTCACCTTCCGTTGTTTTGGACGCACGCACCGCAAGCTTGGTTTATCCACACCGAAGCTCAATTTCACATAAAGAAGATATCGGACGAATCCACGATGTACTACTACCTCGTCAGCGCTCTATCGCTGGACACAACCAAGCGCGTGATGCGGTTCATCGTGAATCCACCTGCGGAAAGCAAGTACGAGGCCATGAAGAAAGTATTACTGCGAATCTTCGGGTTTAATAAGCATGGTGGTGCGGCAAGACTTCTGCACCTACCGGATCTTGGAGACCAACTGCCTTCCGTCCTCATGTCCGAAATGATGATGCTAGCCGGTGAGCATACGGATTGCCCTATGTTCGAACAGGCATTCCGCGAGAGACTTCCTGAGGATGTCCGACTGCTGCTCACGGATTGTTCTTTTAAGGACCCCGAAGCATATGCAGCGAGAGCGGACGCGCTCATAGCGGCAAAAAACAAGGCAAGCGGTTCGATCAACAAGGTCTCGACATCAGTGACCACGCCACAGCGACGGCAAGATGGCGCCACGTCTCCCGCCAATTCTCCGAAAGCCCGCCAAAAAGATCCGCACAAGCGCGGCTGGTGCTATTATCACCTACGATGGGGTAGCGAATCCCGCAACTGCCGCTTGCCTTGTACCTTCGCGGGAAATGCCTCGGCCGATCGTACATAGGGGCAGTTACGATTGGCCAGAACCGGCGCCTCTATGTCCATGATCGATTCACGGACACAGCATTTTTGGTGGACACGGGAGCCATCGTCAGCATAGTGCCGCCGACCGACCTCGAAACCAGATCGGGTAAGACAGGTCCCACCCTCATCGCAGTTTATGGCAGCCCAATTCGCACTTTCGGTATACGGAAGATGTCCCTTGTGTTAGGCCTCCGCACGTACGAATGGCCATTCATCATAGCCGACGTCAAACAAGCGATCCTGGGCGCAGATTTTCTCTGGGCTTTTTCACTGGTTCCTGATGTCCGCGGTAACGACCTCCGACCCTCCGCCGAAGATGAGCACGTCGCTCCGACAATCGCCTCCTCGCCCAGCCCTACTGTCCAGGCCGTCGTCGCGGCCCCCGACTCGTATGCTGAGATTCTGGCAGAGTTTCCAGAGCTGCTCATTCAACGTTTTGACACGCCTTCGGCCAAGCACGGCGTGGTCCATCACATCCGCACCGAAGGCCCTCCCGTTTTCGCTCGGGCCAGGAGACTACCGCCAGACAAACTGGTGGTGGCACGGGCGGAGTTCAGGAAGATGGAGGAAATGGGAATTGTCCGTCAGTCTGACAGCCCGTGGGCCTCGCCGTTACATATGGTCTCCAAGGCATCTGGGGGGTGGAGACCATGTGGCGATTATCGGCGTCTCAATGCTGTCACCACGGCTGATCGCTACCCCATACCGCACCTACAGGACTTTTCATCTGGACTGGAAGGAGCGGTGGTGTTTTCCAAAATCGATTTGGTGCGAGGATACCACCAGATCCCGGTGCGACCGGAGGACATACAGAAAACTGCAACGATTACTCCGTTCGGGTTGTTTGAATGGTTGCGTATGCCTTTCAGTTTAAAGAACGCGGCACAGGCTTTCCAACGACTGATGGACCGCGTGGGCCGGGGTTTACCCTTTTTGTTTATTTATTTAGACGACATCCTGGTCGCCAGCCCCTCAGTGCAGGAACACCAGGCCCACTTGCGGACCGTGTTCCAGCGGCTCCATGACCACGGGCTCATTATCCAACCCTCCAAATGTCAATTCGGCCTTCCTGCTCTTGATTTTCTAGGGCACAGAATTACCCCTGCCGGCGCCTCCCCTTTGCCCGAGAAGGTGGAGGCTATCCGGGCATTTCCCAGGCCCACCACAGTAAAAGGGCTACAGGAGTTCGTAGGCATGGTTAATTTCTACCATAGGTTCGTTCCGGCAGCTGCGCGAGTCATGCGCCCGCTTTTCCAATGCCTGGCAGGGAATCCGGTAGAGTTGATATGGTCCCCGACCGCAGAGGCGGCTTTTACAGCAGCTAAGGCAGCCTTGGCAGACGCCACCATGTTGATCCATCCGAGCCCCTCCGCCCCCACGGCCCTGACGGTTGACGCCTCTGACGTGGCGGTGGGCGGGGTTCTGGAGCAGCAGGTCGGTGGCCGTTGGCAGCCTTTAGCGTTTTTCAGCCGGCAACTAAATTCGGCCGAGCTGAAGTATAGCGCATTTGACCGAGAGCTTCTGGCTCTCTATTTAGCTGTTCGTCATTTCAGGTACTTCCTCGAGGGCCGCCCATTTGTGGCCTTTACGGACCACAAACCATTAACATTTGCTTTTTTGAAATTGTCTGACCCATGGTCGGCCCGCCAGCAGCGGCACCTGACTGCTATCTCCGAATTTACCACCGATGTCCGTCATGTCGCGGGTAAGCTTAATGCCATTGCTGACGCCCTGTCTAGACCCGCTTTTCCCCCTATTTCGGCGGTGGACTGCGAAGTGGATCCCCAGGAGCTTGCGAAGGCACAGCTTCTAGCGGATACCGTTTCGGCATACCGGTCCACCACTTCGGGATTGAAGTTGGCCCAGGTAGCTTGTGGGTCGGAAGGCACAAAAGTCTGGTGCGATGTTTCTCTTCCCCGTCCCAGGCCGGTAGTACCGCCCTCCCTTCAGCGCCGGGTTTTCGATGCCATTCATGGGCTGGCGCACCCGTCCATCCGCTCCACCTCTGCCTTGGTAGCAGCTCGGTTTGTCTGGCATGGCCTACGGAAACAGGTAGCGGGTTGGGCACGTTCCTGCGTTCCCTGTCAGACCGCTAAAGTCCAGCGCCATGTCCAGCCCCCCGTACAGGATTTCGAGGTCCCGGCTGTTCGTTTTTTCCACATCCACGTGGATTTGGTCGGTCCTTTGCCTTCCTCCCGGGGCTACACCCACCTCCTCACGGTGGTGGATCGGTTCACCCGGTGGCCAGAGGCTTTCCCATTGTCTGATATTTCGTCAGCGTCTTGTGCTAGGACTTTGGCCCTTCATTGGGTAGCTCGTTTCGGGGTCCCGGCAGTTATTACCACTGACAGAGGCCCACAATTCACTTCGTCCCTCTGGGCCGCGCTCGCAGAACTGTACGGGTCCAAGTTACAACCCACTACTGCATATCACTCCCAGACAAATGGACTCGTAGAAAGGTTCCACCGCCAACTTAAGGCGTCCCTCAGTGCAAGGCTTGAAGGCCCGGACTGGGTAGACCAGCTCCCTTGGGTTCTTTTGGGCATCCGGACTGCTCCTAAGCTAGATCTCGGTGCGTCGTCCGCAGAGCTAGTATATGGCTCGACACTTCGAGTACCCGGAGATCTGTTTCCGGACCCTTCAGACCAGCTGCCTACAGTCCCATCAGTGTTAGCATCTCTCCGGGAACGGGTGGGCTCCCTGGCTCCAGTTCCGACTTCACGTCATGGGTGTCCCATGGTACATGAACCGCCTTCCCTGAAGGACTGTGAGTTTGTTTTTCTGCGAAAAGATTCCCATCGCGCCCCGTTGCAGAGGGTCTATCAAGGGCCGTTCCGGGTTTTGCGTAAGGGAACAGCTACCTTCACCTTAGACATGTGCGGCAAGAGTGAGCTCGTCTCGGTGTCCCGGCTCAAACCTGCACATTTGGATCCGGATCAACCAGTCCTGGTCGGTCAAACCCCTAGGAGAGGCCGACCTCCGTTAGTTCCGCTCAGTCCAGGACCCCCCGTTCCGACAGTTCCTCCAGGACCCCCCGTTCCGGCAGTTCCTCCAGGACCCCCCGTTCCGGTAGTTCCTCCAGGACCTCCCGTTCCGGCTGTTCCGCCAAGTCCGGAACCCCCGGCTCCTGTGGTTCAGGCTGTCCCTCTCCGTACTCGTTATGGTCGCGAAATCCGGCTCCCTGCTAGGTTCCGCACCTCGGGTTCTGGGGGGGGTCATGTAGCGACCATAGAGAATGGTCCAGGTCGTCGAACCCTCGGATTGGCCAGCGAGGTCACGTGTGAACGCGACCATGGGGATTGGTCCAGGGAGCGACATCGCTGATTGGCCAGCGATGTCATGTGCGCGTTTGGCGCCCGAAATAGCCAGTTCGGCGAAGTCTTCGAAGAAGACAGTAAGTTTTTGATGGTTGTCCTTTACCTTGTTGTTTAACTCTGTATTCGAATATTGCGGCTGCAATAAACTTCCTTTACAACCAACAAGTTTTCGGACTCGCCATACTATTATCCATTGCAGCCTCCCAGAGAGAGGTTACAGCACAGGAGGAGGCATTGGTCCCATTAAGCAAATGCTGGCTCTAGCAAAAACAAACCAGCTCTTTCCATTCTTCCAACATCTCCCCACGACACTACCATTTTTATCCTTTCAATTACTTTTCCCTTTAGTGTGCGACAATTATGAAGTTCAATCTGAGAAAGTGTGAGGTGGTGCACTTTGAGAAGTCAAATGTAAGGGAAAGGTATACATAGAAAAATAGGTGCAGGAGTAGGCCATTTGGCCCTTCGAGCCAGCACCGCCATTCAATATGATCAAGGCTGATCATAAAAGTCATCAACTGGGTACAACTCATCAGCTGTAGCCAGAACAGTTAATTGTGACTTCCTTGCTCTTGTGGTAAATGCCTTTGTCTATAAAATCCAGGATCTGATATGTTCTTTTAAATATTTAACCACCCCATCCTGCCATATTCAATCAATTGTGCACATTGAGGCTTACATCATAAACAGGCTATTCAGCCCACCATGTAAATGTTGACCATCGAGTACCTACCTATACTAATCCTATTTACTGGCACTTGATCTGTTGCCACCGATGTTACAGTGATTTAAATGCTTATCTATATACTTAAATATTATGGGAGCGCCTACCTCCATCACCTTCTCAGGCAGTAACTTCCAGTTTCCAAACATGTGCTGGGAGGAATAGTTCTTTCTCAGATCCTTTCTTTAGCTCTTACCCCTTAACCTAAATCCATGCCCTCTGGCTTTAGATAACTCTGCTATGAGGAAAGGTATCCTATTATCTACTCTATCTATGCACTTCCTATTACTCTTATATCTCTATTATATCGCCATGTAGGAAAGAGTTGCAGAATAAATCAGTCTGAAGAAGGGTCCCGACCCAAAACGTCACCCATTCCTTCTCTCCAGAGATGCTGCCTGAGTTACTCCAGCATTTTGTGTCTACCAAGGAACTGCAGACGCTGGTTTAAATGGAAGGTAGACATAAAATGCTGGAGTAACTCAGCAGGACAGGCAGCATCTCTGAGAGAAGAAATGGTTGACATTTCGGGTCGCGACCCTTCAGTCTGAAGAAGGGTCTCGACAAGAATTGTCATCCATTCCTTCTCTCCAGACATGCTGCCTGTTCCGCTGAGTTACTCCAGTATTTTGTGTCTACCTTCTGTTATATGCCCCTCAAACTCCGCCACTCGAAGTAAATGAACACACCCTATCAGATTCCTCTCAGAATTGAAATGCTCCATTCCAAGCAACATAATGGTGAATCTCTTCTGCAATCAGGTCCTTCCTGGAGTGCAATGAATAGAACTGTGCAATACTCCACTGTGGCCTAACCAAAGTTATGTAAAGTCATACCATAACCTTCCTTTTCCTTGATGTATAATAAGATTCTCTAATCTTCAATATTCCCTGGGGCTCTATCTAGCCTTATTTGTCCTCCAAAGTGCATCACCTGACACTTACCATCTTCGTTTGCTAAGCCGATCTTACCAACTCATCAGTATCATGCTGTAATCGATAACTAGAGTGGTAGAGGTTCTGCCAGAGACCCAGATTCGATCCTGACTGTACAGTTTATACATTTTCCCTGTGATCTACTTGGGTTTTCTCTGGGCGCTCCCATACTCCAAAGACGTACAGGTTTGTAGGTTTCATAAAATGCTAGAGTAACTCAGCGGGTCAGGCAGCATCTCTGGAGAGAAGGAATGGGTGACGTTTCGGGTCGAGACCCTTCTTCAGACTGATGTCGGGGGGGGGGGCGACAA
The DNA here is from genome assembly GCF_053455715.1 of Rhinoraja longicauda. Lineage (NCBI taxonomy): Eukaryota > Metazoa > Chordata > Chondrichthyes > Rajiformes > Arhynchobatidae > Rhinoraja > Rhinoraja longicauda. The sequence continues at coordinate 6,580,973 of NC_135962.1, read as the reverse complement.
AGAAAGGATATAGGTGGAGACAGGAAGACAGTGGGAGAACTGGGAAGGGGGAGGGGAAGAGAGGGACAGAGGAGCTATCTAAAGTTAGAGAGGTCAATGTTCATACCACTGGGCTGTAAGCTGCCCAAGCGAAATATGAGGTGCTGTTCCTCCAATTTGCGGTGGGCCTCACTATGACACTGAAGGAGGCCCATGACAGAAAGGTCAGACTGGGAATGGGAGGGCCAATTATTGTGTTATCTGAAAACTTACTAATCATATTTTCTATATTAATATCCAAATGATAATGGTCATAGCAGACAGTAAAATTCCCAGCAGCGATCCTTGTGGCATCCAATGAATCACAAGGCACCCAATCACTAAGCAATCCTCACTAAGCAATCCTCCACAGTCAACCTCTGTTTCTTATCACCAAGCTAATGTTCGATCCAAAGATAGACACAAAATGCGAGAGTAACTCAGTGGATCAGGCAACATCTCTGGAGGATAGGTAATGTTTCAGGTCGGAACCGTTCTTCAGATTGAAAGTAGGGATCGAGGGGCAGGTGAAGAGCTGGAGGTGAGAAAAGACTGGGACCAATCAGGGCTGGCTACAAATGACCTCCGGCAGAGTGGTGCCTGGGTAGGCCCATTGTTGGCTAGGGAAGGTGTGATCTCAACATGTTGAACTGTGGTACTGATTAAACGACTGGGCCTCGGAAGGGGGCAAGAGGGGAGGGGAATGTAGTTAGAAGTTACTTAAAATTAGAGAATTTTTAGAGCAGTTCATACTGCTGGGCTTTTAAGCTACCCAGGCGAAATATGAGGGGATGTGGAGTTGAAATGGTTGTCAACCAGGAGATCCTATAGGCCTTGGTGGACCGAGCGTAAGTGTTCAGCAAAACAGTTGCCGAGTCTACGTTTGGTCTCGCCGATGTACAGCAGGCCACATCGGGAGCACGGGATGCAGTAGATGAGTTTAGAGGAGGTACAAGTGAACCTCTGTCTCACCTGAAATGACTGTCATCGTCCCTGGATAGAGTCGAGCGAGGAGGTATAAGGACAGATGTTGCATCTCCTGTGGTTGCAGGGGAGGTAACTGAGGAGTTGGTGGCTTGGGTGGGAAGGGGTGAGTGAACCAAGGAGTTGCAGAGGGAATCAGTCTCTATGGAAGACAGAAAAGGGCAGACGAGACTAAACTAAACTCAATCTACCAGTTTGAAGAATTACATTTCTTTTTCAAATAACCTAATTCTCCAACAAAATGATACTGACTGTCTTTGATTAATCTCTTCCATTCCAGGTGTAGATTTACCCTGACCCTCTGAATTGTTTTCCAATAACTTCCCAACCACTGACGTTAGATTTACAGAGCTGCAATTACCTGGCTTATCCCTACTGGTCTTTTTGAATAAAGGTACCAGTTTACTGAGCTCCATCCATTTGAAGTGGTACCTGCGCCCAGCAAAGATTTAAAAAATCTCTGCCAGGATCCAAACGATCTCTCTCCTTACTTCCCAGGGCAGCCTGGGACACACCTTGTCAGGCCCTCGGCATTTAACCATCTTTAAACCCACTAGGACATCTAATGGAGACACAAGGAACTGCAGGTGCTGGAATCTTGCGCCAAACAGCGACTGCAGCTGGAAGATCATCAACTCAGTGAAAGACTGAGATAATGGTCTGCCCCAATACCTGTTGATCTTCCAGTGTAACAAGATGTGCTTATGTGAATGGTGACAACTGACAACTGAAAGGTGCGGGAGAACATCCTGAGGGACTGAAGATTGGCACACTGACCACAAAGACTGTCCGAAGAAAAACTGCACTCTAGCGTGCTGCCCCCGGGGAATACTGAGAGTCTGGGCTAGGTGTAACAGCCTCTCATACACCTCAGGGATGCATGGCTTCAGGAGGAACTGATGCATTACAATGGAATGTTTGAATTACTTGCTTATGAACTATCATGAACAAAGTATATTTTTGAAAAGAAATAAAAATTCCTGAGCAGACTGCTTGGTCGAATACCTCATGATCCAGAACTTTCAAATAAGGACCTTGAACTTGCTCGGTTGGTGGATAGAAAGGCCCAACTTGTAAGATCTTCCACCCACAATCCCAGCACCACCACATTTGGTCTTTGAGACAGCTGCTATGGAGATGAGACTGTGACCTATCTTCTGAAATGTCTATTTGCCAATGATGTATGGAAAGAGATGCAATTTTTGTTAACGAGGTTGATCCTGAGCAACTGCATGACAGGGTACTCTATACTGTTTTTGTTGTTCACGGGGAGGCTGACACGAATATTGGCCACTGCTGTAAGATATTGTAGGGACATAGGGATTGGCTGGGAGAGTTCGAACCCTCGGATTGGCTAGCGAGGTTACCAGGTGTGCTAGCGCGGGAGAGATAGTCAGTCTAGCGTTGAACTCCGTTTAGGTAAGACGTTAGGTAGTTGTCTACAGTTTGAGTGTTGCGATTGTCACGGGGTTTTTGGGCCATGCAAATAAACTTCGTCTGCAACATCCATCCGCTATCAGACTCGCTACATTGGTGACCCCGACGTGATCAACGATCACAAGAGCATGTCGCAGGTAGGAGCGAACAGTGGGCAGCCAAACGCGGGCGGCGTTCACCTACCCCCGTTCTGGGCCCATCAACCGCACCTGTGGTTCGTGCAGGCAAAGTCCCAGTTCCACCTCAAGAAAGTTGCGGAGGACCAAGAGAAGTTCCACCATTTGGTAAGCTGTCTACAGCCCAAGGTGGCCGCGCGGATGGGACGCAACCTGACCAACCCCCCCCCCCCCCCCCCCCAAACCGAGAAATACGAGGGGCTCAAGAAGCTCCTGCTGAGGACTTTTGGCTTTAGCCAAAACCATTTAGCTCCTACATTTACCGGAGCTAGGGGATCAGCTACCGTCTGTCCTGATGACAGAAATGCTAACCTTGGTCGGCGACCACCAGCCTTGCATGATGTTTGATGCGGCATTCTGGGAGAAATTGCCCCGGGACGTCAGGTTAGTGTTGGCGGACGTCTCTTTCGAAGACCCGGTAGCGTTCGCAGAGAAAGCTGACGTGCTCGTTACGGAGGGCTCCACACGAGATGACTCGGTAAATCGGGTTTCGAGGCCTAGCAGCAACCGGCCGCGCGGCCAAGATGGCGGCGCATCGGCTGCCATTTTACAGACAGCCCGCCATGACGGGGCTGCAGCGCCCGCCATTTTGCAGCGGGCCCAAGCAACAGAGCCGCACAGGCGCGGCTGGTGTTTTTTCCACAAGCGGTGAGGCAGTGAAGCCCGAAATTGCAGGGCTCTGTGTTCCTTTCCGGGAAATGCCTCGGCCGATCGAATATAGAGGCAGTCTCGATCGGCCGCAACCGCCGCCTCTACGCCACAGATCGAGGTACCAGCACCGTTTTTCTGGTCGACACGGGAGCGGTCGTTAGCATCGTGCCTCCCTACGGCTGCGAAGTTCGAGCAGGTAGGAAGGGTCCGTCCCTCATTGCGGTCAACGGCAGTCCCATCCGCACCTACGGCAAGAGGGCCATGTCCCTGTCCTTCGGGTCCGAGACCTACCATTGGGATTTCATCGTTGCCGACGTGGGCCAGGCCATTCTAGGCGCGGATTTCCTCTGGGCTTTTTCGTTGGTCGCAGACGTCCGTGGGAAGGACCTACAACCCTCGGCAGCAGCGTGGAGCCTGCTACTCCTCCACCTGCCACCCCACCCTGCCCGTCGATCCAGGCCATCGCCACGGCTCAGGTCAGTTCGCTGCGGTCCTCGCCGACTTCCCGCAGCTCCTCGTACAGCGGTTCGATGCCCCTTCCGCTAAGCACGGTGTCATCCACTTCATCCCTACTGAGGGGCCGCCTGTATTCGCTCGGGCGCGGCGCCTACCTCCCGACAAGCTGGCCATGGCTCGGGAGGAGTTCCTGAATTTGGAACGACTGGGGATTATTCGGCCTTCAGACAGTCCGTGGGCCTCCCCCCTGCATATGGTCTCTAAAGCATCTGGGGGGTGGAGACCATGTGGGGATTACCGGCGTCTTAACGCTGCCACCCGGCCTGACCGCTATCCGATCCCTCACATACAGGACTTCTCAGCCAGCCTCGAGGGCGCTACGGTTTTTTCGAAGATCGATTTGGTGCGAGGATATCATCAGATCCCTGTCCACCCACCGGACATTCCCAAGATGGCTACGATTACTCCGTTCGGGTTATTTGAGTGGTTGCGCATGCCGTTCGGTCTCAAAAACGCGGCTCAGGCATTCCAACGTCTCATGGATCATGTGGGTCGCGGGTTGTCTTTTGTGTTTATTTATCTCGACGACATTCTGGTTGCTAGTCGTTCGGTCCCAGAGCACCTGGTCCACCTTCGCACTGTGTTCCAGAGGCTGCAGGACCACGGCCTGATCCTCCACCCGTCCAAATGCCAGTTCGGCCTGTCCTCGGTGGATTTCCTGGGTCACCGGGTCACACCGGCTGGTGGCACTCCTTTGCCTGCTAAGGTGGACGCCGTCCGCTCTTTTCCCCGCCCTACCACCATCAAGGGCTTGCAGGAATTCGTGGGCATGGTGAATTTTTATCACCGGTTCGTGCCTGCGGCAGCTCGGATCGTGCGCCCCCTTTTTCAATGCCTCGCGGGTAACCCCGCTGAGTTGGTCTGGTCGCCGATAAGCTGGCCCTCGCCAACGCCACCATGCTCGTGCACCCCCGCTCCTCTGCCTCCACGGCCCTGACGGTGGATGCCTTAGACGTGGCGGTGGGTGGGGTCTTAGAGCAACAGGTCAATGGTCACTGGCAGCCTCTGGCTTTTTTCAGCCGGCAGCTCACTCAACCTGAGCTGAAATACAGTGCCTTCGATGTCGGCCCCCATCCAGGGGCCTGCGGGCTTCCGACATCCACACGGCCCGCGCCGGAGCCTCCGGAGGCAAGTCGCAGCCGCTCCCGCAGCATCCGAAGGCAGCCAGCGCCGCAGGTGGTGAGTCCGGGCTGCGGGCTCTGCAAACCAGAGCCCGGGTGGTCCCAGGTGCATGGCTGATGGTAGGCCGCAGCGGGAACGGAGACACGACACAGAAACAAAGGTCGCGTCTCCGTTCGGGAGAGAGAATTTTACAGTTCCCGTTCACTCCCACCCCCCCCACATAACATACAAACACTACACCATATTAAAACTACAATTCAGACAAAAACAACAAAAAACACAAAAGACAAACAGATTGCAGGCAAGCCGCAGCTGCGAGGGCACCACTGGCTCCTCCATGTTCGAAGACTTCTAAACATATACTTCTAAACATATACATGTAACTTAATGGCTAATGTACACTGAAACAATGGTTGATAAATGAATAAAGGAAATTAAGAGTTGTATGAACTTCTGTACATTTACTGATTGAGTTCTGGATTTCAGTTCATATCAAATCTGGTTGAACATAAAGTTGAACTTCTGATCAAAATGATCTGCAAGTACAACAGCATCTCATTTACACACCAATGGAGGCAGTAAATTACATAATGCTGCGCAGATGGTGAAAATATCATCAATATGCGGAACTAAAGTGATGGGTAAAGTGTTTCTCAGGATGCAAAAACACTTTAGACGACCTATGGCCCGTTCACCATGAATGCGGACATTGGCAAACTTCTTGGTTTTGTGTACTTTTTCTCTGGTCATTTGCTGATAACCACCGAATCTCTAAATAGGCTTGGCGAAACATCAAGTCTTCTTGAATGGGAAATCCTCTATCCACCATTATGCAATCCCCAGGATCAACTAAGTTCAAAAATCCATTCTTCCTAACAATGTGTGTATCAGATGATCGCCCACCCCAAGCTTTTGATAAGAATGTGATCATGCCGTTTGGGGCAATTCCAACCAATAGTTTCACAGTGTTGTGTTTCTTGTAGTCGGACCAAGTCAAAGCCTGCAACTGCAGATGCCGTGGTCGTTCTATAAATATCTGTGCAGTCAAGAATGCATCTCAGTGCTGGGCATTTATTTATTATCTGTTTCGGCTGCATGGACCTCATCAAATCACAATCTGTAAATATGTCCAATATGTCCAATGCATACCGATACAAGTTACAATGCAAAAGAAAATGGTGCAAGTATATTGAACTAATTTATACAATCACAAGATTATAACTGAAAATTTGAATGTCAAATACTGATTAAAATCATCCAATGTAATGGGAATCAGAAGAGACATGTTTAATCAGGAGACTCGTGACTAAGTTTTGTACGACACAACTTTAATTACACATGTACATGCAGAACTCATTCAGAAGTCAACAATCGTGCATACAGCCCATGGCCTTGGACTAGTATAGTAAGAGGTGAAAAACCCACAAATACTTTTCATATTATCTATTGATAGTTATAGAAATCATACATAGAAACATAGAAAATAAGTGCAGGAGGAGGCCATTCAGCCCTTCGAGCCAGCACTGCCATTCATTGTGATCATGGCTGTTCATCCACAATCAGTAACCGGTGCTCAACCTCTCCCCTTATCCCTTGATTCCACTAGCCCCCAGAGCTCTATCTAGCTCTCTCTTAAATTCATCCAGTGACTTGGCCTCCACTGCCCTCTGTGGCGGAGAATTCCACAGGTTCACAACTCTCTGGGTGAAAACTTCTCACCTCAGTTTTGAATGGCCTCCCCTTTATTCTAAGTCTGTGCCCCCTGGTTCTGGACTCCCCCAGCATTGGGAACATTTTCCTGCATCTGGCTTGTCCAGTCCTTTTATAATTTTATATGTCTCTAAGAAACATGTCATGTAATTCTCCCCCCCCCCCAAACAAAAACAATAAAAAATGGCCGGTGCTGGGGCCACTGCTCTTCACGTTGTATATTAATGATTTGGATGAGGGGATTGAAGGCTTTATGGCCAAGTTTGCAGATGATATGAAAATAGGTGGAGGGGCAGGTAGTGCAAAGAATGCAGGGACTCTACAGAAGGACTGGACAGGTTGGAAGAGTGGGGAGACAAGTGGCAGATGGAATACAGCGTAGCAAAGTGTGGAGTCAGGCATTTTGGCAGTCGGAATAAATGTGTAGACTATTATCTAAATGGGGAGAGAATCCAGAAGTCGGAGGTGCGCAGGGACTCCCAACAAGTTAATCTGCAAGTCACATCGGTAGTAAAGAAGGCAAACGCAATGCCAGCATTTATGTGTATGTATTGTGAGCAGTTTTGGGCACCATATCTGAGGAAGAATGTGCTGGCTCTGTGGAGGATCCAGAGGGAGGTTTACAAGAATGAACCCAGGAATGAGTGGGTTAACATACGATGAGCATTTGGCGGCACTGGGCCTTAACTCGCTGGAGTTTAGAAGAATGAGGGGGGATCTCACAGAACTTACAGAATAGTGATAGGCTTGGATAGAGTGGATATTTCCACTAGTGGGAGAGTCTGGGACTAGAGGTCATAGCCTCAGAATTAAAGGACATTCCTTTAGGAAGGAGATGAGGATGAATGTCTTTAGTCAGAGTGTGGTGAATCTGTGGAATTCTTTGCCACAGAAGGCTGTGGAGGCCAAGTCAGTGGATAATTTTATGGCAGAGATAGATAGATTCTTGATTGGTACGGGTTTCAGGGGTTATGGGGAGAAGGCAGGAGAATGGGGTTAGGAGGGAGAGATAGATCAGCCATGATTGAATGGCAGAGTAAAAATGATGGGCCGAATGGCTAATAGGAGCAGAATTAAGTGCTCCTGTTGCTTATGACCTTATGACCAATGACAACGGGTTATATCATGATGTGCCAACTTTTTTACTCAATGCCCTTAGTTTAATTTAGTTTATTGTCATGTGTTCCGAGGTACAGTGAGAAGCTTTTGCTATCCACTCAGCGGAAAGACAATACATGTTTACAATTGATCTATTTACAGTGTAGGGGAATAACGTTTAGTGCAAGATAAAGCCAGCAAAGTCCGATCAAGGATGATCCGAGCACTTCTCTCTGATTCCCAATGAAGGCACGTGTGCCAAACACCTTCATCAAGACACTGTTCACCTGGCTCGCCACTTTTAGTAGCAATGCTCCTGCATTCCCATATTTAGCAAACTTTACTGATAAATGTTGAATTGTGTCAGGCCAACTTTTCTGTATTTCCGTACCTAACTTCCAACTAGGGCCAGCAGATGGTGCTGTGAGCACAGACAACCAAACGGGGGGGAAATGAGAAAGTCCTGGATTTATATAATGCCTTTCACAATCGTAGGAGGCTCCTAAAAACGTTTCGAACAATGCAATATTCTTGTGTACTTAACCTTGGAAACATCACAACCAATTGCACACAGCAAGCTCACACAAACAATGAATGATAAATGTCCTGTGTCGGGACTGGCGGACAGGAGAGTTGTTTGGCTCTTCTTGGTTGCCTCCTCGGACAAGATCAACTGGGGAAAATCGAAGGGGCCCCTCTCCGCTCACGGGGGGGGGGGGGGGGGCAATGGGCTGGTCGTGAGTGCAGCCGGCCCACGTCCCATCCCACCAGGTGCTGGGGAGGCCGGACTATGTGGAGCAGTTGCGGCTGAGCTAAACCCCACTCAGCCAGAAATACTCGTTAGACCCAGGCCCCGGAACCCTTCTTGGGAGCTGGTCCCACACAACCTGAGCCGCCTGTCCCACACAACCTGAGCCGCCTGTCCCACACAACCTGAGCCGCCTGTCCCACACAACCTGAGCCGCCTGTCCCACACAACCTGAGCCGCCTGTCCCACACAACCTGAGCCGCCTGTCCCACACAACCTGAGCCGCCTGTCCCACACAACCTGAGCCGCCTGTCCCACACAACCTGAGCCGCCTGTCCCACACAACCTGAGCCGCCTGACACCCAAATCTTGTTGTACATCCCCTTTTCCTAACTTGACACCATTCAGATAATAATCTGCCTTCCTATTCTTATTCTTACGTCAAGTTCATCCAGGCTTGAAAATACGTTGCTGGTCCTTCATTGTCGCTGGGTTTAGATTCTGGAACTGCACAGGGGGAGCTCCTTCACCAGAGGGACCGCATTAGTTCAAAAGGCAACTTTACCGCTACCTTCTCAAGGAGAAGTAGCCAAAGGCAACAAATGCAGGTAATAAAACCAGGAGGAGTCTCAGTTCAGGGAGGGAGCAACAGTACAGGGAAATGGGCAAGAGGGGTCTTAGTCACGGTCATGGGAGGGGCCATGTGCTATGCTATGGTGGACATGTTATGGTGGACACCCAGGACATGTGCTATAGTCATGGTGATTGTGGTGTGAATACCAGGCAGGATGGTATTCCTTCCAAAATGTTGTGACCCTTTCTGTCCACCAGAGAGCGATGATTCCTGGTCCACAGTGGATTTTGTGTCCAGGTCTCAGGAATGGGCTTGAACCCACGACCTCCTAACTCAAGAGACAAATTCCAGATTTCTTCTCCAAAATGGCCTGGCTCTAACTTTAAGGTTATACTGTACAGGAAGGAACTGCATATGCTGGTTTACACCAAAGATAGACACAATGTGCTGGAGTAACTCAGTGGGACAGGCAGTATCTCTGGATAGGAAAGGGTGACGCTTCGGGTCGAGACCCTTCTTCAGACTGAGAGTCAGGGGAGTTGTAAATCTGTGGAATTCTCTGCCTCAGAAGGCAGTGGAGGCCAAATCTCTCGATGCTTTCAAGAGAGAGTTGGATAAAGCTCTTAATAATAGCGGAGTCAGGGGGTATGGGGAGAAGGCAGGAACGGGGTACTGATTGTGGACGATCAGCCATGATCACCAACTTGTGTGTCCTGTGGCAAGTGAATCACCTCCTGATACCATAGCTGGAGGGTAAGGAGATAAGGATGTGGAAGGTGTGAAAATGAGACATCAAAGGGGAAGCAGCTCAAGGAAAATGTGGAATAGATCATTGTTAACCAGTGGAAGGTGACAACAAAGTATACAGAGATAAAATGTAATCAGTCAGACTGGTCGGAGAATGAGGAAGGGGGAGGAATGGAGAGAGATGGAAAGCAAGGGTTACTTGAAGTTAGAAAAGTCAATATTCATACCGCTGAGGATGTAAGCTGCCCAAGCGAAATATGAGGTGCTGTTCCTCCAATTTGCTCCACTCTGACAGTGGAGGAGGCCCAGGACAGAAAGGTCAGTGTGGGAATGGCAGAGGGAGTTAAAGTGTTTGGCAACCGGGAGATCAGATAGGTTTAGGTGGACTGAGCAGAGGTGTCCAACAAAACGATCGCTGAGCCTGCGCTTGGTTTCACTTACTTTTTCTTGATACCACTATCAAGGGAAATAGTCTTTTTGTGGCTACCCAGCGGAATGATTTTCATTATTTTATTCAGCTGGAGTAAATTGATTTCATGGAAATACAAGCCAAATTTCATGAAATCATTGATTCATGGATTGATTACTGACCAAACTACATTGCCTCCCATTTCTCTGCATTCAGCTTTATCTGTCCATTAGGTTCACTGTTCTCATTACCAGAGCAACTCATTAGTTCCAACTCCTGAACCTTTGTCTGTAATCTTACAAATATTTCTCTACTATATATTTATTCAATTCCCTCTTGATGATCCTCTCCTCCACCACATCTGCAGGCAGCGTGGCCCAAATTGAAAGCACATGCTGCATGGAACAGTTTTTCCTCACGTCACTCTGTAATTTTTATTCCACTAGCCGCAAACCATTGGCTCCTTCGTTAATGGTAGACTTCCACCACATCTCCCCTCAGCCCTCTCTTTGAGGGACACAATCCTAGCCTCTCCAATCTCTCTGATATTGCAGTTCTTCATAGTCATAGAGTGATACAGCGTGGAAACAGGCCCTTCGTCCCAACTTGCCCACACTAGCCAACATGTCCCAGCTTGCCCGCATTTGGTCCAAATCCCTCAAACCTGTCCGATACATGTACCTGTCCAACTGTTTCTTAAATGTTGGGATTTAGGATCTAAAGAACCATACTTGTAAATCTTCTCTGGACCCTTTTTAATACCACCATGTTCTTTCTATAATGAGTCGATCAAAATGAGACACATGCTCCAGTTGAGTGTTTTATAAAGGTTCAGCAGAATTCTTTCTGCTTTTATGCTCCACACCTCTTCCGATAAAGCCCAAAAATTGTGTGTACCTTAGTAACTGCTTTCTCGACCTGTCTTGCCACTTTCAATGCAGAAACAAAGAAATGCAGATGCTGGTTAATACACAAAAGGACATAAAATGCTGGAGTAACTCAGCATGCCAGACAGCATCTCTGGAGCACATGGATTGGGAATGTTTCCGGTCGAGACACTTCTTCAGACTGATTGTGGAGGGGGGGAGATGAAATTTGAAAAATGGGAGAGGCAGAACAGACCGTGGCAGGTGATAGGTGTTGACCTCGACCTGCCACGCTTTGTCCTGCCTCTTCCTTTTCCCAGCTTCTCTTCTCCCCCACCAGTCTGAAGAAGAGTCGCGACCTGAAATGTAATCTATCCATGTTCTCCAGAGATGCTGCCTGACCTGCTGAGTTACTCCAGCACAGTATGTTAGTTTGCCACTTTCAATGATTTGTGCACCCATTTCCCCAGTCCCTCTGCTCCCTCACCCATCCACAGTTGAATAATTTGAGCTATATTCCCTGTCCTCGTTCACATGACCAGATCACATTACATTACTACCCATTCTACAAGTTTATTTGCATTGTACTGCAATTTTTTATATCCACTTCCCAGTCTCCAATGCTGCCAAGTTTTGTGTCATCCTTAAATTTAGAAATTGTGCCTTGCACCTGCGTATCTAGGTCATTCACTTGCATGGAAAAATAAGCAATGGCCTCAACACCCTGGAGAACCGCTATGATTCACCTTCCTTCAGTCTGAAAGCAACCATTCACCGCAACACTATTGTCTCTTATTGTATCACTATTGTATCACTATTGTCCCGAGATGCTACCTGACCTGCTGAGTTACTCCAGCATTTTGTGAATAAATCGATTTGTACCAGCATCTGCAGTTATTTTCTTATACTATTGTCTCTTATGTTTAGGAAGGAACTGCAGATGCAGGTTTAAACCGAAGTTGTACACAAAAAGCTGGAGTAACTCAGAAGATCAAACAGCATCTCTGGAGAAAAGAAATAGGTGACGTTTCGGGTCGAGACCCTTCTCCACCGAGGTAACTGTACCTTTTATACCAATGTGCTTCAAGTTTGCATAAATGCCTGTTTTACAGATTGTATATCCAACCTTTTCAGCAGTGGCCAGACTTGAAAAGAGGGCTCCAGATGGGATGCAGCTGAGCCATAACATTTCCACTCCTTTGTATCCAGGCCCAGATGAGATTAAGTAAGATTACAAAACCGAACACTTAGTTGGCCGGCACAGTGGCACTACTGCCAGAGACCCCGGTTCAAACCTGACTATGGGTGCTTGTATGTGACGAGTTCTGTACGTTCTTTCCGTGACCTGCGCGGGTTTTCCCCGAGATCTTCGGTTTCCTCCCACACTCCAAAGACGTACAGGTTCGCAGGTTAATTGGCTTGGTGTAAATGTAAGATTGTCCCCAGTATGTGCAGGATAGTGTTAATGTGTGGGGATCGCTGGTCGGTGCCGACCCGGTGGGCCGAAGGGGCCTGTTTCTGCGCTGTATCTCTAAACTAAACTAAATTGAACCTGGCATTGCGCAAGATGCTTGGAGATATCTTTCACTCGTGTCTGACAGGACAAAGTCGTTGGTTTTAGCAAAGAAATGCTCATCTTAAGCTGACTTATGGACTTCAATAAACCTGCAGTAAGGGGGAACTGGCTCCTGTTTAGTATGGAGTCAACTTGGATTGAGCAAGACGCAGGTCCTAGATTTGGCTTGTCTGATGCTTCATCAGGTTTTCCAAGTTTTCAGTTCATCATTTTAATGATGGTTGGACACCCTGGCTTGCAACAACTCGGCCAGATTCCACATTTAACATTTGAGATTCCAAGCTATTTAACCGGCCAGTCGGGGATCGTATTTCATAATTCTGTCAATTTTTCCATAAAATTCAGCCACCACGATGACGGAAGAATCATTAGTGTAAGGGGCCTGAGCCTTGCTCCAGCTGCTGTGTGGAAAGGAGGTAGGGAGGAGTCACAAGAGACTTCGGATGCTGGGATTTGAAGCAAAAAATAATAAACTGCTGGAAGAACTTGGCGGGTCAAGCGGTATCCGTGGAGGCAAAGAGATGGCTGATGATTCGAGATGAGACCGTGTAGTCACTTCAGCTGCAGCAAGAGCTCTGCCCGACCATCACTGGGACACCCGAGAGCCACTAAACCTCTCCATTGATCATCCAGCCCCCTTATCACACCAGGAACGCCCACACTTTGTCATCCCATCTCCAGATAAGACCTGGTGATGGGATGGTAGGCGGGAAGCATCCCGATATTTCCATACACTACAGAAGTAGGCAATTCAGCCCATTGAATCTATGACGGTTCACGGAGCAACTCCATTCCTCACTATTTTGTCCCCTGCAACCCATTCTTCCCCTATTCCCATCATCAGCTTGCCCCCCCCCCCCCCCCCCCCCCACTAAATTCTCCCTTTCACATATGTGCAAGGGGTAATTTACAGTGACCAATTAACCAGCAATTCCTGAGCAGATAGCTGGGAATATAGATTTGAAAAGGCGAGCAGAAGACACCTGAAGAAAGACATGTTCACCCCGAGTGTAATTATGAAGTTTAGATTTGGGCCTCACTGCATGCCAGGCTAGTAGTGGTAATCTGGGTTTGGGCCTCACTGCATGCCAGGCTAGTAGTGGTAATCTGGGTTTTTGAAAGGACGCTGGATAGTAAGTTTTCATGGATAGGGGCCTCACATTGGACCACGACCTCCTGTCAGATCCATGTGGCAGTCAATGGATTATGACCACCCAGTGTTAAAAGGGAAAGCATAGGCCACTTCCTCACAACAGCAGTGGTAACAAGTCATCCTTGACCCCAAGTGAGGGCCTGAGAAGTGGGCGGCACGGTGGCGCAGCAGTAGAGTTGCTGCCTCTAAGGAGTTTGCACGTTCTCCCCATGACCGCGTGGGTTTTCTCCGGGATCTTCGATTTCCTCCCACACTCCAAAGACGTACAGGTTTGTAGGTTAATTGGCTTAATATAAATGTAAAAATTGTCCCTCGTGTAGGATAGTGTTAATGCACGGGGATCGTTGATCGGTGCGGACTCGGTGGGCCAAAGGGCCTGTATCTTCGCTGTACCTCTAAACTAAACTAAACTAAAGAAGGGACGTTATGAAAGTGGGAATTGACCGTGGACATGCTGATTCCATTGGCACCCCTTTCCAGAGGCTGGGGTCACGGTTGGTTGGGAGGGGAGGTGGAAGGGGGTGACAATGCAACTGAAATTTTTAAAACGGAATGTTCTGGAAGCACTCAGTAGATCAGGTGGTACAGGGACAGAGACACAGTTATTGGTAGTTGGAAACAGAATGGAGACTCTTCAAAGATTCACCGTGGAAACGGGTCTTTCAGCCCAACGTATCCATTCCAACCAAGTTGACATCCTGGGCTTGTCCCATATGTTTGCAAATGCCCATATCCCTCTTAAAACCAGGGGTGCAGTGCTGCCAGAGCTTACCGGAGCACCGCTCCGGCACCTCTGTAAAAAGAAGCCAAGATAAACAGCGGGGAATTTTAACTAGACGGGAATTTAACAGCGGCCGCCCCAGCAACAGTGACAGCTCCGACACCTATAAAATTAGCAATGCAGCACTGCTTAAAGCCCACCCTTAGTGCCCTTGAGAGGGCAGCAGTCAACCTCTGCAACCCTTTACAGATTATTGACAGTTTAGGGGAAGTACGATGTCTCAGGAGAGATGATTCGGACAATGTCTAGGTTGACTGCATCATCCACCGATCGATCTATTGGCTCTGTATGCAAACTGCAGAGGGTTTGTGATGTTTTTCAGCTGGGCCAGCATGCCTTTCAAAGACCAATAATCCTTGCCTTTTTGGGTACAGGGACAATAGTGGAGAGTTTGAAGCAGGCAGGGACAGTGCAGGTTTGCAGGGACTGGTTGAAAATGTCTGTGTAGACTGGTGCCAGTTGTTCGGCACAGAGCTTGAGGGTAGAGGGGGAAACATTGTCCGGTCCTGGAGATTTCCGGCTTTTCTGTCTCCTGAATAGCCTCTCCACCTCCTCAATTTTTGTTGTTGGAGATGGTGAAGTGGCCAGAGTGATGTTGGGCAGCAAGGAGGGGGTGGGTAGTGGATGAGGGCCCAGTCTTTGCAGACTGGAGTCACGCTGTAAGTAGGTGTGAAGTGGTGATTGCAGAGGGGTGGGGTGGGGGGGGAAGGGGCCAGTCTTTGCAGATGGGTGACCTTTCGGGTCGAGACCTTTCTTCAGACTCACGTTTCTGGCCGAGATCCTTCTTCAGATCGGAAGAAGGGTCTCAACCCAAAACATCACCCATTCCTTCTCTCCCGAGATGCTGCCTGACCCGCTGAGTTACTCCAGCATTTTGTGTCTACTTTTGTAAGTGAAATATGTTCTTTCTGATGGCTAGCATGGACAGAATAGAATGAATAGGGGCCTCCTGGGCCTGAATATCCACTGGTTCACGGCTGGTACCTTGGTTTAACGAGGAGGAAAGTGCTAATTTTCTGTTCTATAGCTTCTACAGATTGGCGGGCAGGGGACACAATACTTCAACCACCTCAACAGAAGCTCCCTTCTTCTCACCTAGTTCCCTGGACATCCAACTCAGGGGCTGGGTGGACAAGCCAAATGAAGGGAAGCTGAGGGAAAGAGGAAGAAATATGGATATTAGAATGTGTATTAGTTTAGTTTAGTTTAGGTTAGAGATACAGCCAGGGAAACAGGCCCTTGGCCCACCGAGTCCGCACCGACCAGCGATCCCCGCACACTAACACTATCCTAGGGACATTTGTACAAATATACCAAGCCAATTAACCTCCAAACCTGGACATCAATGGAGTGCAGAGGAAACCGAAGATCTCGGAGAAAACCCACGTGGTCACAGGGAGAACGTATAAATTCCATACAGACAGGACTCATAATCAGGATCAATCCTGGGTCTCTGGCGCTGCAAGCACTTAAGGCAGCAACTCTACCGCTGCGTCACTATGCCGCCCATATGCATTTTGTTTTACAACTAATGATCTTTCCATATTCAATATATTTATATATAATTATATATATATATATATATATATATATATATTATATATAAATATATTGAATATGGAAAGATCATTAGTTGTAAAACAAAATGATGACTAATTCCACAGAATGTTGTAAGGCTCATATTTCACATTCAAACATGAGCAAGATTAGCTGGAAACTTGATTCACCCTAGAGAATTGATTTGAGTTGGAGTGCTTGCAACTTAACTGAAACCACGTGTAGTTATTACGTTGTGACTGAACCGAAACTAGTGATAACATGCTTGCATTTATAAATGAAAGTGTTAACAGCTGGATTAGTTGACTGTACCTGATGTGCAAGGTGTGGTCTATTGAAAGAGAGGATTTGTGTTTCTGCACAGCCTCTCGGGACTTTAATTTATCCCAATTTATTCACGTCAAACGTGATGTAGTCACCGTGGGAATGTTTGAAACACCGCAGCCAGTTTGGGTATGGCTCGCATGGACAAAGAGAAAAGAAGTAAAGGCCTGGGCAGACTGTTGGAGGTGTCGGGTTAGGGTAAATATTGGCATGGTATGGTACTTGATTTGACATATGTACCGAGGTACAGTGAAATTCATCTGTGTATGTTGTGGCACGGTGGCGCAGCGGTAGAGTTGCTGCCTTGCAGCGCCAGAGACCCGGGTTCGATCCCAACTACGGGCGCTGTCTGTACGGAGTTTGTACGTTCCCCCCGTGATCGCTTGGGTTTTCTCCGAGATCTTCGGTTTCTTTCCACACTCCAAAGATGTACAGGTTTGTAGGTTAATTGGCTTGGTATAAATGTAAAATTCGGGAGGGTGGAATCTGGGTATAAACGAAAACGTGGGAGGAGAATTTCACTCATTCACTCACTTGATTACAGTCTAATAACTGCGAAAAAACTAATACTTAAATTTTGGAAAAAACCAATAACCCCCACAATTAAAATGTGGACTATGGAAATGACAGAGACCCTGCATTTGGAAAAAATAAGGTTTGCCTTAATCGACAAACCTGAGTTATTTTTAAAAATATGGTCTCCATTTATTGAATTTTTAGAAAGGTAAATGGGTTTGGCACAGGACTAAAATAAAAAAAATTTAAATAAAAAGTTGAAACTTGAGTTGGGGGTTGGATGTACAGCTGTGGTTTTTGTCTCCCGGATCTACTCCCGTTAATTTTTATTGTTAGATCCTTTTTTTTTTTTAACCCTCTTACTCTCTCTCCCCAAGTTTATAGTTTTATATTTTTATTTTTACTTTCTCTCTTCAAAAATTTTAAAATTGAAGCTATGTAAGAACTTTGTAACAAATGTGTTTTTTCTTATTTCGATTTGTACATATGCTTTTCAAAAATAAAATATTAAAAAAAATAAAAAATAAATGTAAAATTCGGGAGGGTGGAATCTGGGTATAAACGAAAACGTGGGAGGAGAATTTCACTCATTTAGTCTATATGTTTTGCATTTGTATTGCACCATGGCCCCCGGAGGCACTCTGTTTTGTCCCATTCGTTGGATGATCTGTAAGGAGTGGAATGACAAATAAACTAACTGTTATTATTTAGAGATACAGCGCGGAAACAGGTCCTGCGGCCCACCGAGTCAACACCGACCAGCGATCCCCACACACTAACACTATCCTACACACACTAGGGCCAATTTACACTTATACCAAGCCAATTCACCTACAAACCTGGACGTCTTTGGAGTGTGGGAGGAAACCGAAGATCTTGGAGAAAACCCATGGGGTCACGGGGAGAACATACAAACTCCCACGGTCTGACAGCACCCACGGTCAGGATCAAACCCGGGTCTCTGGTGCTGCAAGCGTTATAAGGCAGCAACTCTACCACTGCGCCACCGTGCCACCCTCAAATTTATCTTTACCCATAAGTTTGCTCACTATCCAGCACCCAATCCCAATGGAGCCAATGGAGGACACTCTCCATCATGTGTGTTAAGTGGGTCAGACTCAGAACAGATCTGCTACTCAGAACTGGGCAGCTGCTGTAGATCATCACCTCATCGCTCAACATACTCAATCACCATTGTCAAATCAGGGGATCAGCCCTGGTTCGATGAGCAGGGCATGATAGGGGCAACTACCTGCTGACAAAAGCTCAGGATATGTACGTCCCTGTTAGAGTGAAGAGCAAAGCAGGCAAACGTAAGGAAGCTTAGCTGACGAGGGAAATTGAGGCATTTGCCAAAAACAAGATGGATGCATGGGACAGGTATAGGCAGCTGGGATCGAGCGTATCCCTGGAGGAATTTCGGGAACTAAGGAGTAAGCTGAAAAAGGAAATCAGAAGGGCTAACGGGGCCGGGAGATAGGCCTGGTGGGTAGCATTAAGGACAATCCCAAAATATTTTATAAATACATAAGGGGGAAAAGGGTAACTTGAGAGAGAGTGGGACCTCTCAGGAATCAAAGCGATCACCTCTGTGTGGAGCCACAGGAGAAGGGCAAGGTCCTCAAGTGAGTATTTCTCCTCTGTGTTTACCGAGGAGAAAGACAGTAGGACGGAGGAACTTGGGGCAGTCAATGGAAGTGTCTTGAGAGCAGTCAGTGTTACCGTGGAATAAGTACTGAAGGTACTGTCGTGTATGAAGGTAGACAAATCTCCAGGGCCTCATCGGATATATCTGAGGACATTGTGGGAAACGAGAGTGGAAATTGCGGGAGCCCTGGTACAAATTTACGAGTCGTCCTTAAATACAGGAGAGGTGCCGGAAAACTGGAGTGTGCAAATGTTGTGCCTCTATTCTAAAAGGGCTGCAGGGAAAATGCTGGGAACTATAGGCCGGTAAGCTGAACATCTGTAGTTGGGAAGTTACCAGAGAGTATTCTGAGGGATAGGTTATACAGGCATTTGGATGGGCAAAGGCTGATTAGGGATAATCAGCATGGTTTTGTACGTGGGAGGTCGTGTCTCACAAATCTGATTGAGTTTTTTGAAGACGTGACCAAAAAGGCCGATGAGGGCAGAGCTGTAGATGTTGTATACATGGACTTCAGTAAGGCATTCGACAAGGTTCTGCATGGTAGGCTGCTCTGGAAGGTTAGATCGCATGGGATCCAAGGAGAGATAGCTGAATGGATAGCAAATTGGCTTCATGGAAGGAAGCAGAGGGTGATGATGATGCATCTCAGACTGGATGCCTGTGACTAGTGGTGTGCCTCAGGGTTCGGTGCTGGGCCCGTTACTGTTTGGCATCTACGTCAATGATTTGGATGAGAACATACAGGGCAAGGTTAGCAAGTTGCTGTTGATACAAAAGTGGATGGTTTTGCAGATAGTGAAGATGGTTGTGAAAGATTGCAGCAGGATCTTGGTCGATTGGCCAGGTGGGCGGAGGAATGGTTGATGGAATTTAATGCAGAGAAATGTGAGGTGTTGCATTTTGGGGCAGGACCTACACAGTGAATGGTTGGCCTCTGGAGAGTGCCTCAGGGCAGAGGGATCTAGGAGTTCAGGTGCATGGTTCCTTGAAGGTCGAGTCGCAGATAGATAAGGTGGTCAAAAAGGCTTTTGGCACATTGGCCTTCATCAGTCAGAGTACTGAGTATAGAAGTTGGGAGGTCATGTTGCAGTTGTATAAGGCGTTGGTGAGACCACATTTAGAGTATTGTGTTCAGTTCTGGGCACCATGTTATCGGAAAGATATTGTCAAGCTTGAAAGGGTTTAGAGAAGATTTTTGAGGATGTTGCCATGACTAGTGGGTCTCATCTATAGGGGGAGGTTGAGTTGGCTGGATCTCTTCTTGGTGCACAGGAGGATGAGAGATGATCTTATAGAGGTGTCCAAAATCATGAGAGGAATAGATCAGGTAGATGCACAGAATCTCTTGTCCAGACTAGGGGAATTGAGGACCAGAGGATATAGGTTCAAGGTGAAGGGATAGAGATTTAATAGGAATCTGAGGGGTAACCTTTTCACACAAAGGGTGGTGGGTGTATGGAACAAGCTGCCAGAGGAGGTAGTTGAGGCTGGGACTGTCCCAATGTTTAAGAAACAGATAGACAGGTACATGGATAGGACCGGTTTGGAGGGATATGGACCAAGTGCAGGCAGGTGGGACTAGTGTAGCTGGGACATGTTGGGCGGTGTGGGCAAGTTGGGCCGAAGGGACTGTTTCCACACTGTATCACTCTATGACTCTATAATGAGTAAGGTGCCAAACTGGTGAAACTGTGCCACAGGACTACACCTGCACTGCCATTCGTTCAGTTTAGTTTATTGTCACATGTACCGAGGTACAGTGAAAAGCTTTTGCTGCGTGCTCACCAGTCAGCATGAGTATGAAAGATAAGGCTGAGTCTGTCACAGCCATGCCCACATTAACTTTCTCTTGAGGTCCCTGCCATCACAGCCAATTCGATACACTCTGTAAGACATCAAGAAGCAGAAGAGAACTCTGGATATAGAAATGACAACTGCAGTACAAAAGAACTGCTACAGAACTATCTGCACCTCCAGACAAGGTACTCCAGCGAAGTTATAACATTGGCATTGGCCATACCATGATCCCACTGATCAAACGTATTCCCCTTTGATTTGTGTAGGAAGGAACTGCAGATGATGGTGTACACTGAAGACAGATACAAAATGCTGGAGTAACTCAGCGGGACAGGCAGCATCTCTGGAGACAAGGAATGAGTGATGTTTCTGGTCGAGACCCTTCTTCAGGTCCTCACTGAAGAAGGGTTTCGACCCGAAATGTCACCCAATCCTTCTATCCAGAGATGCTGCTACCTATTATCCCTCTGAGTTACTCCAGCGTTTTGTGTCTATCTTCCCCTTTAATTCTCTGGACTCAGGGATTCATTTCAGATGATTTGGATAAATCTTTCATTCAGAAATCTGCTTGCAGACATCATATTATAAATATTACCTCTAAATAAGACTGAATAATGAGAACCATGTATTTCACATGCACATGTGGAAAATACCATGTAGACTTCAATGAGAAAAGGAGCCGGGTATGTCAGGCAAATATACATGGTCTTGCTGGGATCTCAGCATGGATATTATGTACAATTTTGTCCCCTTAACTAGTGAAGGATAAATGTACCACATAAGGAGTGTGGCAAAGTTTCACCTGACCGATTCCTGGGTATGTCACATGAGATGTTGCAGGCTTGACACTGATTCCCTGTAGTTTCGAAGTACAGTGCATTCAGAAAGTATTCAGACCCCTTCACTTTTTCCACACTTTGCTACGTTACAGCCTCATTTTAAAATGGATTACATTTTTTTTTTAAATCTACACACAATACCCCATAATGAAAAAGTGAAAACAGGTGTTTAGAAATTTTTGCGAAGTAATTAAAAAGAAATTCAACATCTGCTTAACTTTACTCAGGTTTGGAGCGATACAGACCAAATGCGGGCAGGTAGGACTAGTGTGGCTGGGACATGCTGGCCGGTGTGGGCAAGATGGGCTGAAGGGCCTGTTAACTAAATCTACATCTTCAATCCATTTCTTCACCTGTGAACCTAAGACTGCAGCCCATTTAAAATGGGAAAATGTTGGTAAGATAGACTCACTGATGATTCCCCTGTCAATTCTTGGGGTGCATTAATGTAACGTAAAATAATGTATTGGGTCAATGATAAAATGCATGCAGCAAAAGACATGTCTGGGTTCTATTCACTATATTTTTGGAAAAATATCTTGGACTGAGCTGAGCTGGACAATCTTGCCTAGCTCGTTCGAGGATTGTGAATTACAGTCAAGGAAGCAAAGGGAATGCTGTTGAGGGATAAACGGATGGCTCATATGATGAGCGTTTGGCACTGGGCCTGTACTCGTTGGAGTTTAGAAGGATGAGGGGGGACCTCATTGAAACTTACCGAATAATGAAAGGCTTGGATAGAGTGGATGCGGAGAGGATGTTTCAACTAGTGGGAGAGTCTAGGACCGCAGGTCATAGCCTCAGAATTAAAGGACATTCCTTTTGGAAGGAGATGAGGAGGAATTTATTTAGTCAGAGGGTGGTAAATCTGTGGAATTCTTTGCCACAGAAGGCTGAGGCCAAGTCAATGGATATTTTTAAGGTAGAGATACTTGATTAGTATGGGTGTCAGGGATAATGGGGAGAAGGCAGGAGAATGGGGTTAGGAGGGAGAGATAGATCAGCCATGATTGAATGACAGAGTAGACGATGGGTCGAATGGCCTAATTCTGCTCCTATCACTTATGACCTTATAATGGAGAGAATATGTGGAGGGAAAATTAATGTAATGGGAACAGGTGAGAAAGTACAGAGAAAGGCAGGTCCAGAAGGTTAGAGCCATAGATCCAAGGCAAATTGGCAAGTTGGGTCCAAAATTGGCTTGGTGATAGGAAGCAGAGGATGAAAGTGGAGGATTATTTTTGTAATTGCCTGCCGATGATACTGATTGTTACTGGAACCCTTGCTGTTTGTTACAAACATTAACAATTGGAGTAGAAATGTAGGGGATATGATTAGTACATTTTATAGAAGTCACAGAGATTGGCGGTATGCTGATAGTGAGGATAGGTTTAGGCTGCAGGAAGGCATTGATCAGGTCATAGAGTGATACAGCGTGGAAACAGGACATTCAGCCCAGCATGCCCACATCAGCCAACATCTACACTAGTCTCACCTGCCTGTGTTCAGCCCATATCCCTCTAAACCTGTCCTATCCATGTAGTTGTCCAAATGTTTCTTAAACGTTGCGATAGTACCCACCTCAACAACTACCTCCTCCGGCAGCTCGTTTCGTTCACCCACTACCCTTTGTGTAAACACGTTACCCTCAGATTCCTGTTAAATCTTTTCCCCCCTCACCTTAAACCCATGTCCTCAGGTTCTCGTGTGGAATAATTGTTTCACCCAAACCGTGTATAAGACTCCATGACTCTATGACAGAGGCACAGTGAGGGGAATGGAGTCAGGAAATTTCGATTTTTTTTTAGTTTAGAGATACGACGCGGAAACAGGCCCTTCGGCCCACCGAGTCCACACCGACCAGCGATCCCCGGACACTAACACTACCCTACACACACGAGGGACAATTTACAATTATACCAAGCCAATTAGCCCACTTTGGAGTGTGGGAGAAAACTGGAGTACCCGGCGAAAACCCACGCAGGTTACGGGGAGAACGTAAAAACTCCCTGCAGATAGCATCCGTAGTCAGGATTGAACCCGGGTCGACTGGCTCTGTAAGGCACCAGCTCGACCGCTGCACCACCAATGTTTAGCCAGAGGGATGATCCGAGAAATAGAATGGAGGAAGAGGGAATGTGGGAACCAAAAGGTTGGCTGTGAACCCAGACAGGAGGAGATAGGGGTGGGCTGGTGAATGGAGTGAAGGGACTGAGGGATCAGTTTGGAATAGTACCGGCATGAATGAGGGAATGAGATGGAGAGAGATAGATTCACTCAGAGTTAATTGGAGGGACATTGGCTGGGCCAGGAATTAAAGGCGTAGAAAGGAACTGCAGGGGCTGGTTTATACTGAAGATAGGCACAAAATGCAGGAGTAACTCAGCGGGACAGGCAGCATCTCTGCAGAGAAGAAATGGGTGACGTTTCGGGTCGAGACCCTTCTTCAGACTGAGAGTCAGGGGAGAGGGAGACACAGATATAAATAATGTAAGGTGTGAAAACAAGACATCAAAGGGGACGGTTCAAGGAAGTTGTAGAATAGATCATTGTTAGACAATAGGTGCAGGAGGAGGCCATTTAGCCCTTCGAGCCAGCACCGCTATTCAGTGTGATCATGGCTGATCATTCTCAATCAGTACCCCGTTCCTGCCTTTTCCCCATACCCCCTGACTCCGCTATCCTTAAGAGCTCTATCTAGCTCTCTCTTGAATGCATTCAGAGAATTGGCCTCCATTGCCTTCTGAGGCAGAGAATTCCACAGATTCACAACTCTCTGACTGAAAAAGTTTTTCCTCATTAGTTTTTCCCCTTAGCTTGGGGGAGGTGACAACAAAGCATAGAAAGATAAAACTTTACTCAAGGGGACAGTCAGACTGGTCAGAGAACAAGGATGGGGTTAGGATAGAGAGAGAGGGAAAGCCAGGGTAACTTGAAGTTAGAGAAGTCAATATTCAGACCGCTGGGGTGTAAGCTGCCCAAGCAAAATATGAGGTGCTGTTCCTCCAATGTGTGTTGAGCCTCACCATGACAGTGGAGGAGGCCCAGGACAGAAAGGTCAGTGAGGGAATGGGAGGGGGAGTTAAAGTATTTAGCAACCGGGAGATCTACATCAATGGAAGGGCATCAGGACTGGCTGAGAATGCAGGAGAGGAAGAGGGGCCCTCTGAAAATGGAGTGAAGGGAAATTGGGATGTGTTCGGTGCCACTGGGAACAGGTTGAATAGACATTGGGATGTGCAGGGAACAAAGCTTTGGTGTAGATTATGAATGGAGTAAAGATATAGGAATTCATCTAGAATGGAGTAGAGTGACTTTAGAGTGGATTAGGAATAAGTGGAGAGGTGGAGATGAATTGGGGATAGTGGTGGGACGTTGAAATGGATTAGGAATGGACGAAAACACAAGGATCACTGTGGAAGGATTACACACACCACTGGGAATAGCATGGAGTAACACTGGCATGGTGTACTGTAGCAATGCAGGGACGGGGTTAGAAACATAGAAAATAGGTGCAGGAGTAGGCCATTCGGCCCTTCGAGCCAGCACCGCCATTCAATATGATCATGGCTGATCATCCAGATCAGTATCCTGTACCTGCCTTCTCTCCATACCCCCTGATCCCTTTAGCCACAAGGGCCACATCTAACTCCCTCTTATATATAGCCAATGAACTGGCCTCAACTACCTTCTGTGGCAGAGAATTCCACAGATTCACCACTCTCTGTGTGAAAAAATGTTTTCGCATCTCGGTCCTAAAAGAGTTCCCCTTTATCCTTAAACCGTGACCCCTGGTTCTGGACTTCCCCAACATCGGGAACAATCTTCCCGCATCTAGCCTGTCCAACCCCTTAAGAATTTTGTAAGTTTCTATAAGATCCCCCCTCAATCTTCTAAATTCCAGCGAGTCTATCCAGTCTTTCTTCATATGAAAGTCCTGCCATCCCAGGAGTCAATCTGGTGAACCTTCTCTGTACTCCCTCTATGGCAAGAAGTACTCCCCTCTAAGGCTAGAAGGGTTGGACAAAGAAGTCTGAAGATTATGTTGTTGGAGCAGAATTAGGCCATTCGGCCCATCGGGTTTGCGCCGCCATTCGATCATGTCTGGTCTATCTCTCCCTCCAACCCCTATTCTCCTGCCTTCTCCCCATAATCTCTGACACCCATCCCGGCCCATTCTTTCTCTGCAGGGATGGTGCCTGTTTCTGCAGCATGCTTGTCTATCTGTGGATGGGCCAGGGATGGGAGGGAGGGAGGGAGGGAGGGGGTCCCGGGATGGGATGGTGAAGGCGGGGTTGGCCTGGGCTGGAGGCGGGGAGGCGCGGCGCGTTAGGACCCGGCAGTGGTCTGTGGGCTGCAGACGGGACGGGGAAGGACAGGGAAGGGAAGGGAAGGGAAGGGAGCGAGGGGCAAGCGGCTGCCAGGCGGCTGCAGCCCGGCCGACCATGCGGAGAGTGCGGCTCAACGCCGCCGCCCTGCTCGGTGCCGCCTGGATTCTCGGCTTGTTCTACTACCTGTGGCAAGGCGGCAAAGCGCGTCCCACAGCGCAGGGACAGGGGGAGCCCCAGCCCCAGCCCCAGCCCCAGCCCCAGCCCCCCGGGCAGGGGGCAGGCAGGCAGCAGGCGGTGAGTGGAGTCAGCTGTAGGGGACACAGCTTCACCCTGAGCAGCCGCGGGTCCCTGTCTCCTCACCCGACCCCCTCTCTCCCTCCCCATCTCCCCCTCCCTACCTTCCATCTCCCGTCTCCCTCTCTCTCTCTCCCCATCCCCATCTCCCCCTCTCCTTCCCCCTCTCTCCCTCCCCATCTCCTCCTCTCCCCCTCCCCATCTCCCCCTTTCTCCCTCCCCATCTCTCCACCTCCCTCCCCATCTCCTCCTCTCCCCCTCCCCATCTCCCCCTTTCTCCCTCCCCATCTCTCCACCTCCCTCCCCATCTCCTCCTCTCCCCCTCCCCATCTCCCCCTCCCTCCCCATCTCCTCCTCTCCCCCCTCCCCATCTCCCCCTCTCTCCCTCCCCATCTCCTCCTCTCCCCCTCCCTCCCCATCTCCTCCTCTCCCCCCTCCCCATCTCCCCCTCTCTCCCTCCCCATCTCCTCCTCTCCCCCTCCCTCCCCATCTCCTCCTCTCCCCCCTCCCCATCTCCCCCTCTCTCCCTCCCCATCTCCTCCTCTCCCCCTCCCCATCTCCCCCTCTCTCCCTCCCCATCTCCTCCTCTCCCCCCTCCCCATCTCCCCCTTTCTCCCTCCCCATCTCTCCACCTCTCTCCCCATCTCCACCCCCTGATCTCGCAATCTCCCCACCCCAGCCTCTTTTTTCTCTCTCTACCATTCCCCTTCGCACCGCTCCCCCTCTCCTTCCCCACCATCTCCCCCTCCCTTCAAGCCATCCCTCTTTCCCCGCCATCCCTCTCTCCGTCATCTCGTCTCCGTTATTCTCTCTCTCGCTCTCTCTGTATTCTCTCTCTCTCTCTCTCTCTCTCTCTCTCCGCCACCTCTCTGCTCCGTCTACCCGTGATCTTTCTGCTCCTCACTCCCCAATGTCTCCATCTCCTCGCTGTTGTCCCCCCCCCCCCCCTCTCCATCCTCGCTGTTACCCACCTCCATCTTTTGTCTGCCCACTATCTCTCCATCTCAGTCCACCTTCCAGCTGTTATCTGTCTGCCTTTGGTCGCGTTCCCGGTGGTTGTCTGCCGTCCGTGTGCCTGTCGGCCAGCTCGCTTTTACATGGGTTGAACCTTGCTTGGGACTCGTGTTGTGGGGATGAGAGAGGGCTTGGGATGAGAGAGGGCTTGGGATGAGAGAGGGCTTGGGATGAGAGAGGGCTTGGGATGAGAGAGGGCTTGGGATGAGAGAGGGCTTGGGATGAGAGAGGGCTTGGGATGAGAGAGGGCTTGGGATGAGAGAGGGCTTGGGATGAGAGAGGGCTTGGGATGAGAGAGGGCTTGGGATGAGAGAGGGCTTGGGATGAGAGAGGGCTTGGGATGAGAGAGGGCTTGGGATGAGAGAGGGCTTGGGATGAGAGAGGGCTTGGGATGAGAGAGGGCTTGGGATGAGAGCCGGGAGATGGTGATAACACGCGGGCTGAACACCCACAGTGTTGCCATTGACACATCCTTTGGACAAGGTGCACAAATCCCGCCGCAGTCTCGTATGTTGTATTTAACGTTGGCCCTTCTGTAGAAGCTGCTTCTCCATTTGAACCGGTGTTGTCTAAACATGTTTTGCAGTCGGCGCTGGTATGGAAGTTGTTTGCACTGCCGAGCGAACAAGCAGAGACAAGCAACGCGGTGTGTCTCTGTTGCCTTCTGTGCATCTGATCTCATCTGATCTAATCTGGGGGGCTTTTTATTATTTGGGGAAACTGATAAGGGGCGAGAGATGTCCCCTGCGCCGCGCAGTTGTGTATTTGGTTCTCCTCGCAACAACCTGCATTGACAGAGAAATTGTATCCACCCGGGAAATTGACACGGAGCCAAAGGCTTGAGATGCTGGGACTGTGAGAAAAGGTTTGGGTGAAGAGGCGGGTTTTTGGAAAAGTAGGTTAAAGGAGGAGCTAGCGATTGAGGGGAGGGGATTTCAGAGCTGACACTAGCGGTGGGGAACCGGGATTGAAGCTGGGCGAGAGGCCAGAGATGGTGGAAGGATGAAATCTCAACTATAAGATCCCCTAGTCTACGTTGTTTTATATGTTGGGATGAAACAAAATCTGAGTAAGAACAGGAATCCATGTAGTCTTTTTTTTTTGTGTTACTACATTTCTTCATAACTGATAGGAACAGAATTAGACCGTTCAGCCCATCGAGTCTATGATCTTCAATCATGGCTGATCTATCTCTCCCTTCTAACCCCATTCTCCTGCCTTCTCCCCATAACCCCTGACACCCGTACTAATCAAGAATCTATCTATCTCTGCCTTAAAAATATCAATTTTTTTGCCTTCCATCACAGTGAAGGGGTGTCTGGAGGAGTCACTGTGATGGATGTTTGTGTTAAAATTGTGTGTCTTGTGTCTTTTACTCTGTACTGTTGTGGCTGCGTGGCAAATGATTTTTGTTCATTTTGAATGACAATAAAGGTAATTCATTGACTTGGTCTCCACAGCCTTCTATGGCAAAGAATTCCAGAGATTCACCACCTTCTGACTAAAGAAATTCCTCCTCATCTCCTTCCTATAGGAATGTCCTTTAATTCTAAGGCTATGACCTCTGGTCTTACCAGTGGAAACATCCTCTCCACATTCACAGGAGCAAAGAGGTCCTTCTGCAGTTGTACAGGGCCCTAGTGAGACCGCATCTGGAGTACTGTGTGCAGTTTTGGTCTCCAAATTTAAGGAAGGACATTTTTGCTATTGAGGAAGTGCAGCGTAGGTTCACTAGGTTAATTCCCGGAATGGCGGGACTGTCGTATGTTGAAAGACTGGAGCGACTGGGCTTGTATACACTGGAATTTAGAAGAATGAGAGGGGATCTAGAAGGATGAGAGGGGATCTTATTGAAATATATAAGATTATTAAGGGATTGGACACGCTGGAGGCAGGAAACATGTTCCCAATGTTGGGGGAGTCCTGAACAAGGGGCCACAGTTTAAGAATAAGGGGTAGGCCATTTAGAATGGAGATGAGGAACAAGCTTTTCAGTCAGAGTTGTAAATCTGTGGAATTCTCTGCCTCAGAAGGCGGTGGAGGCCAATTCCCTGGATGCTTTCAAGAGAGAGTTAGATAGAGTGCTTAATGATAGTGGAGTCTGGGGGTATGGGGAGAAGGCAGGAACAGGGTACTGATTGTGGATGATCAGCCATGATCGCATTGAATGGTGGTGCTGGCTCGAAGGGCCGAATGGCCTATTCCTGCACCTAATGTCTATTGTCCATCCAGTTTCCAAAGGGTGACATTCTCAGAATGACCCGACAGCGAATAAACGTGTGTATGGTCATGGTGAGAAGTCATCTTGACATTGGGTGCCTGCAGTTTTTCTTTGACAAAGACCGGGCAGAGAACACTGTCAAGCACCAGAAAACTTTATCCCTGCAACTCACAGCAATGATTGAGAATAGTTTCATTCCTGGGTCTTTAGCACAGGGGTATTTTGCAAGAGATTCCATTGTAATGCCTTATATACATTACTGTATGTGCTGACATCTTATTAGTTGTACGTTAGAAAAATAAATTTCTCGTGCAACTGCGGCTAAATTGCCCAATGTCCTGTTTCTGCAAAGAGTGACTGTGAAGAATTATACAGCTTGGCTTATTTGCACGTTTTTTTTTTGTAAATGGATTGAAACCCGCTGTCTTTCTGTCAACTCATTGTGATGAGAAGCATCTGTGGCTTTTCACTCCCTCTGTAAAGAAATAGAAACATTGCTCCTTTGAATTTCCTGTAAAACGGCAGTTGTCAAGAGTCAAGAGTGTTTCATTGTCATATGTGCCAAAACCGGAACGATGAAATTCATACTGGCAGCAGCATAACAGGTCTGTAAGCGGCATAACAGGTCTGAGGGCGGCACGGTGGCGCAGAGGTAGAGTTGCTGCCTTACATAGAAACATAGAAACATAGAAAATAGGTGCAGGAGTAGGCCATTCGGCCCTTCGAGCCTGCACCGCCATTCAATATGATCATGGCTGATCATCCAGCTCAGTAGCCTGTACCTGCCTTCTCTCCATACCCCCTGATCCCTTTAGCAAAAAGGGCCACATCTAACTCCCTCTTAAATATAGCCAATGAACTGGCCTCAACTACCTTCTGTGGCAGACAATTCCACAGACTCACCACTCTCTGTGTGAAGAAATGTTTTCTCATCTCGGTCCTAAAAGACTTCCCCCTTATCCTTAAGCTGTGACCCCGCATCTAGCCTCTCCAACCCCTTAAGAATTTTATATGTTTCTATAAGAACCCCCCTCAGTCTTCTAAATTCCAGTGAGTACAAGCCCAGTCTATCCAGTCTTTCCTCATATGAAAGTCCCGCCATCCCAGGGATCAACAGCGCATGCGGCTCGATACCGATATGCGTGCTGTCTGCACAGAGTTTGTACGTTCTTCCCGTGACTGCGTGGGTTTTCAACGAGATCTTTGGTTTCCTCCCACACTCGAAAGACGTACAGGTATGTAGGTAATTTGGCTTGGTATAAATGTAGGATAGTGTTAATGTGCGGGGATCGCTGGTCAGTGCAGACTCAGTGGGTCAAAGGGCCTGTTTCTGCGCTGTATCTATCAACTAAATTAAACTGAACTAATCATAGATAACATAATAAACAAAACAATGTCCAATAAATTTTAAAAAGACCATTTGCCATTATTTCTCAATGTGTAAATGATATAGTGACTTCAGGTACAAGTTTCACTGAACATTTCCGCTCAGTCCACCTAAACCTGCCTGATCTCTCAGTGGCTCATCACTTTAGTTCCCCCTTCTATTCCCACACTGACCTTTCTGTCCTGGGCCTCCTCCATTGTCAGAGTGAGGCCCAGTGCAAATTGGAGGAACAGCACCTCAGATTTTGCTTGGGCAGCTTACAACTCAGCAGTATGAAGATTGACTTCTCTAACTTCAAGTAGCCCTCTCTCTCCATCCTCTCGCCCTTCCCAGTTCTCCAACTACATTGTATCTCTGTTTGTTTTGTTGTTACCTTCTCCCAACTAACAATGATCTATTCTACATTTTCCTTGATCTCCATTCCCTTTGTCCTGTTTTCACACCTTACACTTCCTTATATATACACTTCCTTATCTATGTACCGCCCACTCCCCTGACATCAGTGTGAAGAAGGGTCTCGACCCCAAACTTCACCCATTCCTTCTCTCCAGAGATGCTGCCTGTCCCACTGAGTTACTCCAGCATTTTGTATTTTGGAACAATTTCACTGTCTGGCTCTCCCTTGAAATGCATAAAGGCTGTAATCTAAAAGCAAAATATTGCAATTGCTGGAAATCTACACCAAACTAGTGAGTGCTGGAGACACTCAGCAGGTAAGGCAGCATCTGTGGAGAGCAAAACTGAGTTAACACTTCCGAAACATCACCAACCCAGTCTGATGAAGGGTCTCGACCTGAAACATCACCTATTCCATTATATACTGCAGTTCTGATAAGTTGTCATTGAGCTGAAATGTTTCTCTGTTTCCCTTTCTACAAATCCTCTCTGATCTACCGAGCATTTCAATGAATAGATACAAGGTGCCGGAGTATCTCAGCGGGTCAGGCAGCATGTCTGGAGAACATAAATAGGTGACATTTCAGGTTGGGTCCCATTTTCAGACTGATTGTGGTGGAGGGGAGAAAGCTGGAAGGGAAGAGGGGCAGCATAAAGCCTCTGAAGAAGGGTCTCGATCCAAAACGCCCCCCATTCTTTCGCTCCAGAGATGCTGCCTGTCCTGCCGAATCACTCCAGTATTTTGTGTCTCTCTTTAGCAAACCATGGATGGATACAGGTGAGGGAGGGGGATATGAATGGCAGGTGCTTGGACCAAGGCCATGGATGAAAAGACAAGAACTGTGCCTGGCTACACAGTCATGGGCATAGAGTGAGGAGAGCAGGGAACTGAGCACACAGCCTTGAGCTGCTCCTGTGCTGATGGTTATCGAGGAAGACGTGTTGCTAATTCAGACTGTTTGTGTTCTGTTGATGAGAAACTCGAGGATCCAGTTACACAAGGATGCGAAGAGACCCAGTTTCCTGAGCTTAGTAACAAGTTTGGAGTTGTGGTTGATGAACAGCAGCCTGATGCGTATGATTTTATTTTTTAAGTGGTCCTATGCAGAGTGGAATGCCAGAGAGATCATATTGATTTATTGTGGCAGTAAGCAAATTGTAGTGGGTCTTGCTGAGGTAGGAATGATATGCACTATTATCAACATTCTCAAAGCACTTGATAACCACGAACATTAGTGCTCAGTGTTTACATTGGCATTGAGGCCTGTGTGGGCTCGAGAAGACACATCAGTGTTCTCCACTTCAAAGTGTGCATATAAAGCATTAAGCTCGCACAGGAGTGATGCCTTGCTGTTGTTTGAGCTGCCACTTAGGTTTTCCTTGGATGAGGTGATGGCATGCATCACTTTGAATGTGATACCTTCGATTTGTACCAGCATCAGCAGTTATTTTCCTACAGAAATTAGTGCCATCGGTCAGTTGTCATTGAGGCATGCCATCTTACTCTTCTTGGGCAATGGTATTATTGATGCCCTTTTAAAGCAGGTGGGAACATTGGACCTCAGCAATAAGAGGCTCAAGATGCCCACAAAATTTCCATCGGGTCCAGGTGCTTTCCGAAGGTTCACCCTCACGAAGGATCTTCTGACGTCAGCCTCAGTGATTACAATGCCATTGAGGCCTGTGTGGGCTCGAGAAGACACATCAGTGTTCTCTGCTTCAAAGTGTGCGTATAAAGCATTAAGCTCGTCCGGGAGTTATGCCTTGCTGTCGTTTGAGCTGCCACTTAGTGTTTCCTTGTACGAAGTGATGGCGTGCAAGCCCTGCCCTAGCTGTTGCTGAGGGAATTCGCTGCCTCAGAAGGCAGTGGAGGCCAATTCTCTGAATGTATTCAAGAGAGAGCTGGATAGAGCTCTTAAGGATAGCGGAGTAAGGGGGTACGGGGAGAAGCAAGAACGGGGTACTGATTGAGAATGATCAGTCATGATCACATTGAATGGCGGTGCTGGCTCGAAGGGCCGAATGGCCTACTCCTGCACCTATTGTCTATTGTCTAATGCTCACCTCATCCTCCAATTTTGTACAAAGGTCCCTCGTCAGCCTTTTTGCTGGTCTTACCGAGGTTGTACCTGGACTTTGAATTTGAGACATACAGCATGGAAACAGGTTCTTCGGCCCAACAAGTCCCTGCTGACCATTGATCACCCGTTCATACTAGTTCTATGTTTACCCACTTTTGCATCCTACACATTAGGGGCAATTTACAGAAGCCAATTAACCTATGAATCTGCACGTCTTTGGAATGCAGGAGGAAACATGGAGAAAACCCACATGGTCACGCAGAGAACATACAAACTCCATGCAGACCGCACCAGTAGTAGGGATCAAACCCGGGTCTCTGGTGTTGTGAGGCAGAACCTCCACTGAGCCTGCATTGCCACACTTAAATGCCTGAGATCTGTTCCTCAGTAGTTTGCAGACCACCTGGTTCAGCCAAGGCTTCTGGTTGGGGAACATTTGGATGGTTTTGGTGGGAACACATTTTCTTATGTCAGTACCAACCGTGGCGCACTCATTCAAGTCCGTTGCTGAATCCTTGAATGTCGCCCAATCCACCGGCCCTAAACAATCCTTGGCCTCCCCTGACCAGCTTTGTGTGGTCCTCACCGCTGGAGCTGCACTTTGCAGTCGCTGCCTGTACACAGGAAGAATGAGCACAGCCTGGTGGTCTGATTTCCTCAAGTGTGGGCGAGGGATGGAGCGATAAACATCTTTCATGCGAGAATAGCTGTGGTCGAGGTGTTTGACCCTCTGGTAATGCAGGGCACGTACTGGTGGTACCTTGGAAGTGACTTCTTCAAAACTGGCCTTGTTGATGTCCCCGGCCATGATATGAAAGACGTCCGGTGTTGTTGACCATGGCATACAACATCTCCAATGCAAGATGAACGTCTGCCTGAAGTGGGATGTAGACCAAGGTCATGATGATGGAGGGTGGTTTCCTTCGGGATGGCATTTCACTGCCATTGAGCACTACGAAGAGTTCACCCTGAGGCAGATGTCTCCCTATCCCCCTGATATCTCTGATCGGTCCATGCGATGAATGGAGAAACCTTCTTGCTGGAAGGCCGAGTCTGTGTGTCCCCCATAAGTGGAATATGAGGTGTTGTTCCTCCAGTTTGCATGTGGCCTCACTCTGGCAGTGGAGGAGGCCCAGCACTGAAAGGTCATAATGGAAAGAGAAGGGGAGCCGTATTAGGGAGCTACTCAAAACAGTCAGCAGCCAGTCATACGGCAGGCATTGGTACATCGAGGGCAAGTGTTCGGCGAAAGGGTCATCGTCTGCACTTGGTATCGTCAGTGTGAAGGAAGTTACATCGGGAACACTGGATGGATTGCTGGGATCCCTGGATTGATGTGTGGGAGGAGACAGAAACATAGAAAATAGGTGCAGGAGTAGGCCATTCGGCCCTTCGAGCCTGCACCGCCATTCAATATGATCATGGCTGATCATCCAACTCAGTATCCCGTACCTGCCTTCTCTCCATACCCCCTGATCCCTTTAGCCACAAGGGCCACATCTAACTCCCTCTTAAATATAGCCAATGAACTGGCCTCAACTACCCTCTGTGGCAGAGAATTCCACAGATTCACCACTCTGTGTGGAGAAAAAACGTTCTCATCTCGGTCCTAAAAGACTTCCCCCTTATCCTTAAACTGTGACCCCTTGTTCTGGACTTCCCCAACATCGGGAACAATCTTCCAAGCCTGTCAAACCCCTTAAGAATTCTGTGAGTTTCTATACGATCCCCCCTCAATCTTCTAAATTCCAGCGAGTACAAGCCGAGTCTGTCCAGTCTTTCTTCATATGAAAGTCCTGCCATCCCAGGAATCAATCTGGTGAACCTTCTCTGTACTCCCTCTATGGCAAGAACGTCTTTCCTCAGATTAAGAGACCAAAACTGTACGCCATACTCCAGGTGTGGTCTCGCCAATATAGGGACAGTTGTTACAACTCCTGCTGTTATAGCAGAATGTACCTGGGGCACGGGTGGTTTGGGTGGAAAGCGATGAGTGAACCAATGAGTTGCAGAGCGAGCGCTTTCAATTATTCTCAGGTGTAATTGATGAAGCTGCTTTATTTGCTGAGGAGATGTGAACCAAATCTCTCTTACACCTTCGGGGAAATACCATTCATTATAGGTTTCCTAACAATAGGGCGATTGGTGATTTTTACAAGCTTTTTACTGTGTCTTGGCACACCTGACAATAATAAACTTAACTAAAACTAAAAGTTTCTGCAAGTCAAATTTCAGCCCGAAAATTCTCAACTACGTGTTTAAAGTCGCATACCTTCAAGTAGGCTATTGCTCTTACCAGTGATCCCCCTCCATTAGTCCCATTTCCCATCTCCTTATTTCTTCCGAAATTGGAACGTGCGTGATTCCCCAGATGTGACCCCTGGCAGATCATGGGTGGTGCCTGATCTGGTTAATGGTTCATTAAGAATCATTAAGAATGTGGTGAGATCTGCAGAAAACATTCTCTGTAGTGGGCAGAATCTCTGTAGTGCCCTTGGCTGGGAGCCCAGTGTCACGCGAACTGATGTGGCAACGGTTGAACTGATGCCCACAGAACGCTGCGTGTCTGAAGGGGTGAGTGCCAAGGGTGAGAGGGAGGTTTGTGACATGATTGTGACATCTTGTAACCTGGTTGAGAGAAAATAAATACCGAGCCAAGGAAATGTATTGTTAAATACTTTTGTAACCAGGCCAAGCCAATGAGTGCTGTAATAATTTGGAATCATTTCTGCCCACTACAGAGAATGTTTTCTGTAGATCTCACCACATTCTTAATGATTTGCCTTCAGTACACCAACTGTATGTAGCTAAGATGTTGCCAACCTGTTTATCAAGCTGAGTGCTGCAATTGTCTGTGGCCTTATCACCATTGCATTGCCATGATCCACCAACACTGGCTGCCTCGCCAACAGTCCGCCTGTCCTTTCTACTGTTTTTGTTCATTTAAGTATGTGTTCAAAGTATGTTTTAGTGTTTCTTGGTTTGTTTTATGTGGGGAGTGGGGGGGGGAGGATTTGGGGGGAAACTTTTTTTCCGTCCCCACTGCGGCCTAACATCGAGGAGTTGGCGGCTTTTCCTGGAGACCGGCCCAGCGCTTGAAGCCGCGGGCACGGCGCGGACTTTAACATCGCGGAGCTGCGATCCTTTGCCAAAAATATTTCGGCGACAGTGGATTTGACGTGTGGGGTGTCTGTCCCAGAGACGGGTCCGTCTGCGCTGGGGTATGACCCAGAGACGGGGCAATTTGCAGTGTGGTCTGACCCAGGAACAGGCCTGTTTGCAGTGGGGTGTCTGACCCAAGGATGGGTTCATCTGTGGTCTGACCCGGAGACGGGACCGTCTGCAGAAGAGACCTGGGTTCCATCCTGACAGCGGGTGCTGTCCGTACGGAGTTTGTACGTTCTCCCCATAACCGCTTGTTTTTTTTCCCGTTGCTCCGGTTTCTTCCCACACTCCAAAGACGTACAGGTTTGTAGGTTAACGTGGCTTCGGTAAAAATTGTAAATTGTCCCTCGTGTGTGTCGGCGCGGACCCGGTGGACCGAAGGGCATGTTTTTGCGCTGTATCTCTAAACTAAACTAAAATACAACGTGGAAACAGGCCCTTCGGCCCACTGAATCCGCGCAACCAGCACCAACGGCAATTTACAGTCTTTACCGGACTACCCAGGGAAAACGCACGCGGTCTCACGGGGAGAACGTACAAGCTCCGTACAGACAGCACCCGTAGTCAGGATCGAACCCGGGTCTCAGGTGCTGTTAGGCTGCAACTCTACCGCTGTGCCACCGTGCTGCCCCCTAAAGGTAGATGGCACCTTTTCTCCAGAGTAGGGCAGTCTAAAACTATAGAAAATGTGTTTAAGGTGAGAAGGGAAAGATTTTTCGGAAACCTGAGGGGCAAGATTTTCATGCAGAGAAATGACTGAGCTGCCAGAGGATGTTGTAGAGGCAGGTATAATGACAATATTTCAAAGAATTTAGGCAGGTACGGCAGATAGGAAAGGTTTAAAGGGATACCGGTAAAATTCAGGCTAGTGAGACTTGCTCCTATAGACATCTAGGTTAGCATGGATGAGTTGGGCCGAATGATCTGTTTCCGTACTGTATAACTATGCACCCACCCACACAACATGTCTGACCTGGCCCCTCCACTCCACCACCCAGCTCACTGCCCCCAACAACTCCCTCAGACTGGCAACTTGCCAACTGAACCATCCTACCACAACTGGAGAGCACAAGTATCTGAACTATTATCTACCTCATTGGTGACTCTCGGACTATCCTTGATCAGACTTTATTGGCTTTACCTTACACTAAACATTAGTTATTCCCTTATCATGTATCTGTACACTGTAAATGGCTCGATTGTAATCATGCATTGTCTTTCCGCTGACTGGTTAGCACGCAACAAAAGCTTTTCGCTGTACCTCGGAACACGTGACAATAAGCTAAACTAAAAAGAAGTTATGGAGGCTTATCTGTCATATCCAAGAGACAGGAGATGGGTAAAGGGTGATTAAAGATGTCATAATTTAAACAATTAAATTCTTACTTGCACCAGCTCAACAGGTTTGTGTACACAATAGATAATGTAATAAACCTCCTCCTTCTCTCCAGCCAATCTAGCTCGCGCATTCTCGTCATGCCCCAAACTTGGTGACTACTGGACAGTGGTTTTTAAAACCATCAGTGAAGTCCTCGGGGTGACAGTGAGGCTTTGCCCACTTGTCGCTGTATTCGGCGTAACAGATGGAACTTTGGGTTTAAATGCAAACCAATCTGACATCATTGCATTCACATCACTTTTGGCCCGTAGGAGAATTTTGCTGGTCTGGAAAACTACAACTCCTCCATCTGCTGCTGCTTGGCTAGAGGACGTAATGAGTTTTCTAAAACTAGAAAAGATCAAATTTACACTGAGGGGGTCTGTGAAAAAGTTTTATTCAGAATGGGAACCTTTTCTGTCATACTTTGAGAATCTAAAAGTAATACCCACTGACTGAGGGCACTTGATTGTAGTTGGGAATCTGCCTTTAAATTATGTCTTACTTTTATTTATTTACTTATTTTTGTTTACACAATTGCCGATTACCTCACAGGATGGCTGATGCATTATGAATGAGAGAATCCTGAACCATCTGACATGTTGTAGATATGTATGGGCCTGCGCCTTGGAAGATTGCTGTCAAATTGTGCATTTGTATTTGTGATATGATGTATTGTGAACACATCAGCTGCAAAGGGGTGTCCAGGGAGGGTGGGTGAGGGTTATTTTTGTTCTTATATATATAAAGAACAAAATGGAGGGGAATGTAATGCATTACGTTTTTCGTATTGTATCTTTCCTTCAATAAAAATAAATATTTAAAAAAAAATTAAACAAACAAAAAAAAGTTCAATAAATAAAAAAACCAATATAGTGCAAATCAAAACAAAGCCCGTAAAAATGTCAGATTGCGGTTCGAGGTTTAGTTGGAGTTCGTAGTGTTCAATGGCCTGATGGTTGTTGGGAAGAAGTTCTTCCTGAACCCGAACGGCACAGTTTTCAGACCCCTATACAGATGCTCCTCGACTTACGATGATCCTCGACTTACGATATCTCGACTTTACGATGGTGCAAAAGCAATACACACTCAGTAGAAACCGTACTTCGAATTTTGAATGTTGATCTTTTCCCTGGCTGGCGATACGCGGCACGATACTCTCTGGTGATGCCGGGCGACGGCAGCGAGCCACAGCTCCCAGTCAGCCACGCCATCACCAGTGTAAACAACCCATACTCTGCAGTGTACGGTGTTACCAGTGTTTTTTGAATACATTGTATTGTGTTTTGTGTTTTTGCATCCCATCATGTCTACAAAACGCCCATCTGTGTCTCCTGCTTCTGGTGAGAAGAAGGAGGAAGGCTAGGCTAGGCTATGATGTTGGGTAGGTTAGGTGGATGATGTTGGGTAGGTTAGGTGGCTATGATGTTGGGTAGGTTAGGTGGCTATGATGTTGGGTAGGTTAGGTGGCTATGATGTTGGGTAGGTTAGGTGGCTTTGATGTTCGGTAGGTTAGGTGGCTATGATGTTGGGTAGGTTAGGTGGATGATGTTGGGTAGGTTAGGTGGCTATGATGTTGGGTAGGTTAGGTGGCTATGATGTTGGGTAGGTTAGGTGGCTATGATGTTGGGTAGGTTAGGTGGCTTTGATGTTCGGTAGGTTAGGTGGCTATGATGTTGGGTAGGTTAGGTGGCTTTGATGTTCGGTAGGTTAGGTGGCTATGATGTTGGGCAGGTTAGGTGGCTATGATGTTCGGTAGGTTAGGTGGATGATGTTGGGTAGGTTAGGTGGCTATGATGTTGGGTAGGTTAGGTGGCTATGATGTTGGGTAGGTTAGGTGGCTATGATGTTGGGTAGGTTAGGTGGCTATGATGTTGGGTAGGTTAGGTGGCTTTGATGTTCGGTAGGTTAGGTGGCTATGATGTTTGGTAGGTTAGGTGGCGATGATGTTGGGCAGGTTAGGTGGCTATGATGTTCAGTAGGTTAGGTGGCTATGATGTTCGGTAGGTTAGGTGTATTAAATGCATTTTCGACTTACGATATTTTCGATTTACGATGGGTTTATCGGAACGTAACCTCATCTAAGTCGAGGAGCATCTGTACCTTCTTCCCGATGGCAGGAGTGAATTGGCCAGGGTAGTGTGGGTCCTTGATGATGCTGGCTGCCTTTTAGAGATAGCAACTCCTGTAGATCCTTTTGATGGTGGGGAGGTCAGTACCCGTGATCGATTGGGCAGTGTTCACCATTTCTTGTGATCTCCTTTGTTCCTGGGTATTCAAGTTGCTGAAACAGGCCGAGCCTGAGGCCACCTGTTACATCCAAGAGTGCCCGAGGATATAGGTATCTGCACTTTCACACCTCTGGTAGTTTTCACCATCCTAAAATATCTTAAATCACCCACTTAAGCGTTTTTGGCAACTAGTTGCTGCCTCGACACAGGAAGTGCGACATGCAGTTTGGGACCTCGATTGCCACCTCGTCTGTAAAATAAAGCCTTCATCGTTATCGTACACCCTCAGCCATGTGCTAGACTGGCAGCTATGGGTTTGTGCTCAATTCTCAGGAACATAATTGAACTCCTGAGCATCCAAGTGCAAGGTGAGGTGCACCGCACAACACCACACCATGGGCTTCTTCATGGTACATGGTTTCCACTACTTGTCACAATCCTGCGCCTACTTTAGGGGAGGGAACATGTGTAGGAAGGAACTGCCGATGCTGGTTTGACACTGAAGATAGACACAAAATGCTGGAGTAACTCGGTGGGGCAGGCAGCATTTCTAGAGAGAAGGAATGGGCGATGTTTCGACCCAAAACGTCGCCCATTCCTTCTCTCCAGAGATGTCGCCTGGCCCACTGTGTTGCTCCAGCATTTAGTGTCCATCTGAGGGGAGAGAAGGTTGGGTTTGCCTTTGGTGCATGACTGTATCATTACTCGGTTGAGCTCTGAGACCAAGGTAGTGGGGGGCCGTTAGCATGTGTGGATAACGACTCCAGCTTGGGACAATGGTGTCTGGAGAGATTGCAAGGGGAAGGGATTATTAAAACCATAGCTGTGCTTTTCCTTGGCTGTGTGTCTGCACCTATTTCTGGTGTGTGTCCATTCCTCCCGGACTTAGAATGTGTGCGCATGTTTTTACTTTCAAACAACACCGCATATTCAGCCAGGACAATTAAAACATTGGGAAGGGAGTGGTGGAGTGGAAAGGTCCCAAAAGAAATATGATATTCTGCGAGGTTACTGGTAATGGAGAGAAAGTCACATGCACTTTTTGTAAAATAAATAAATGCTTGTAAAGTGACGGTATGGTGTCTGGAGAGTTGGGATGGTTAATGGATGGGGTTTCTTTATCCAGTCCAATATTACTGACACTGAGGTTCACCTATTAACTTGGAATTTAAAAAAAGAATAGTTTGATTCGAAACAGATGGGGGCCACTCCATGGAGGGTAAGAGGAGGTTGTGTTCACCCGTCCACACTCTGCATGGATGTTTGAAAGCAGTGCTGGGTGAACTGCAGCAGCCATGACACTGGATTGCCTTGGAATATTATTTAACTAATATTCCCAATCTAAAGGGACCTCAGGTTTCACCAATGCCAAACTGTTGAGTATAGTTGAGTATAGGAGCAAAGAGGTCCTTCTACAGTTGTACCGGGCCCTGGTGAGACCGCACCTGGAGTACTGTGTGCAGTTTTGGTCTCCAAATTTGAGGAAGGATATTCTTGCTATGGAGGGCGTGCAGCGTAGGTTCATTAGTTTAATTCCCGGAATGGCGGGACTGTCGTATGTTGAAAGGCTGGAGCGATTGGGCTTGTATACACTGGAATTTAGAAGGATGAGGGGGGATCTTATTGAAACATATAAGATAATTAGGGGATTGGACACATTAGAGGCAGGAAACATGTTCCCAATGTTGGGGGAGTCCAGAACAAGGGGCCACAGTTTAAGAATAAGGGGTAGGCCATTTAGAACGGAGATGAGGAAGAACTTTTTCAGTCAGAGAGTGGTGAAGGTGTGGAATTCTCTGCCTCAGAAGGCAGTGGAGGCCAGTTCGTTGGATGCTTTCAAGAGAGCTGGATAGAGCTCTTAAGGATAGCGGAGTGAGGGGGTATGGGGAGAAGGCAGGAACGGGGTACTGATTGAGAGTGATCAGCCATGATCGCATTGAATGGTGGTGCTGGCTCGAAGGGCTGAATGGCCTACTCCTGCACCTATTGTCTATTGTCTATTGTAACAGCAACTTATATCGTACCAAGATGCTCCACGGGGCATTATCAAGCGCTATCTGACATTTTTGGGTCAACTTTGATATATACATATTCAAAGTCTACTTTGATATATACATATTCAAAGTCTACTTTGATATATACATATTCAAAGGTCTTTTATTGTCACATGTACTAAGTAAGGTACAGTATAAGAAAATAACTGCAGATGCTGATACAAATCGAAGGTATTTATTCACAAAATGCTGGAGTAACTCAGTGGGACATGCAGCATCTCAGGAGAGAAGGAATGGGTGACGTTTCGGGTCGAGACCCTTCTTCAGACTGATTAAGGTACAGTGATATGTGAATTACCACACAGCCATATGAAAAAAACCCCAATAAAAACACACCAATACATAAAAGTTAACATAAACATCCACCACAGCAGATTCCCCACATTCCTCACTGTGATGGAAGGGAGTAAAACCCAAACTTCTTCCTCTTTATTCACCCGCGGTCGGGGCAGTTGAACCATCCGCCGGGGCGATCGAAGCTCCCGCAGCTGGTGGTCGAAGCTCCCGCCTCGGGGCGGTCGAAGCTCCCAGCGGCTTGGAGTTCCCGAAGTCGGACACTAACCAGAGACCGCAGGCTCCATGATGTTAAGTCCGCAGGCACCCACAGTTGGAGGTCCAAGATCGATCCCTGGCAGAGCGATCGCGGGCTCCACGATGGTAAGTCCGCAGGCTCCCTTGGTGGAGGCTGCCAACTTCTCGATGTTAGGCCGCAGTGCGGATATGGGGGAAAAAATTGTGCATCTCTGTCAAGGTAAGAGATTAGAAAAAGTTTCCCCCAACGCCCCCAATCCCCCACCCCCCACATAAAACACGTATACTAAAAAAACAACGAAGAAGGTGTCAGACAGACTGTTGGCGAGGCAGCCATTGTTGGCGTCACCCTAGTACCTAGTACCTCAAGTATTTCATCATTTATTTTCCATCAGCCTTGGCTTGTCCACTACCATAATTGTCAGAGCTCTCAACCATGTCACTATTTCCCACACTTTGGCTCTCAATGCACTTCCATCTTTCCCATGACATTCAAGGAGACTGTCCAGCCAAACAAAGCCTGGAGTAGTCCCATTCCCTCACGGTTTCCCTGTAACTAGTCTCTCTCATTTGCCCATTGACTCCAGCCTAATTCTCCTGCTGCCCACCTACACCAGGCAGCAAATTAACCCGAGCCCAGTCACGGGCTGAACCTCCAAACCTCACGCTGAATACACGCAAGGTCAGGATTGAACTCGAAGCACCGAAGATGTGAACCAACAGCATGTCCTGTTACTCCCTGTGCCACCCAGCCACAGCAAGAATGGGTGGCTTTGTCCTCAACATCTAACCCAACAGCCTCCATATTCAAAAGATTATCCTCCATATTTATCCTCCAGGCGACACAGTGGTGCAGCGGTAGAGTTGCTGTCTCACAGCGCCAGCGACCCTGGTTCGATCCCGACTACGGGTGCTGTCTGTACGGAGTTTGTACGTTCTCCCCGTGACCTGCGTAGGTTTTCTCCGAGATCTTCGGTTTTCTCCCACACCCCAAAAACGTGCAGGTTTGTAGGTTAATTGGCTTGGTGTAAATGTAAAATTGTCCCTAGTGTGTGTAGGGCAGTGTTAGTGTGAGGGGATCGTGGGTCGGTGGGCCGAAGGGCCTGTTTCCGCGCTGTATCTCTAAACTAAACTAAACAAAACAGCTTCCGCCAGCTTCAATGGGAATTCATCACTGAATGCATCCTCTTTCCCTTTCAGCACTCTAGCATCAACATTTAATGCACTTTATCACGCAACCACATGGCACAACCACCGACTTAATGCCCTTGCCAGTGCAACACTGATCAACGCTGCCCCTTGCAGTGTGTCACAAAGCCAAAGGCGACGGGCACTTCAGTTAGTACTGGGGAGTAGAATTAAGAGCAGAACCCAGAGTTGAAGCAAAGCAAAAAAAGCATTTGCATCTTTTATTAGCTCAGCTCTGATAGTTCACACTTTTTCTGAAGTTCTTCTTTCCAGCAAAGTACTTGCACAATTTGTCTCAGGGAAGAGTCAGTAAAAATCCAAGCCTTGCATTTGCCAAGATGATTGCACAAAAGCACCACAGCAAAGGGTCAAATATAACAGTTCTGAATTTATTTGGATAAAAGAAACAGCACAAATCAGTGCTGGAACTAAGAAGCTGCCAGTCCAATTATATGGACTAGCACTAA
Organism: Rhinoraja longicauda; assembly: GCF_053455715.1. Taxonomy (NCBI): domain Eukaryota; kingdom Metazoa; phylum Chordata; class Chondrichthyes; order Rajiformes; family Arhynchobatidae; genus Rhinoraja; species Rhinoraja longicauda. The sequence continues at coordinate 6,536,985 of NC_135962.1, read as the reverse complement.
AGTGATCACCCGACTGTACTGACTGCAAGGGAATCCCTGATGGCAGAGTGACTCCCGACTTCTCAGCGGTTTGGCATATGAATACAGTGCCATGAAAAACCCGAGAGGCCTCCATTGTGTCTGGAAACATGGTCAGCAGGGGCGCCTTGCAAGTAAGACTGAAGCGCAGGGGCTGATTACCACCCACCCACCGTTCTACTAGCTAATGGTACAGTCCCTAGGGAATAAAGTTGATGGCTTAAGGGCAAGGCTTTTAGTCCGAAGGTTTCTCAATTCATCACATGGAGCCGAACGGAGGCGCCGGGAAAAGTGAGAGGCAAAAACGTCTGCCTCATGGAAAACCTTTGTGGTGCTCAGATGTAGCGGTCCTATCCAACAGTACGGTGCCGCAGTGGTAGAGTTGCTGACTTATAGCACCAGAGACCTGGGTTCGATCATGACTGTGGGTGCTGTCTGTACGGAGTTTGTACGTTCTCCCCGTGACCTGCGTGGGTTTTCTCCAAGTTCTTCGGTTTCCTCCCACACACCAAAGACGTGCAGGTTTGTAGGTTAATTGGCTTGGTTTAAAATTGTCCCTAGTGTGTGTAGGGTAGTGTTAGTGTGTGGGGATCGCTGGTCGGTGAAGACGGTGGGCCGAAGGGCCTGTTTCCGCGCTGTATCTCTAAACTAAACTAAACCCCTGCTCTCCACACCTGGTACACCAGGCAGTGAGATGCCAACCCTTCTACCTCCAGAGGGAATTCACCTCCATTATCAAGACCGGGGTCTACATCCCACCCAGGGAGATGTTCATCTAGCACTGCTGGAGCTGCATGCTGTGGTCAACTTGGTATAACTTAGCACCTTTCCTATCAGAGCCAGGGACTCCAACAAGCCCAGTTTGAAGAACTCACTTCCAAACTAACGCCAGCACGTGTACTGCAAGGACAAATGTAGGACGTTCTTTTGGGAAGGAGATGAGGAGACATTTCTTTAGTGGTGATGAATCTGTGGAATTCTTTACTACAGAAGGCTGTGGAGGCCAAGACAGTGGATATAATTAAAGCAGAGATAGATAGATTCTTGATTATAGACAATAGGTGCAGGAGTAGGCCATTCGGCCCTTCGAGCCAGCACCACCATTCAATGTGATCGGGGCTGATCATTCTCAATCAGTACCCCGTTCCTGCCTTCTCCCCATACCCCCTGACTCCGCTATCCTTAAGAGCTCTATCTAGCTATCTCTTGAATGCATTCAGAGAATTGGCCTCCACTGCCTTCTGAGGCAGAGAATTCCACAGATCTACAACTCTCTGACTGAAAAAGTTTTTCTTCATCTCCGTTCTAAATGGCCTACCCCTTATTCTTAAACTGTGGCCCCTGGTTCTGGTCTCCCCCAACGTTGGGAACATGTTTCCTGCCTCTAACGTGTCCAACCCCTTAATAATCTTATTTGTTTCAATAAGATCCCCTCTCATCCTTCTAAATTCCAGTGTATACAAGCCTAGTCGCTCCAGTCTTTCAACATATGACAGTCCCGCCATTCTAGGAATTAACCTAGTAAACCTACGCTGCACGCCCTCAATAGCAAGAATATCCTTCCTCAAATTTGGAGAATAAAACTGCACACAGTACTCCAGGTGCGGTCTCACTAGGGCCCTGTACAACTGTAGAAGGACCTCTTTGCTCCTATACTCAACTCCTCTTGTTATGGAGGCCAACATTCCATTGGCTTTCTTCACTGCCTGCTGTACCTGCATGCTTCCTTTGTGACTGATGCACTAGGACACCCAGATCTCGTTGTACGTCCCCTTTTCCTAACTTGACACCATTCAGATAATAATCTGCCTTCCTATTCTTACCACCAAAGTGGATAACCTCACACTTATCCACATTAAACTGCATCTGGCATCTGGGGAACCAAAACAAACTGTGACGTCATAACCTCCTCTCTGACTGGCAGTTTACCTCGTCTTTCAGTACTAAAAGAAGAACAACGCAGTCAGATCAAATCTTTCGCACCGACTCTAAAGAAACTTTGTGATACTAGATGGGCGTCCAGAAAGTCAGCAGTAGATGCAGTCTTGCAGAATTCATCAGCACTGGTAGTTGCTCTACAAAGAATTCTGGATGGTGAGATTACAAACTGTACACCTAAGCAGCTCGCTGAGGAAAAGGGTATACTGGAAACACTCAGTACTTATGGATTCTTAGTTGTTATATTCTGGAGTAAAGTGCTAGACAAGGTTTTCAATTTATCCACACATTTACAGAAAAGTAGTCTAGATCTGGTAACGGCTTCTCATTTGATTCAGCTTTTTTGAAAAAGATATGAAAAATATGCGAAATGAATATGAATCCCAATTCAAAACGTTTTTTATTGTGTTTTGATTTTAAATACAAAATAACAATTATGTTACGGTAGCGCAGCGGTAGAGTTGCTGCTTTACAGCGAATGCAGCGCCGGAGACTCAGGTTCGATCCTGACTACGGGTGCTGCACTGTAAGGAGTTTGTACGTTCTCCCCGTGACCTGCGTGGGTTTTCTCCGAGATCTTCGGTTTCCTCCCACACTCCAAAGACGTACAGGTATGTAGGTTAATTGGCTGGGTAAATGTAAAAATTGTCCCTAGTGGGTGTAGGATAGTGTTAATGTACGGGGATCGCTGGGCGGCACGGACTTGGTGGGCCGAAAAGGCCTGTTTCCGGCTGTATGTGTATGATGATATGATATGATGATATGATGTACTTCCTTTAAAACTGTATCTTCCTTGTGTTTTGATTTTAAGCACAAAATATAAATGCATAATGAGTTTTAAATTGTTTGGTATGTGTCATGGCGCCTTTTTTTATGTGCTCGTTCGCCCTAACTTTAGAACCTGGCTATGCCCCTGATTGTTTTATACACCGATCAGCCAAAATATTATGACTTGATGAGCCAAAACATTATGACCATCTCCCTAATATGCTGTTGGTCCTCCGTGTGCAGCCCCATACGCAGCAGGGTGCGATGCAATGTGTATTGTGACACATTCCTCCCGTGACCACCATTAACATTTTCTGTGACTTGTGCCACAGTCGACCTTCTGTCGGTTCGGACCAGACGGGATAGCCTTCGTTGCCCTCGTGCATCGATGAGCCTTGGGCGCCCAACACCCTGTCGCCGGTTTGTGGTTTGTCCCTCCTCGGACCACTGTCGGTAGGTACACCACTGTCGACCGGGAGCACCCCACAAGCCTTGCCATTTCAGAGATGCTCTGACCCAGTCGTCTGGCCATGACAATTTGGCCCTTGTCAAAGTCACTCAGGTCTTTACGCCTGCCCATTTCTCCTGCATCCAACACATCAACTTCAAGAACTGACTGTTCACTTGCTGCCTAATATATCCCACCCCTTGACAGGTGCCATTGTAACAAGATAATCAATGTTATTCACTTTGCCTGTCAGTGGTCATAATGTTTTGGCTGATCGGTGTATATCTCCCCAGTTTCCTCATTGATTCCTTTGCAGTAGACTCTACAGATGGCACATAATTAAAGCCACTGTGGACTTGTGGTGAAAGAAAGGAGCGTTTCTGCCACTGGTTCTGTTGCCAAACAGCAGACTAAATTAAGATAGACCATGTTGGATCTGGAGATCAGAATGATGTGGATCCAATCCAAGAGTTGAAGGAGAGCATGTGGGAGAGGGGAATTGGAGAGTTACAGGCTAATGCGGGAAATACAGATAGTTACTGAAAGCTAGACACAAGCTGCTGGAGTAACTCAGCGGGACGGACAGCATCTCTGGATAGAAGGAATGGGTGACGTTTTTGGGTCGAGACCCTTCTTCAGACTGGGAGCCAGGGGAGAGGGAGATACAGAGATAAGGAAGGGGAAGGTGTGAAAACTAGACATCAAAAGAGGTGGTCAAGGAAAATGCAGAATAGATCATTGTAAGTTAGGAGAAAGTAAAAACAAAACAAACAGATACAATTTAATCAGGGGGGCAGTCAGACTGGTCGGACAACTGGGAAGGGGGAGGGATGGAAAGAGAGGGAAAGCAAGGGTTACTTGAAGTTAGAGAAGTCAATGTTCATACCGCTGGAGTGTAAGCTGCCCGTGAAATATGAGGTGCTGTTCCTCCAATTTGCGCTGGGCCTCACCCTGACAGTGGAGGAGGCCCAGGACAGAAAGGTCAGTGTGGGAATGGTAGGGGTTAAAATGTGTAGCAACCGGGAGATCAGGTAGGTTCAGGCGGACTGAGTGGAGGTGTTCAGCGAAACGATCGCCAAGCCTGCACTTGGTCTCGCCGATATACAGGAGTCCACACCTGGAACAGCGGATACAGTAGATGAGGTTGGAGGAGGTGCAAGTGAACCTCTGCCTCGCCTGAAAGGACGGTCGGGGGTCCGTGGACGGAGTCGAGGGGGGAGGTATAGGGACAGGGTGTTGCATCTCCTGCCGTTGCTGCAGGTTACTGAAAGTTAGCTTCGTGAATGGAAGAAGAGTCAAGTCAAGTCAAGTCAAGTCAATTTTATTTGTATAGCACATATAAAAACAACCCACGTTGACCAAAGTGCTGTACATCTGATTAGGTTCCAATGGGAAAAAAAGAAAAGAAACATACAGTAGTACGCAAACAGTTCACAGCGCCTCCTCAATGAGCCTCAAACGCTAGGGAGTAGAAATATGTTTTGAGCCTGGACTTAAAGGAGTCGATGGAGGGGGCAGTTCTGATGGGGAGAGGGATGCTGTTCCACAGTCTAGGAGCTGCAACCGCAAAAGCGCGGTCACCCCTGAGCTTAAGCCTAGACCGCGGGATAGTGAGTAGCCCCAAGTCGGCCGACCTGAGGGACCTGGAGTTAGAGAGGGGGGTTAGAAGATTTTTGATGTGGGGGGGGGGAGTGTCCATTTAGGGCTTTATACATGAATAGGAGGAGCTTGAAGTTGATTCTGTACCGTACAGGGAGCCAGTGGAGAGAGGCCAGAATCGGGGTGATGTGGTCCCTTTTACGGGAACCCGTCAGGAGTCTCGCTGCGGCGTTTTGGAGAGAGAAGGGAACAATGAAGGGAAGGAGAGCACAATAGAAAGTCAGGGACAGAAGCCCATGCACATAGGAGCACAGCACAACAGTGCATAGAGTAACTCCTAATCCCCCTGCCCCCCATATTACCTACCTGCCCACCCTGTCTATGCCTCTTGCCCCATTTGTGGGGGCGTATCAGTCACATCAGTGCCCACATTACTGGAATGGATACATCATCCTCAGGACTAAAGGTCCGCCTTATAGAAAATAAATGTAGTCTCAGATTTTCCACCGTGATTCCTCACTTCAACTTCACTCGGAATTTCAGATGGATTCACCAAGCAGAAAGACTCAGAGCGAGTTCCCTCCTCCAACCTCATCTACTGTATCCGCTGTTCCAGGTGTGGACTCCTGTATTTCGTCGAGACCATGCGCAGGCCCGGCGATCGTTTTGCTGAACACCTCCGCTCAGTCCGCTTAAACCTAGCTGATCTCCCGGCTGCTAAACACTTTAACTCCCCCCCTCCCATTCCCACACTGACCTTTCTGTCCTGGTCCTCCTCCATTGTCAGAGCGAGGCCCAGCGCGAATTGAGCGGAAGCCAAGGGGTGGGGGAACTGAGAGAGGATGATAATGTGAAAGGGATTGGGATTCGTCGTGGTGGATCAAGAGAGCGGGATCAGAAGCAGAAGCCGTGGGAGGAGAGATATGTAAAGAGAGAAAAGGGCAATGGGAAGAACAATGGGAGCAAGAATGGAAGGAAAGCAAGGAGAGTGTGGCTAGCAAGGGGAATGAGAGAGCGGGAGAGAGGAAAGAGATCAGAACCACGAGTAGAACAAATAAGGCTGAGCACAAATTGACAGGAGAGAGAATTTGTGTGAGAACAAAGCACATATAAAACAAGGAAAGATAACACAATAAATGAACAAACAAGGAAGCATCGGAGGCTGAGGAAAAACACAACTGAATTTTATAAAACTACTAGACCAAGTGGACCCGTTGGGCCCAAACCTCTCCTGCATTTGGTGCAGCAACCTCTCCTCCCCCCTCCCCCTCCCCCTCCCTCCCCCCCTCGCCCCCCTCTCTGCCCCCTCCATCCCCCCTCGCCCCCCTCCCTCCCCCCCTTGCCTCTCCCTCCCCTTGCCCCTCTCCCCTTCCCCTCCCCTTCCCCCCCACTCCATCCCCCTCAACCCCCCCTTATCCTCCCTCCACCCCTTCCCCTACTCCCTTTCCCCTCCCCCTTCCCCTCCCCCCCACTCCATCCCCCTCAACCCCCCTTATCTTCCCTGCTCCCCCCCCCCCTCCCTCCCTCCCCTCCCTCCCTAGGAGATAGATTTAAACTTTAAAATGCGAATATCTTAAAAAATATAACACCGATTTCAATGAAACTTCTTCCATCAGCACCAAAGGGACGACGGTGAGCAAGGTGGGCCTAAAATTGCCGCGCTATCGTGTACCGATTTGGCTGTCGATCAGGAACAAACAAACAAACACACGAGAGTTGTAGTGTATAGATGAGGCATGGATTGGGCAGATAGAACTTTTTTTCCATGGAGAAAATGTCAAATACTAGAGGACATAACTTTAAGGTGAGAGGGGGAAAACTGAAAGGAGATCTGCAGTGCGTTTTTTTAATGCTGAGTGTGAGCTTGGAGTGGTGGTGGAAGCAGATGTAATGATGGTGTTTAAAAGGCCTTTAGGTCAGTACATGACTATGTAGAGAATGGGGTGATGTGGATCATATGCAGGCAGAAAGATCTGTTTATTTTGGCATCATGTTTGGCACAGACGTCGTGTACCGAAGGGCTGTTCCACACAACTGATCAGAGCACTGAGGAAGCACAGTTTGGAGAATGTGTAAGGGAGAGTGCCTCGAGGGCAGAGGCCATGTGTATACATTTTCCACCCAGTTCAACATCTGATCAGATACATTATGCATGTAATGCCCCAGTGAATCATTTGGTGAAATCAGAGACTGCTTTCATGCCAAGACCATTACAGAAGGAAAATATTTGCGCAGTACTTTTGTTGGAACATCCCATGGTGGATGGTGGGAGCCTTTGTCACAGAGTGCAGTCAGCTTTAGTGCCTTTCGAGATGGGGAGTACGTTTGCTTTGGTTCCCAGCAACACATTTCAATACTTTTCCAATACTGCTTCCAGCATATTACCGCTTCAGCTGGAGGGTGCCAGTTTTGTTTTTAATTAAGCGTGAAGAGCCTTTGCAAGTATGAGACGAAATAATCTTTTTTTTTGTTGTGCTGTTCTTAATCTCGGAGTGCCCAATGTGTTTCAGAGTCACTGACGTCCTTTGGAATGAAGAAACAGCGTTGAGTAAGGTGGTAGGATCTATATATATCTGTAAAAGTAGTGTGACCGTCTGGTAGGCAGTGACTAGATTTTTTTTTAGATTTAGAGATACAGGGCCCTTCGGCCCACCGGGTCCGCGCCGCCCAGCGATTCCCGCACATTAACACTATCCAACACACACTAGGGACAATTATTTTACATTTGCCCAGCCAATTAACCTACATACCTGTACGTCTTTGGAGTGTGGGAGGAAACCGAAGATCTCGGAGAAAACCCACGCGGGTCACGGGGAGAACGTACAAACTCCGTACAGACGGCACCCGTAGTCGGGATCGAACCTGAGTCTCCGGCGCTGCATTCGCTGTAAGGCGGCAACTCTACCGCTGCGCCACCGTGCCGACTAATACTGGCTGAGTCCGTATTGTTCAGTGAAGAAAGTTGTCTAAGGTCACAACAGGATCTGGATCAACTGGGAAGGCAAGCGAAGAAATGGCAGATGGAATTTAACTCGGATTCATGCAAAGTGTTGCATGTTGCGAAGTTAAACCCGGGCAGGACTTATACAGTGAACAGCGGGTGCCCTGCCTGGGAAGTGGTGTCGAACAGAGAAACCTTGGGTACAGAGTTCCCTGAAAGTGGCAACTCAAGTAGACAGAGTGTTGAAGGAGTCATTTGGCATGCTCGCTTCAGTGGTCAGGGCATGAGTACAAGAAATGCGATGTCACGTTACAGCTGTACCGGAAGTTGGTTAGACCACAATTGGAGTCCTGTGTGCAAGATGTAGGAAAGATGTGATTAAACTAGAAAATAATTAGGCAGAAAATATTCACAAGGCTATTGCCAGGAGAGAAGGGTTTGAGCTATGAGGGGTCATAGTCATAGAGTCATGCCCCAACTTGCCCACACCGGCCAACATGTCCCAGCTACACTAGTCCTGCCCGCGTTTGGCCCATATCCCTCCAAACCTGTCCTATCCATGTACCTGTCTAACGGTTTCTTAAACGTTGGAATTGTCCCAGCCTTAATTTCCCCCTATCTGGGAGAGATTGGAAAGGCTGGGACTGTTTTCCCTGGAGTGAAGGAGACGGAGGGGTGAACTTATAGAGGTTTATGGAAATCGTGAAGGGCGTAGATAGGGTGAATGATCACGGTCTTTTCCCAGGATGGGAGGCTAATGCTAGGGGACATCATTTTAAGATGAAAGTGGAAAGATTTAACGGGGAACGTGAGAAACAACGTTTTCACACGGAGGATGTTGGGTCTATGGAACGAGGTGCCAGAAGAAACTATTGCCGATTTACAATTACAATGTTTAAAAGATATTTCGACAGGTACCTGGAAGGATAGGTTTAGAGGGATTTGGGCCAAACGCAGACAAACGGGTCTGGCTCAGGTATGGTATGGACGACTTCGGTCAAATAATTTGTTCCCTTGCGTTATGATGCTATAATTGGGGTATAATTTCTACCCTCCGAGATGTTAATGTTAAGCGAAAATGACAGGCTATTGGAAGTGCCAAGGACAGAGCGAGACTGCCAATGTTGTTATTAATGAAAATATTCAAGTTTAACCAGACTCGGAGCTGAGGCAAGTGAGTCCACTCTGGCCCACTGGGCAGCACTTACACACTGGGCCATGAGGGTGTGAGTTCAAACTACACAGAGGGACGGTGGGGGGAGGGGGGGCACATAACCAGTTCATGTCTTGGTTACTCTCGATTATTGCTGGGCAATAGAGTGATACAGTGTGGAAACAGGCCCATCAGCTCAACTTGCCCACACTAGCCAACATGTCCCGGTCCCACCTGCCTGCGTTTGCCCCATATCCCTCCAAACCTGTCTTATCCATGCACCTGTCTAACTGTTTCTTAAATGTTGAGATAGTCCCAGCCTCAACTACCTCCTCTGGCAGCTTGTTCCATACACCCACCACCCTTTGTGTGAAAAAGTTACCTCTCAGATTCCTATTAAAACTTTTCCCCTTCACCTTAAACCTATGTCCTCTGGTCAAGAGACTCTACCTGATCTATTCCTCTCGTGATTTTATACACTGTACGAGTTCCTCAATGGAATAGAGTCCCAGTCTACTCAACCTCTCCCTACAGCTCAGACCCTCGAGTCCTGGCAACATCCTCAGAAATCTTTGCTGTACCCTTTCCAGCTTGACAAACTCTTTCCTATAACGCGGTGCCCAGAACTGAACACGAGACACTAAATGCGGCCTCACCGACGTCTTGCACAACTGCAACATGACCTCCCAACTTCTATACTCAAGCAATTAGACCCATCAAAGATGTGAGAGAAGTGAACACTCTTTCATTCTTCTTACAGGTAACCGGAATGCCACCACTGGACAAGAACAATCTGCAGACTTTCGAGGAGAAGGCTTATCTCTCCAGCAAGCTGCTGAGACTTGGCGAGGATCCCTATGGACACCATGCCTTCAACCAACAGGAGAGTGAGAAGCTTGCCAGTGACAGGGTGATCCGCGACACCAGGCATTACAGGTACTGGCAGCTGCAGATCGGTCGGTCACCCAAACACTGTCCAGCTACAGTCACACTTTAGTTTATTGCCACGTGTGCATCATGTACACCATGTGTACAGTGAAAAGCTTTTATTGCGTGTCATCCAATCAGCGGAAAGACAACACACGATTACAATCAAGCCATTTACTGTGTAGAGAGAGATACGTGATAAGGGAATGACGTTTAGTGCAAGGTAAAGCCAGCAACGACCGATCAAGGATAAAGTAAGAAATGCTGCTGTAGGAATAGAGATTTAAGAGTGTGGAGCAATTGTAATATGTGATTGTAGATCTGCTTCTGTGGCTAGCACGCAGAATAGTCACCTGGTTTGGGCACCATCTTGGGCTGAGGGCCTGAGGACCGTATCTTATCCTGGCAGATCCTGATTATTTTATTTGCCGAATATGGGCTTGACTGCAATTACCCGTCTCCAGAAGGTGGTGGTTGTCTGCCTTGTCTCGGAATGAACTGCAGATGCGGGTTTAAACCGAAGATAGACACAAAATGCTGGAGTAACACAGCGGGACAGGCAGTATCTCTGGAGAGAAGGAATGGGTGATGTTTCGTGTCAAGACCCTTCTTCATCCGTCGGGGCGGTCGAAGCCCCCGCGCCAGGGCGGTTGAAGCTCCTGCGGTTTGGAGCCCCCGAAGTCGGTCTCTGACCAGAGACCGCGGGTTCCACGATGTTAAAGTCTGCAGGCACCCGCCGTAGAGCTCCGAGGTCGATCCCTGGCATATGAAGAAAGACTGGATAGACTCGGCTTGTACTCGCTGGAATTTAGAAGATTGAGGGGGGATCTTATAGAAACTTACAAAATTCTTAAGGGGTTGGACAGGCTAGATGCAGGAAGATTGTTCCCGATGTTGGGGAAGTCCAGAACAAGGGGTCACAGTTTAAGGATAAGGGGGAAGTCTTTTAGGACTGAGATGAGAAAGTTTTTTTTCACACAGAGAGTGGTGAATCTGTGGAATTCTCTGCTACAGAAGGTAGTTGAGGCCAGTTCATTGGCTATATTTAAGAGGGAGTTAGATGTGCCCCTTGTGGCTGAAGGGATCAGGGGGTATGGAGAGAAGGCAGGTACAGGATACTGCTACATCGACGACTGCATTGGTGCTACCTCTTGCACCCATGCAGAACTCACTGACTTTATACACTTCACCTCCAATTTCCATCCTGCCCTTAAATATACCTGGACTATCTCTGACATCTCCCTCCCGTTTCTGGACCTCACCATCTCCATCACAGGAGAAAAATTAGTGACGGACATTTATTACAAGCCCACCGACTCGCACAGCTATCTGGACTACACTTCTTCCCACCCGGTCCCCTGCAAAAAGTCTATCCCCTACTCCCAATTCCTCCTTCTACGCCGCATCTGTGCCCGGGATGAGGTGTTTCAGACTAGGGCTTCCGAGATGTCCTCGTTTTTCAGAAAACGGGGCTTCCCCTCCTCCATTATAGATGAGGCTCTCACTAGGGTCTCTTCTACATCCCGCAGCTCCGCTCTTGCTCCCCATCCCCCCACTCGCAACAAGGACAGGATCCCCCTCGTTCTCACCTTCCACCCCACCAGCCAGCGGATCCAACATATCATCCACCAACATTTCCGTCACCTACAACAGGACCCCACCACTGGCCATATCTTCCCATCCCCTCCCCTCTCTGCATTCCGCAGAGACCGTTCCCTCCGCAACTCCCTGGTCCACTCGTCCCTTCCTACCCAAACCACCCTAACCCCGGGCACTTTCCCTTGCAACCGCACGAGATGCAACACCTGTCCCTTTACCTCCCCCCTCAACTCCATCAAAGGACCCAAACATTCTTTCCAGGTGAGACAGAGGTTCACCTGCACCTCCTCCAACCTCATCTATTGCATCCGCTGCTCTAGATGTCAACTCATCTATATCGGCGAAACCAAGCGCAGGCTCGGCGATCGCTTCGCTGAACACCTGCGCTCGGTCCGCATTAACGCCACTGATCTCCCGGTGGCCCAGCACTTCAACTCCCCCTCCCATTCCCAGTCTGACCTCTCTGTCATGGGCCTCCTCCAGTGCCATAGTGAGGCCCGCCGGAAATTGGAGGAGCAGCACCTCATATTTCGCCTGGGCAGTTTGCGGCCCGGTGGTATGAACGTCGACTTCTCCAACTTCAGATAGCTCCTCTGTCCCTCCCTTCCCCTCCTCCTTCCCAGATCTCCCTCTATCTTCCTGTCTCCACCTATATCCTTCCTTTGTCCCACCCCCGACATCAGTCTGAAGAAGGGTCTCGACCCGAAACGTCACCCATTCCTTCTCTCCCGAGATGCTGCCTGACCTGCCGAGTTACTCCAGCATTTTGTGAATACAGGATACTGAGTTGGATGATCAGCCATGATCACATTGAATGGCGGTGCAGGCTCGAAGGGCCGAATGGCCTACTCCTGCACCTATTTTCTATGTTTCTATGTTTCCATGATACGAAAAGACGCATCTCCGTCGAGGTAAGAGATTAGAAAAAGTTTCCCCCAACCCCCACCCCCCACATAAAACATGTTAAAGAACACTAAAAACATACATTTAACACATACTAAAAAAACAATGAAGAAGAAAGGGAGGGACAGACTGTTGGCAAGGCTGCCTCCTGGCTTGTGCTTTCTGGGATCAGGAGGTGAGCTTGTGGTTCCCACATCGCAGCAGTAATTTGTAGGCAAAGTAGGAGAAAAATTATAGGGCTCCATTTTTGGCGCCATGCCCTCTGCTCTCTCTTGAACACTGGAAAACATGTTCGGTTGCTTGCCGTCAGAAGCTAGACTTTGTCCTGTCCTCACTCAATGTCACACTAATTGGAAGATCAGTTTCAGATACAGGAGGCCAGGCTGAATTGTGCTCCCCCTGGTCCAGCACCGATTCACTCCTTCCTTGGTGCACTTCCATCGTCATCTCCATCTGGAAAGAGTTAATAAGTCCACCCTGAAATCTGCTCATGTTATACAGTTTTTCATCATTATGCTGTATTGTAGTTGTTGTAATCAACATTCAACAATGCATGTTGAATTTATTTTAAGTTTAGAGATACAGCGCGGAAACAGGCCCTTCGGCCCACCAAGTCCGCACTGACCAGTGATCCCCGCACACTAACACTATCCTACACACGCTGGGGACAATTTACATTTATACCAAGCCAATTAACCGACAAACCTGTACGTCTTTGGAGTGTGGGAGGACACCGGAAATCTCGGAGAAAACCCATGCAGGTCACGGGAAGAATGTAGAAACTCCGTACAGACAGCGCCCGTAGTCGGGATTGAACCCTGGTCTCTGGCGTTGTCAGTGCTGGAAGGCAGCAACTCTACCGCTGTGCCACCGTGCCGCCCTGACCACTGACTTGTTGAACTTTTTACCACGCTGCTCAGGTTACTCATTTCTGTGAAAGACATATAATTATCCAGAGGCACATGCTTCAGAGAATTTTAATCAGTGGCAATGTACTGGAGCTGCAATAGATGTAATCAGAGAGGGCGCCATCTTTGATTTGGGGTTACAGAGGCACCAAACTGACCACTTGTTTACAGCCTGTTTGCCAAAGGTGTTGCCAACACAAAGTTGGCCAACAGTACTGGATTCGAAGGACCGAGTCTGTTTCCTGGAAGAATGTTACCGCTGGGGAGACCCATCCTGAACTGTGCCATCTTCAGTTTGGACACACAATGCTGGAGTAACTCAGCGGGACAGGCAGCATCTCTGGAGAGAAAGAATGGGTGATGTTTCATAGAAACATAGAAAATAGGTGCAGGAGTAGGCCATTCGGCCCTTCGAGCCTGCACCGCCATTCAATATGATCATGGCTGATCATCCAACTCAGTATCCCATACCTGCCTTCTCTCCATATCCCCTGATCCCTTTAGCCACAAGGGCCACATCTAACGCCCTCTTAAATATAGCCAATGAACTGGCCTCAACTACCTTCTGTGGCAGAGAATTCCACAGATTCACCACTCTCTGTGTGAAAAAAAACTTTCTCATCTCGGTCCTAAAAGACTTCCCAGTTATCCTTAAGCTGTGACCCCTTGGGGTTACAGAGGCACCAAACTGACCACTTGTTTACAGCCTGTTTGCCAAAGGTGTTGCCAACACAAGTTGGCCAACAGTACTGGATTCGAAGGACCTAGGCTGTTTCCTGGAAGACTGTTACTGCTGGGGAGACTGCTGGTCGAGACCCTTCTTCAGATTCAAAGCATCACCCATACCTTCTCTCAGAGATGCTGCCTGTCCCGCTGAGTTACTCCGGCATTTTGTGTCTATCTTCTGTTCAAAGCAGTATCTGCAGTTGCTTCCTTCAGTTTAGTTGCTGCTAGCTGAGTTTTAGTCATACAACAGCAGCACAGTAGGTATCAGCTGGATAATTCATTTGATTTGTCCAGACCAGGCTGACCAACATATCCCAGACAGAGTTAGAGCAGGACCCAATAACAGAAATCGTTTCCAAATAATATTTTTTGTTAATGGCTGGTTGAGGAAAAAACATTGTTCACAAACACTTGGGTGAATTCTCCTGCTGTTCTTTAAAATATCCTGAAGGGGTCTTGTACATTGTGTAGGAATGAACTGCAGATGCTGGCTTACACTGAAGATAGACACAAAATGCTGGAGTAACTCAGCGGGCCTGGCAGCATCTTTGAATAGAAGGAATGGGTGACGTTTCGGGTTGAGACCCTTCTTCAGACTGAGAGTCAGGGGAGAGGGAAACACAGAGATGAGGACGGGTAAGGTGTGAAAATGAGACATGAAAGGGGATGAGGCTCAAGGAAAATGTAGAATAGATCATTGTTAGCTAGAAGAAGGTGACAACGAAGCAAACAGAGATAAAATTTAACCAGGTGGATAGTCAGACTGATCGGAGAACTAGGAAGGGGGTGGGATGAGAGAGAGGGAAAGCAAGGGTTACTTGAAGTTAGGGAAGTCAATACTCATACCGCTGGGGTGTAAACTGTTATTCATAACGCTTTGGCAGCTTAGTTTTAATTTAACTTAGTTTTAGTTTTAACTCCTCATTCTAGAGGCAGCATCTTGAACATTAAGGCACTCCTTTGGTACCTGTGTATTTGTCGGGCACATGCACTGATGCCTCTTAAGCCCACAACCTTTGACACAGATGAGAGTGCTGGCAATGTTTGGTTCGTGAACCAGAGCTGATGAAATCCTGCAGTGGCAATCGAATTTATTGGCATCTTTATCTGACTCCATGCAATTGGTGCGTTTCATTATTAACAACTGTTTCCAACTTGTACAGATACAGATACATACTATCAGGATGTGTCATAGCTTGGTTTGGCTACTGCTCTGCCAAAGATCACAAAAAATTGCAGAGAGTTGTTTATGTAGCCAAGTCCTTCATGCAAGACACCCCCCCCCCCCTCCTCCTCCCCCCCATCAACTCCATCTACACCTCATGCTGCCTCAAAATCAAGGACCATTTTCATCCCAGTCATTCCCTCTTCTGCCCTCTCCCATCAGGCAGATGATACAAAAGCTTGAAAGCAAGTACCACCAGATTCAGGAACAGCTTCTTCCCACCATTACAGTGGCGCAGCGGTAGAGTTGCTGCCTTACAGTGAATGCAGCGCCGGAGACTCAGGTTCGATCCCGACTACGGGCGCCGTCTGTACGGAGTTTGTACGTTCTCCCCGTGACCACGCAAATTTTCTCCGAGATCTTCAGTTTCCTCCCACACTCCAAAGACATACAGGTATGTAGGTTAATTGGCTTGGTATAAATCTAAATTGTCCCTAGTGTGTGTAGGATAGTGTTGGTGTGCGGGGATCGCTGGTCGGTGCGGACTCGGTAGGCCGAAGGGCCCATTTCCGCGCTGTATCTCTGAACTAAACTAAACTAAATTAGCCGAGAGGATGGAGGTGAGCCCCCTTGAAACACTGCCGTTCTCCCGGTGAAGATGCTCCCACAAACCTCTAGGGGAGAAAGCTCCAGGACACAGACCAGAGGAAGGAGGAAAGAGAAGCAGAGTTCACATTTCCTCGCAGCTGGGAAAGTGTTTAAAGTGGCAGTGAGAAGGAGAGGTGAAGAGAACAGAAGGAACATCTCTGATGGGGCGGAGATGAGAGGGGGCCTCATTGAAACGTCAAATAGTGAAAGGCTTGGATAGAGTGGATGTGGAGAGGATGTTTCCATTAGTGGGAGAGTCTAGCACCATGGTCATAATTAAGGAACGTTCCTTCAGGAAGGAGATGAGGAGGAATTTCTTTAGTCAGCGGGTGGTGAATCTGTGGAATTCCTTGCTTCAGAAGGCTGTAGAGGCCACGTCAATGGATATTTTTAAGGTAGAGATAGATTCTTGATTGGTACAGGTATCAGGGGTTATGGGAGAAGACAGGAGAATGGGGTTAGGAGGGAGAGATAGATCAGCCATGATTGAATGGCAGAGTAGATTTGATGGGCCAAATGGTCCTATCCCTTATGACCTTATGAGACCAAAGATGTCAGGTATTGATGCAAGCCAAGTCCTTCATACAAGTCAGCCCCCCAACTCCCCCATCAACCCATCTACACCTCATGCTGCCTCAGTTCAGTTGATGATCACAATGTAGATGTTTATCCTGGCAATCAGTCCCATCGAATGCACTGATGTTAATAAGTGGCCAGCATCCGCTCTCTCTTTCTGTAACAACGAGAAATTGTTTCCCCTAGGCAAAGACGACTCTTTCCAAAATGAACAACTTCATAATTTTCCCAAATTATGCTCCGCTTGCCAGCTTTTTGCCCGCTCCCCGACCTATCACTATCTCCCTTTGTACTCCGCCCTGCAAAGTGGTTATTGATTCGGTGGACAGAACTCCAATCCCATGAGTAACTTTATATTCTTATCTTTACCGAAAGTGCATCTATCTCCTGGTTTCCTGAACCTAGCTTATTGCAGTCTCTTGCTCTTGTTACTGTGTAGCTTTGGCAGCGCCCTTTAAGTGGCGACTATTTGCATACCTTGGGTATACAAGCAAAGAATTTCACTGTGACTTTTGTCACTTCAATTCAATTCAATTCAATTCTAAGATTACCATGAATAAACAATGATACTCTTATACATTTCCCAAACTTACTGCCCTGACTAAATGTCGAGCACCTTCAATATTAGAGTCCCGATCTTTGTTGTTCTACTGAGGCATTACCATTGTGGCCATTGAATCAAATGTACTTTGGATTTGTGCTTTCAGTTCGTCTATTTTGCTTTGAATGTTACTTACATTCCGATACCGAACCTTTACACTCTGAAGCAGATTACTTGGATGTTAAGTGCAGGAAGGAACTGCAGATGCTGATTTACACTGAAGATAGACACAAAATGCTGGAGTAACTCAGCGCGACAGGCAGCATCTCTGGAGAGAAGGAATGGATGATGTTTCGGGTCTTCAGTCTGAAGA